>NC_042625.1:102814102-103114102 GCF_901001135.1 Rhinatrema bivittatum
ATCCATAAAAAAAAAAACTTGTCTATATTGTATGCAGAAAAGTAAATTAGGACTTCTTCGTGTAAATTATACAATTTTAAAATGTGTGTGTCAAGGATATTAGTTTTACTAATTAGTCCACCAGTTTTTCCAGTCCTTTTCCAGATTATGGGACCCTCCTGGTTGTCAAGCTTGTCTCCCTCCGCTCGTTTACCCAGCCCTCCCGCCTGGCCAATAGCACATAATAAAAATTTAATATCACGTCAGATAATTAGCAGGTGTAAAAATATCAGAGTAAGTTGGCAAATGTTTGCACATAAGTATCTCTTAAAATAGCAACTTACATGCATTAAATGTTGGCCCCGCCCTGTCTTTACGCATGAGTATTTTCAACATCTATAAAATATGGAATATGTGAGCAGAGGCTACTTACGTGCATATGTGCTAACTTTTCCACTCGTGCATTTTTGAAAATTCACCTGTAAGGTTTCAGTTCTTCTCTGCAGGTTCTCTTCATTGTATGTGTGGTAACAACATGTCTGTGCCCCTGCTTGCGGATGCTGTGACTGTTTCTGGAGAAGAACGGGAAACAGCAGCGGTGAGGAAAATTCTGTGTCTGCATTTTTCACCTTTTCACTGTGCAGGCTGTTATTGGATGCATCCCCTCCAGCACTGTAGTCGATTCTACCAAACAGGGCTTACTGGGATTTATTTTGTTTTTTTGATCTGCCAGGTGCTTATGACCCAGACTTGCCGCTGTTGGAGCAGAATGCTGGGGACCTTGGTGTGACCCAGCATGGCATTTATGTTCTTAAACTTGGACCCATCTGCGGCCACACTAAAGGAGCTCCCTGTACTGAACTTTCGGGAGAATCCAAGCTACTGTGCCATCTTCTCCCACAAGCTAAAAAATGAAAGCAATTTATTAAAATGTCAATTCTGATTTAAATCTTCTTTGTAAAATCTGACAGGGTAGAAAGTATATTCAGATTGACTTTTAAAAAGGACATAAATGGCACAGAATATGTAATGACAGGGTGTGACTATGAGTAAAGCCTGAAATCTGTCACTGCTCGGCGCTCCTGCTGATTCTTACTTGGAAATTAAAATAGTTCTATTTCAGCCTTAACAGCGGCTAATGATTTGCTTGATTTTTGTCTTGATTTTTTTTTTCTTAGGTAATTTTTTTACATGGACTTGGAGATACTGGGTGAGTTTCATGAGAAAATAATCTTTCTTGGTGGGGTCATTCCTCTGTTAGTGAGGTTGCTGTATACACAACTGTTTTAGTTCAGTTTATTACTTGATTAAATCACAAATCTTACACATGTAAATCAATGCAATGTACAGATTGAAATTTTTAACAAACATAAAAGAACAGAAAAAATACCCTGAATTAAAAAAAGGAAATAACACAATCATAAATCGGCATGAAATAAAATAATAAACCAATTGAAGAATAAAAGAAAACTAAAAAAAAAAAAAAAAAATCTCAAAATCAGTAAAATAGACACAATACATACAAAAAAATAAACAGAAGATTGCAATATAAGATCCCTCAATCAACATAATGCAAGGGCCTTGAATATACAGTGCTAGTTGGGGAAAGATCTGACATGTCCCATTTTTCCCGTTGATAGCAGGGCTGAATTAGCCATGCTGTCATGGGATCTGTCCATCAGGCCCGGTAGGTGGAGCTTATGTAGTAGAATACAGAGCTTTGCTCTGTGTGCCTGCACGTGCCTTCCCGCGCAGCAGAACAGGTTCTCATCAGTCTGTTCTTTCTGCACGCGGGCCTTAGGAGTTCTCCTCAGCGAACAAATATTTTTTCTCAAAATGTCAAAAAAGTTAGATCTGAGGCCGTCGGGCTTCAAGTCCTGTTCATGCGGTAAAATCATGTCCAGAACCGATGGACATGATTTTTGTTATCAGTGCCTAGGCGCCGAGCATGACCAGGCCGTATGTCCCCTCGGGCTAGAAGGCAGAGAGCGGCAAAGATCCAGCAGCTCCAGATCACAGCAGGAGGACAGTATGCTCCCCCCTCAGGTGCCCATTCTTCGCCGGGGCCTAGGAAGATCAAGGCCCCGAAGGTAAGACAGGCAGCCTCAGTGGAGCCGTCACAATCCCGGCACGGGGGCATGGTAGTAGGGACGCATTGCCGAAAACCTGCGTCATCTACCGCCCAAGCAGACTTCCCCCCGCCGAATTAGATGTTGGCTGGAGCGAATAAAGCGCCGGAAAAGCGCCAGATGAGGTGCGAGGCGCACGGGGAGTACAAGAAGTGCTGGGAATGGCGCAGCGAATGCCGGGGGCGACACAGCAGATGTCGGAGGACGCACAAATCACACTGCCCAGGACACAGGATACCACGGAGAGGCCGAGTACCGCGTTGGGAACGACGCAGGCAGCGGAAAAAAGGGTGCGAGAGGCGTTGGAAGCCTCATAGAGCGCCGAAGTCTACCTCAGGGGCGTCGACATTGAAAGTGTCGCATGGATCGTCAGCAGAGACGCATGGGCCGTCAAAGGTATACGAAGCGTTAGGGACAACGCAGAAGTCGTCCTGATCGATGCAAGGTGCGTCGAGGGCATCTAAAGAAGGGGCCCAGATCACATAGCGGGGCTAGATCAGTGCAGGACCCACTGCAGTCGACTCACAAAACACACAAAGCGAAGCACAAACCGTCGGAAGTGTCGCAAAAGGTCTGGGAAGGACAACGACCAGATTCTCGGCGGCAAGAATCTTATTTTCCTAGTCGAGATCGACACAGCTCCCACAAATCCTCTCGCGCTTCCAGTTCAACGGGATGAGATACGTCTCCAGACCCTTCCAGTTACGGTCAAACCCCCTTTACTAATACACATCATTCGGAGGACGACTATATTAAAATTCATTCACACACTTCTTCAGAATCGTCGTTCGCATCGGGGGTGTTCTCAAATCTTTCTTCGGTATCACCTCGCAGATGTTCAGAAGACATTTTGCAAGAACCACTGGTTAAGAGACAGAAGATTCCCCAGGACTTACATCCGCAGGAACATCCATTGCAAGGTGCAGATGCACTTATCCTGAAGGCAGCTTTGCCTCCTCAAAGGTTGGAGATAAAAAGGAAACCACAGATGCCACCTCAAAAGAAGGAAGCATTCTCTCACCTGTCCTTGGCACTATCGGAGGTTTTTTGAAGTGATGCAATCAACTTTTCAATTACCACATTCCCCATCGGACAATGGTAGTGACTCTCCACAAGAATCCTCTCCAGCCTCCCCGGAGAAGGTTACCCCAATGCCTACAGGTCACCGCTGCATGTGGACCCAACACCAGCCCCCACAAGACCCATCATGTTCAGAGTAGTTAAATCACAAGCAAATTGTGATAAATTGCAGGAAGACCTTGTGAGACTGGAAAATTGGGCATCCAAATGGCAGATGAAATTTAATGTGGATAAGTGCAAGGTGATGCATATAGGGAAAAATAACCCATGCTATAATTACACAATGTTGGGTTCCATATTAGGTGCTACAACCCAAGAAAGAGATCTAGGTGTCATAGTGGATAACATATTGAAATCGTCGGTTCAGTGTGCTGCGGCAGTCAAAAAAGCAAACAGAATGTTGGGAATTATTAGAAAGGGAATGGTGAATAAAACGGAAAATGTCATAATGCCTCTGTATCGCTCCATGGTGAGACCGCACCTTGAATACTGTGTACAATTCTGGTCGCCGTATCTCAAAAAAGATATAATTGCGATGGAGAAGGTACAGAGAAGGGCTACCAAAATAAGGGGAATGGAACAACTTCCCTACGAGGAAAGACTAAAGAGGTTAGGACTTTTCAGCTTGGAGAAGAGACGACTGAGGGGGGATATGATAGAGGTGTTTAAAATCATGAGAGGTCTGGAACGGGTAGATATGAATCTGTTATTTACTCTTTTGGATAGTAGAAAGACTAGGGGGCACTCCATGAAGTTAGCATGGGGCACATTTAAAACTAATCGGAGAAAGTTCTTTTTTACTCAACGCACAATTAAACTCTGGAATTTGTTACCAGAGGATGTGGTCAGTGCAGTTAGTATAGCTGTGTTTAAAAAAGGATTGGATAAGTTCTTGGAGGAGAAGTCCATTACCTACTATTAAGTTCACTTAGAGAATAGCCACTGACATTAGCAGTGGTAACATGGAATAGACTTAGTTTTTGGGTACTTGCCAGGTTCTTATGGCCTGGATTGGCCACTGTTGGAAACAGGATGCTGGGCTTGATGGACCCTTGGTCTGACCCAGTATGGCATTTTCTTATGTTCTTATGTTCATCTTCTTTGGGAGACCCGGATTCACCACAATCCTCTCATACTTCAACGGGATACCCATCTGATCCTCCAGAGGATCCTCCCGAACCATACTCCCCCACCGGAGGATCTCTCGTACCCCAGATTTCTAGAGAAAGTGGGATCTGTTTAAATCTCGAAATACAAAAGACCCCTGACCCCTGAGTGGCTACGTTAGATCTGCTCAAGATTTTCGATGCTCCAGCTGAGCCTACGTCCTTGCCTCCGCACAGGGTCTTAGACTCCGTTCTTGAGAAGACGTGGGAGACTCCATTTTCCATCACTCCCGTGGCTAGGATAACTGATTTGAAATTCCGAATGCAGCAGTCTCCTTTTTACTCGGTACCACAACTGCCACACTCGTCAGTAGTCATGGAATCAGCTGTGCAACGGGCCAAAAAGCCCAGATTACATGCATCAGTTCCCCCGGGTAGAGAGCAAAAATTGCTAGATGAGTTTGCAAGAAAATCGTTTCAGGGGGCTATGTTATCGGCAAGAATCCAACAACATCAATTCTACATTGTTCAATATTTATTTGAATGTCTTCAAACGTTAAAAGTACAAAGAAGATATTGGTCCAGAATTTTAATCATCAAACAAGGTAAAGTTTATTGAAACTTCAATATGGCAACTCCATTGCTCCAAGATGATAAAGGCAAATTATTCTTTCAGGGTCCCCCGACACGGACCCCGTGTTTCGCCCGAAGGCTGCGTCGGGAGGGACAAAATTATTAATTATTAATTTTATCCCTCCCGACACAGCCTTCGGGCGAAACACGGGGTCCGTGTCGGGGGACCCTGAAAGAATAATTTGCCTTTATCATCTTGGATCAATGGAGTTGCCATATTGAAGTTTCAATAAACTTTACCTTGTTTGATGATTAAAATTCTGGACCAATAACTTCTTTGCACTCCTTTTGGATTTGATATTGTGTTTAATGGAGTGCTATTCTCGCTCCTCTTCCTGTGTATTTGGATACAAATGTTAAAGACCAGGATCCCGATAATGGATGCTTCTGATCTCCATCTCCAATAACCCATTCAAGACATGGAAGAGGGCGTTTGCTACCTCCTGCATACAATCTACGAAGGGTTTGAGGCTTCCTTTCGCATTTCAGCCTCCGCAATCACAGCCCGTAGGTTAGTGTGGCTTCGTTCCAGCGCGATACGTGAAGCCGTGCACACCAAGCTGGCAAATTTACCCTGTAAGGGAGACAGTCTCTTCGGAGATAAATTCCAGGAGATGGTGGCCAAGATAAAGGATGTGGCGGTGCAATCGCTCACGCAACTGACCAATTATCACCCACAGCGGAAGTACTTCCAAACTATCCGTAAATAACCGTATCAGCGCAGGCCATTCAGACAGTATACTTTGTACCGTCCAACGACTTATGCCTGCAGCAACAGCAGCAAAACAGATGGGGGAGACCACGGGGTCAGGGCCAACAATCGGCTTCATCCAGTAAGACGCAGTCCTCTTTTTAGTTCTAAAGCCACCCCCACTGCAATTGCACCCACCAGGCACAATCTCATCTCGACTGCCAGAATGGAACAAAATAACAACAGATCAGTGGGTTTTGGAAGTCGTAGACAAGGGATACCAATTGCAATTTTCAACGACTCCACAACTCCCTCACTTACCAGGTCGGATTATACACAACCTCAACCCCAATTATTGAAAGAGATCCGATCCCTTCACCACCACCGGCCAATTCGTCTCATTCCATTTCATGTCAGACAGAAGTTTTTATTCCCCATATTTCCTCATTCCCAAGAAATCTGGTGGCCAGAGGCTGATCCTGGACCTCAAGGAGTTGAACAAACACCTACACCAGAGCTTTCCAAACTTTTCATGTTGGTGACACACTTTTTAGACAAATATGATTTCATGACAGTAATTCAGTCTACTAGCAAACCAGAGGTTAAAGGTTAAGCGAACGAAATGTATTTCGACAATTTATGTATGCTTCCTTAAATATATACATACATAAAATGTTTCACGACACAACCTATCTTGTGAAAACCTTTCATTTATATTAAAAATGTATAATATTCCAAGATTAATGTTATTGTTATAATTTATGAGTAACAATAATAAAACAAAGTTATTGTGTTATTCAATTAACCTCTTTAATGAGATGTACGAGCTTGATGGGATAAACACAGCTTTTGAATATTTGGTGTTAATATAAAAAAAGAGTCCAAAAGCTGGCCAGTTTTACACTATAAAATTATTTGATAGCCTCATTCAACTAATTCTATATGGCTATGAGAATGAAGTCTGAAATATATAGGAAGGGACAGAATGTCAATATAAATCCTGCACCTCCAGTTCTGTAACTCTGTGCATCCACTGAAATTCCCCCAAACAATGGAGCTTGGATGTTTCCCTTACAGCTCATCATACTAAAAGATATTTTCAAATTCTGGTGTCACCTCACAGTAACAGCAGCACAAACACCTTCCACTGCCAGGCACATTGGGGCGGATTTTAAAAGCCCTGCTCGCGTAAATCCGCCCGGATTTACGCGAGCAGGGCCTTGCGCGCCGGCGCACCTATTTTCCATAGGCCTGCCGGCGCGCGCAGAGCCCCGGGACTAGCGTAAGTCCCGGGGTTTTTTGTCGGGGGCGGGGCCGATCGTGGCGTTTTGGGGGCGGGACGTGGCATTTCGGGGGCGGGCCCGGGGGCGTGGTTTCGGCCCGGGGTGGTCCGGGGGCTTGGCCGCGCCCTCCGGAACCGCCCCCGGGTTGCGTCTCGGCGCGCGTGGATTTACATCTCCCTCCGGGAGGCGTAAATCCCTGGACAAAGGTAGGGGGGGGTTTTAGATAGGGCCGGGGGGGTGGGTTAGGTAGAGGAAGGGAGGGGAAGGTGAGGGGAGGGCGAAAGAGAGTTCCCTCCGAGGCCGCTCCGATTTCGGAGCGGCCTCGGAGGGAACGGAGGCAGGCTGCGTGGCTCGGCGCGCGCCGGCTGCCCAAAATCGGCAGCCTTGCGCGCTACGATCCTGGATTTTAGCAGATACGCGCGGCTACACGCGTATCTACTAAAATCCAGCGTACTTTTGTTTGCGACTGGTGCGCCAACAAAAGTATGCGAACGTGCATTTTTTAAAAATCTACCCCATTGTGAACTAACATACCCAGCAAAAAAGACACTCAAATTCTATACTGCAATCCCAACGTAACATAATAGTAATAACACCAAGGACTCAAACAACAATAACCCTACCTGTGAAAAAGCAAGGGAAAATATTACACTGGGTCCTAGAATACCAATACTCCACCTACTGAGGAAACAAAACAAATCAGATTGCTATAGATCCCTATGCTAGCAGAATCTCTCATCATAGTCACACACACAGAGCAGAGACAGACCCGCACCAAATACAGAATACAAAATAAAGGAGCACAAATTAGACAAAAACTGAAATGGAAACCCCAAGAAGCCAGACTCTGTGTATTAACAATGGAAAAACAGAACCACCATTCCTCATAAAACAAATAAAATCAAGAAACATAAAGCATCAGTTATATTAGTAAAACCATACTAATAAAAGAATATTTTAAAACTACTGATAAATAGAATTTCTATTAATTAAAATCATATACATTTTTTACAATTTCCCAAACACCAATAAAATATTTAAAAACAGCACATATATCAAATAACACCCAATAATTAAAACTAATAAGGATTTTAAAAAGCCCCTGCTGTCCATAGGTGGGAGCTCTTGATTTCCAGTCACCCTGATACTGTCGAGGATTAGGAGGTTATCCTCGCTCTCTCACACAGACTCACATGTCCATTCTCTCTCACACATACACTGTCACATACATACATACATATTCATGCTCTTATACCCACCATAACTTCTCGCTCTTACAGACACTGACACACTCTCAGGCTCTAAGACACTCTCTCCCCCTCCACCCCCCCCCCACACACACACAAACTCTTACTTCCCTGGATTTTCTCATACACACTCATGCTCTCACTTTCACTGGCTCCCTCACATACACACAAACACATCCAGGCAAGCTCCCAATCATTCTCACACACACTGACCCCCCAGGCATCTCACACACACATACACCACATACAGGCAGGCACCTATTCTCACACATACAAACCCCAGGAAGATACCCATTCATACACATGCACACACTAAAGGCAGACCCCCTCTCTTTCTTTTGCCAGCAACCTCTGAGTCTCTCTCATTCCTCTGCTGCCATTGTCACTGCTGCTGCATGGCTATTGGGGAGGCACTGATTGCTGCTATTGGCACTGAAGCCCATTCTGCTGCCCTCCTCTGTGAGGGCCCCGTGGGTTTCCAGTTCCTCCATGCTGCTCTTGTACATTGTGAGATCCGCATAGAGAAAGTGCTACTCTTGCACATTACCAAAGATTACATGTGCCAATCAGTAAAAAGTAATTTTTTTTTTTTTTTACCTTTGCTGTCTGATCAGTGGGCTCTGGTAGAATTTGACCTGTGATGCGGAGACACACACTATATCAAGTACAACTAGTACAAAAAGCCTTCTCTGTATTAAATACTGATGAAGTTCTTGAGAAAAAGATTAAAGTGTTATCTGAGAAGAGAGAAGAAACCCAATGCATACAGAAATTCCAGATCAGTAACCAAAGGAAAAAGCTCATTGCGATGGATGACTCTGTCATCAGAGGCACTAATCCTTTCCTTTGCACAATCGCAAAGGGAAATGGTGAAGTGAATTACAAAACTCACCTAAAGTCACAAAAAGAGTCCAGGAAAAGCAGTAAACTGAATGAGAAAAGCTGGAAAGCTATGAGCACAAATGCTCGTAGTTTGGGCAATAAAATCCCAGATATGCAAGCCCTAATGGTGGAGGCGGACTTGGACATTGTTGCTGTCACGGAGACATGGTTCACGGAATCTCATGATTGGGATACAGCCAAACCGGGCTACAACTTGTTAAGGAAGGTCAGAGGGAATAGGCAAGGGGGAAGAGTGGCTCTTTATGTCAGAAACAATATCCAAGCATCTGAGCTGCAAGGAAGATGGGGCAATGAAGAAGCACTATGGGTCGACCTAAAAAAAGATGATGGGGCATCCATTTATATTGGAGTGGTTTACAGGCCTCCAAATCAAAAGGAAGAGCTTGACAAGAGATATGGTTGAAGACCTCCAAAAGATGGGAAAGAAGGGAGAAGTGATGATCGTTGGAGACTTTAGTCTGCCAGATGTAGACTGGAGAATCCCTTCTGCTGAGTCTAACAATAGTAGAGAAATAGTGGATGCCCTGCAAGGGGCTTTTATTCAAACAAAGGGTAATGGAACCCACGAGAGAGGGAGCTATACTCGATTTAGTGCTCACTAATGGAGATAATGTCTTTGATGTCCAAGTGGGCGCCCACCTCAGCACAAGTGATCATCAAACGGTATGGTTTCATATCGAACAAAGGCTACGTAGAAGAAGCTCGAAGACCCGAGTTTTGCAGTTCAAAAACACTGACTTTGAGGAAATGGGGAAGTACCTGGAGGAAGAACTAAAAGGCTGGGAGAATAAGAGAGATGTGGATCAACAGTGGACCAAACTAAAAAGAGCAATTACCAAGGCAACTAATCTATATGTTAGAAAAGTAAAGAAAAGCAAAAGAAAAATGAAACCTATATGGTTCTCAAAGGAAGTGTCTGACAAAATAAAAGCTAAAAGAACAGCATTCAAGAAATATAAAGGATCCCAAAGGGAGGAGCACAAAGAAGAATATCTGGTACAACTGAGGGATATGAAGAAAGTAATCAAGATGGCAAAAAGGCAAGTGGAAGAAAGGATTTCCAAAGAGGTAAGGAGAAGGTGACAAAACATTTTTCAGATACATCAGAGAAAGGAGAAAAGTTCAAAGTGGTATAGTGAAATTGAAAGGTGAAAAGGATCAATATGTAGAGAGAGACGAAGAAATGGCAGAAATACTAAACATAAGAACATAAGAAATTGCCATGCTGGGACAGACCAAGGGTCCATCAAGCCCAGCATCCTGTTTCCAACAGAGGCCAAAAACCAGGCCACAAGAACCTGGCAATTACCCAAACACTAGGAAGAACCCATGCTACTGATGCAATTAATAGCAGTGGCTATTCCCTAAGTATAATTGATTAATAACCATTAATGGACTTCTCCTCCAAGAACTTATCCAAACCTTTTTTGAACCCAGCTACACTAACTGCACTAACTACCTTCTCTGGCAACAGTGTTCACTAAAGAGGACCCAGGTGAAGGACCGTCACTAGTTAACAAGAAACTGGAGGGGAGTGGAGTAGATGTTACTCCGTTTACAGTGGAGAATGTGTGGGAAGAGCTGGGAAAACTGAAAGTGGACAAAGCCATAGGGCCTGACGAGGTTCATCCCAGGATACTGAGGGAGCTCAGAGATGAGCTGGCGGGTCTGCTGCGTGACCTGTTCAATAGATCAACAGAAACGAGAGTGGTGCCGAGTGATTGGAGAAGAGCGGTGGTGGTCCCGCTTCACAAGAGTGGGAGCAGAGAGGAGGCTGGAAACTACAGGCCGATTAGTCTCACCTCAGTGGTGGGTAAAGTGATGGAGTCGATGCTGAAAGAGAGAATAGTGAACTATCTACAGTCTGAAGAATTGCTGGACCAAAGGCAGCATGAATTCACCAGGGGAAGATCCTGTCAGACAAATCTGATTGACTTTTTCGACTGGGTGACTAGGGAATTGGGTCAAGGAAGAGTGCTCAATGTCATCTACTTGGATTTCAGCAAGGCTTTTGATACGGTCCCGCACAGGAGGCTGGTGAATAAAATGAGAAGCTTAGGAGTGAGTGCCGAGGTGGTGGCCTGGATTGTAAACTGGTTGACGGACAGACGACCATGTGTGATGGTAAATGGAACTTATTCTGAAGAGAGAGTGGTATTAAGTGGAGTGCCGCAAGGATCGGTGTTGGGACCGATCCTGTTCAATATCTATGTGAGCGACATAGCGACGAGATAGAAGGTAAGGTTTGTCTGTTTGCGGATGACACTAAGATCTGCAACAGAGTGGACACGCCGGAAGGAGTGGAGAGAATGAAACGGGATTTAAGGAAGCTGGAAGAATGGTCGAAAATATGGCAGCTGAGATTCAATGCCAAGAAGTGCAAAGTCATGCATATGGGGTGTGGAAATCCGAAAGAACTGTATTCGATGGGGGGTGAAGGCCTGATGTCTATGGAGCAGGAGAGAGACCTAGGGGTGATAGTGTCTAATGATCTGAAGTCGGCGAAACAATGTGACAAGACAATAGCTAAAGCCAGAAGAATGCTGGGCTGCATAGAGAGGAATATCAAGTAAGAAAAGGGAAGTGATTATCCCCTTTTACAGGTCCTTGGTGAGGCCTCACCTGGAGTACTGTGCTCAGTTCTGGAGTCCGTATCTACGAAGGGACAGAGACAAGATGGAAGCGGTACAGAGAAGGGTGACCAAAAAGGTGGAGGGCCTTCATCGAATGTCTTATGAGGAGAGATTGAAGAATCTAAATATGTACACCCTGGAGGAAAGGAGGAGCAGAGGTGATATGATACAGGCTTTCAGATACTTGGAAGGTTGTAATGATCCAAAGATAACGAAAAACCTTTTCCGTCGGAAAAAAATCAGTAGAACCAGGGGTCACGATTTGAAACTCCAGGGAGGAAGATTCAGAACCAATATCAGGAAGTATTTCTTCACGGAGAGGGTGGTGGATGCCTGGAATACCCTTCCGGAGGAAGTGGTGAAGTCCAGAACTGTGAAGGACTTCAAAGGGGCGTGGGATAACACTGTGGATCCATAAAGTATAGAGGATGTGTATGAAGAGTGGGTGGCTCATGGGAATGACAGCTACTACCGGAGATAATATCCTTATTCACTAAACATACACAGGTAATGCGACTCCAACATTGCTCTAAGCTTCAACGGCAAGAGGAAATGGGGGGGGGGGGGGAAAAGGATTTCCATTCACATAAAAGCAGGGAGTAGCTTGCTTGTTACAGCGGATACTACTCCAAAACAAATAAGCCTGATACTTCACTTTCAATGCATATCCAGCATAGCTCTCTGCTTCAATGGCATGGGGGAATGAAGAAAAGTGGATCTATATACAGACAACAACCAACAAGGACTGAATTACATAGTCGGGGTAAACAAGCATGGGTATAGCTTGCTTATTGCGGCGGTTACTATCCCTAACTAATTAAGCTAGATATTTCACTTAGTTGCAGTTCTAGCACTGCTCTCTACATTATTGAAGGGGGGGAAGGGAAATAGAACCAAAAAGGTTACAAAGGGCCAAGAGTAACAGAGAAAAAAAAAGTGCAAAAGCTTGCTGGGCAGACTGGATGAGCTGTTGGTCTTCTTCTGCTGTCATTTCTATGTTTCTATACAGTCATTCATACACAGTCTCTGTCTTGCACAGGCTGTCATTGTCACATGCTGTCTCTCTCTCTCTCTCACACACACACACACACACACACACACACACACACAGCCTCTCACATGCTGTCTCTGCAAATATTCAGGTCCTCACTCTCACACACAGTCTCTCAACTCATCTCATACACACACACACAGAGTCTCTCAACTCATCTCATACACACACTCTACGGGCCCTCAGCCTCTCTCTTGACTCTGGGCCTCTTCTTCATGTGTCGCTGCAGGATGGGCTCTGCAGCGGCCCTGATCTACTCGGGCCGTTCTGCGGCGGCGGCCCTCCTACCGGGCCTCCTCCTCTTCTCAGCCCACTGCAACAATGCTGCTCCTCTTCTGCACGCGGCTGATGCTCCTCTTTCTTACTGCCTATGCGACTCCGGCAACATTTTTCTTCCGAGGTAGGAAGGAGGAGGAGCACCTGCACGTTTAGATGCGACCTTTTTCTGCGGGCCGTGGTGACGTGAGCTCCACCATGGCCCTGCCAATCTTCCTGCTGTGTGTCTCCGGCACACAGCTCAGCACAGCGATACTTTACTGCTCAGCCGCCAGTAGGATGAGGTCCACCAGCAGCCGCATTGGCTCCCCCTGACCTCTCCTCAGTATACCACTTGCTCCACCCCGTCACGTGCATCTGGCTTGCGCGGCACACTGCAGGCGACACACTAAAGTGTCGCGACACACACTTTAGAAAGCTCTGACCTACACAAAGAGAAATTCAAGATGGTATCTTTAAAAAATATCTTACCATTCCTTCAACCCAATGATTGGTTGTGTTCCATAGATCTGAAGGATGCGTACACGCACATATCTATCCACTCCTCTTCGTGGCGGTACCTGTCATTCAAGTACCGGGACTTCCACTACCAATATCAGGTGCTCCCCTTCGGGCTGTCGGCAGCCCCCAGAGTGTTCACAAAATCATGGCAGTGGTGGTGGCCCCCTATGGAAACTGGGCATTCGTATCTTTCCATATCTGGATGATTGGCTCTTGGTAGCATCTAGCCCAGAGATACTCCGGGAACTGAATCAAACCATTCAGTGTTTGGATCGTTTGGGACTGATAGTCAACTATACCAAGTCGACACTTATACCCACACAAGTCCTACAATTCATCGGAGCTTGCCTGAACACCCGACAGTCCAGGGCCTTCTTACCAAGGGACAGAGCGGTGGAGATGCGCCACCTCTTGCGTTCCCTTCGTCACACTCCGAACCATATGGCATGCCAAGTCCTCACAGTCCTGGGACATATGGCAGCGGTCATATTCACTGTGCCAAATACAAGACTGCACATGCGACGTCTACAGTGGGGCTTAAAACGACAATGGACACAGCATTCACAACCACTGTGCAACAGGTTGACCCTCACCTCCAAGATGAAGAGGGATATAGACTGGTGGCTCCAAAAGAAAACACTCACCAAGGGAGCATTATTCAATCCACCATCACAAACATCCTACTTACCACCGATGCCTCTCACAAGGGCTGGGGAGCGTACTTGGACCAGTTACAAACACAGGGTTTATGATCCCCCAAGGAGCAAAATCTTCAGATCAATCTTTTAGTACTCCGAGCGATAAAGCTTGCACTACATACATTCTTGCCTCCCCTCCGAGGCCATCGAGTAATGGTATACACCGACAACCAGGTGGCGATGTTCTACATAAACAAACAAGGAGGGTCAGGTTCTTGGACCTTTATGCAAGAAAGCGATTCATATTCTGGAACATGCTCATCGCAACTGCATCACAATCCAGGCATCCTACCTGCCTGGAGTGGTCAACACTCGGGCAGACAAATTAAGCAGGGTCTTTCACCCGCATGAATGGGTGTTAAATCAGGAAGTGGCACATACCATATTCAACATGTGGGGATGGCCAACAATCGACCTCTTCGCAACAGAACACAACGCTCAAGTTCCTCGCTTCTGCTCGCTTTGGAACAGACACCGGAGAGTAGCACAAGATGCGTTCCTAATCCCATGGACGTAACCCTTGATGTATGCATTCCCTCCAATCCCTCTCATCACAAAAACGATCCAAAAGTGTATCCAGGATGCAGCACATCTCATTCTCATAGCACCAGCGTGGCCGAGACAACCCTGGTACACATATCTTCTTCATCTGTCAACAGAAGACCCCATCATGTTACCAAACTGGGTAGACCACCTAGCTCAAGAGGGAGGAACCCTTCTTCACCTGATGCATGCCTCCCTTCACTTGACAGCATGGAGGCTGAACAGCTCTTATTGTCAGAAGCCACTATTTCATTAGAAGCGCAGCAAATCCTACAATCAAGGAAACCATCTACGCGTAGAAGCTACAGCTTTAAATGGAAAAGATACTCAGCCTGGTGTGCCTCCAGGGGCTTAACCCATTGGACTGTTCACCGGAATTGTTGTTAGACTATCTTCATACATTGTATCTTGCAGGTCTAGCAACGTCATCGATTAGAGTCCACCTCAGCGCTATTGCTGCTTATCATAGATCTCATCGGGGCCAACCAATCTCGATTCACCCAATTGTGTCATGGTTCCTCAGAGGGATTCTTCATTTACGTCCTCCAGTGACTAAACCTTCTAATCCCTGGAATCTCAATGTCGTTCTGGAACAACTCATGTTGCCTCCATTCGAACCAATCGAGGAAATTCATATCAAATACCTAACCTGGAAAGTGATATTCCTGGTTGCGATAACCTCTGCTCGCAGAGTAAGTGAGCTACAAGCATTGGTTCATTATGAACCTTATCTTCAGTTCTATCATGGCAAAGTTGTACTTTGAACTCATCCTTCCTTTCTCCCGAAGGTGGTTTCAGTTTCATTTGAACCAGTCCATAGAACTACCCATTTTCTTTCCCAAACCTCATCGAAATGATCGAGAGAGACTATTTCATACCTTGGACTGTAAAAGAGCGTTGGCGTATTACAAATCACGGAAACACTCTCTATCCAGACCATCACAACTATTCCTCTTTTAACCCTAATATACCGAACCTTCCAGTTGCTAAGCGAACAATCTCCAGTTGGATTGCGCAGTGCATTCAATTCTGTTACCAGAAGAGAAAGGCACCTTTGGTTTCTACTCCAAATGCCCACCAGGTACGAGCAATGGTGACCTCCATAGCGCATCTTCGCCATGTACCACTAGTGGATATTTGTAAGGCAGCTACGTGGTTGTCTTTACATACTTTCACATCACATTATTGCTTAGATCAACAAACACGAGACGACACCAAAGTAGGGACAGCTGTCTTGCACTCTCTGATCTCTTAGTTTTCCATGGGGACTATCCACCACTTAGATCACGCAAAAAAACCCCCCAAAAACAAAGGAGGATGTTTCATTGCTGTAATAGATACAAGGTCTATCCAATGCGTGATCAGGAGCTTGGGACTCCCATGACAGCATGGCTAATTCAGCCCTGCTATCAACTGGGAAAAAGCAAGTTTGCTTACCGTAAACGGTGTTTCCGTAGATAGCAGGATGAATTAGCCATGCGGACCCTCCCACCTCCCTGGCTAGTCCAAAAACATAGTTTTCTGCTTAATCACAGACTGAAGAGAACCTGTTCTGCTGCGCGAGAAGGCATGCGCAGGCGCACAGAGCAAAACTCTGTATTCTGCTACATAAGCTCTGCCTACCGGGCCTGATGGACAGATCCCATGACAGCATGGCTAATTCATCCTGCTATCTACGGAAACACCGTTTACGGTAAGCAAACTTGCGTTTATTCCTAAGTGTTATGAAACCCTGCCCGCGGAGCTAATCCCCGCGAGCAGGCCCTGCTCACCATGCTGTTCTTCTTCACCCGACGCGGCATGGACGCCGCTGAAGTCGGGCCTTGCCGTGCGGCTGGAGTCGCTGACTTAATTTCTTCTTGTGGCCCGGAGGTTGCCTTGGCACGCCCTCTTCACCGCGGCTGGAGCCGCGGACTTCTCTGTTGTCCATTACGGCACGGAGCTGCTGCTGCTGCCATCACCTTCCTCCTCTGGGGCTGCAGGCCGCATTCCCAGGCTCAATTGGCGGCTGGAGCCGCCCCCGGGGCCTCCTGCAGTGGCTGGAGCCGCTGCCATCTTCGGGGCTCGCCTCCAGGCTCAGCCCTGCATCTACGGTGTCGACGTCGGTGCAGGCCACTGTCCGCGGTCCTGCACAAGCTCCTGCTGCCTGCCTCTAAGTGCGTGGCCGCGCCTCTCTGCTGCATTTAAAGGGCCAGCCACAGGAAGTGTTGCTGGCCCCACCTATGGATGGACTTCCTGCTTGAGCCCTATATAAGGGCTGCTCCGTCACTTCAGTTTTGCCTTGCATTGGAGTTACTTCACTCTGGAGGTTCCTGCCTGCCAGAGCTCCGTCAGGTCTTCTTCGTGGAGCTCCTCTTCGTTTCTTCATGTCATGTCAAGTCAAGTCTTCGTGCCTGAGGTCCTCGTCCAGGTGTCCTGGTGTTTCGCCTCCTGGTGTCCTGCCCTTTTTGGTGTTCGCTTCAGCTCTCCTGAGCCTATCTGGTCCTGTCAGGCCGTGCTCTCTCAGATGACGTCTTTCCCGAGGGTGGAGTGGCCTACAGGTGGAATTCGTTCCTGTGCTCCTGAGCTGTCATGTCCTGCCAGCCTTTGTGGTGCTTCGGACGAAATCTGGCTCCGTCGTCGGAGTCCCACCTCGACTGGACTCTTCCCTGCGCTTGTCCCGCTCTCTGCGTGGTCCGTGACCAGCCTCCTCGGGCTGTGTAGGGTGCGCAGTGAGACAGGGTGGTCCGTGACCGGCCCATTGGGTCCACCCGTGAAGGTGGGCTGTGTAGGGCTCCCTGAGCAACAGTGCCAATGTCCTTCCGCCCAGCTTCTCGTCTCTTCTGGATTTCAAGTTCCTCATCTCGTCCTGGATGCCGTTGCATCAGTCTTGGTGTCATGTCTTCGCTTCAGCGTCTTGTTCCTGATGTCGTCGCATCGACCATTGGTCCGTGATATCTTCGCATCAGCTTGGTGTCATGTCTTCGTCTGCGATGCCGTAGCATCGACCTTGGTGTCATGTCTTCATGTCAAGGCCCATCTGCCCTCGTCCTGAGGCCAGGCCTGCTGCTCCATGCCGATCTAAGCGGCAGGTCCGAAAGGGCTCGGAATGGTCGGAGGACCATTCAACTTCCAACATCATCATGTTGTTGGCCTTGGGAGCTTGCAGGCCTGGCAGAGGGTAAGACCGTCTGGTGTCGGGCTGAGGCCCAAGGGCACACTAAACACCCCATTACGTAACACTAAGCACCGATATACGAGGTAGTGCTGCACTTTAACCATCAAGTAAACTACGAGAAGTGCAGAAGAATACACTGTTGATCCAAAGTTCTGTTATCAAAGAATTTTTTAATAGCATGGCAACTCCACTGTTAAATATAATATTCCCATTCAAGTCAAGGTGTACCTCTATACAGAGAGACAATTATTTTCTAACTGTGCTGTCCCTCTCGACGCAGCCACCTTGGCGAAACACGGGTCCTTGTCGGGAGACCCTGGACTCGAATGGGAATATTTATATTTAACAGTGGAGTTGCCATACTATTAAAAATTCTTTGATAACAGAACTTTGGATCAACAGAGTATTCTTATCTATTTTATTCCTAACCACAATAGAGTGATAAAATTGGTACAGTGAGATATAACTTCAAAGAAACTATCCAAACTGTCAGGGGAGAATCATTTCCTGACAGTTGAAAAGCTATGGTTAACTCCTGACAATTTTGGATAGTTTCTTATTTATTTATTTATTTATTTATTTAAGGTTTTTTTATACCGGCATTCATGAACTCGTTCACATCATGTCGGTTTACAGAAAACAGGGGTGCGGATAATACAACCAAAAAACATAAATAACGTGATGAAGAGAAGCAGTTACAATTAACAAGGGCTAATGAACTGGGAATGTAAGAAATAGAAAGAGATAGAGGAGAATAATTATATACAAAAGTTCAATATAAATATGGAGTCTCATATGTACAGTCTCTGAGTAGAGAGTTTGTTTATGGTGATATTAGGTAGAGTTCGAGAAGGCTTGTCTGAAAAGCCATGTCTTGAGTCTTTTCCTAAAGGTTAGGAGACATGGTTCGTTTCTGAGTTCTGGAGGGATGGAATTCCATAACTGTGGGCCTGCGGTGGAAAGGGCTCGGTCTCTTAAGGTGCTGTGATTAGTGGTTTTCGTGGGTGGAACAATGAGGCATCCTCTGTAGGCTTCCCTGGTCGGTCTTGTGGATTTGTGGAAGCGGGGAGGAATTTGTAGATCGATTGTGGTATGTTGGTGAATGATTTGTATATCAAGGTGATGGATTTATAAATGACTCTGAAATGAATTGGTAACCAGTGGAGGTCTTGTAGCACTGGGGAGATATGGTCTCTTTTCTTAGTGTTTGTCAGTAGTCGGGCTGCTGCGTTTTGGACCATTTGGAGCGGTTTTGTGTATGAGGAGGGGAGGCCAAGTAAAGTGGAGCAGCAGTAGTCCAATTTTGAGAAAATGAGGGCTTGGAGGATGGTTCTGAAGTCTTTGGCATGGAAGAGTGGTCTTATCCTTTTTAAAACTTGCAGTTTATAGAAACAGTCTTTGGTGGTTTTATTGATGTGGGCTTTGAAGTTTAGTTTATTGTCGATTAGCACACCTAGATCTCTTACATGAGTGGTTTGTAGGTTGTTTGGCAGAGAGGTTGTGAGATTGTTGTCAGGAGTTATGAGTAATACTTCAGTTTTGGCGGAGTTTAGTACCAGATTGAGGCTGTTGAGGAGGTTTTTGATTTCTAGGTGACAGGATTCCCAGTATTCAAGGGTTTTTGAGTATGATTCTTTGATGGGGATCAGGATCTGGATGTCATCTGCATAGAGAAAGTGTATTAACTTGAGGTTGATGAGGAGTTGACATAGTGGTAGGAGGTAAATATTAAAGAGTGTAGGGGATAAAGAGGAACCTTGTGGGACTCCGATGGTCGAGTCGAGTCTTTTGAAGTTATATCTCCCGGTAGGCCAGATTGACGAATTAAAGCGTAGCAAATCACCTGGACCGGATGGTATACATCCTAGGGTTCTGATGGAACTCAAAAATGAAATTTCAGATCTGTTGGGTTACAAATTTTATCATTAAAATCATCCATTATACCTGAAGACTGGATGGTGGCCAATGTAACCCCAATATTTAAAAAGGGCTCCAGGGGTGATCCGGGAAACTATAGACCAGTGAGCCTGATTTCAGTGCCGGGAAAAGTAGTGGAAACTATTCTAAAGATCAAAATCACAGAGCATATAGAAAGACATGGTTTAATGGAACAGAGTCAACATGGATTTACCCAAGGGAAGTCTTGCCTCACAAATCTTTTGTACAATGTATATATTGTATACATGTATATAATTAACTTCTTCTATCTCTCTTTATTTCCTCCACCCCAGTTCAACAGCCCTTGTTTAATTGTAACTGCATCTCTTCATCACATTTATTTATGTTCATTGTTGTATTCATTGCACCCCTGTTTTTATGTAAACCGACATGATGTGAATGCTTCATGAATGCCGGTATAAAAAAACCTTAAATAAATAAATCTGCTTCATTTTTTTGAAGGGGTTAATAAACATGTGGATAAAGGTGAGCCAGTAGATGTAGTGTATTTGGATTTTCAGAAGGCATTTGACAAAGTCCCTAATGAGACTTCTAAGAAAATTAAAAAGTCATGAGTTTAGGAGGCAATGTCCTTTCGTGGATTACAAACTGGTTAAAAGACAGGAAACAGAGTAGGATTAAATGGTCAATTTTCTCAGTGGAAAAGGGTAAACAGTGGAGTGCCTCAGGGATCTGTACTCGGCCCGGTGCTTTTCTATAGATGGATATATATATAGATATATCTACCTTATAAATGGCCTGTGACCGACGGCCCGCAAATGCGCAGTAGAGACCAGCTCTACCGCGCATGTGCGGGCGAGCACGTCGCTCTGAGGCAGCTTCAGAAAGAAAAAAAAAATGGCGGTGTCCAGTGGCAGCAGCGGGCGGCGGCGGCGGTACCGGCAGCGGGCGGTACCGGCGGTAGCGAGCGGCGGCGGTAGCGACGGCGGTAGCGGCGACGGCAGCGAGGGAGGGAGAAGAGAGAGAGAGGGAGGGACGGACTGAGTGGGAGGGACGGACTGAGTGGGAGGGACGGACTGAGTGGGAGGGACGGACTGAGTGGGAGGGAGTGACTGAGTGAGAGGGAGGGACTGAGTGGGAGGGAGGGATTGAGTGAGGGGGAGGGACTGAGTGAGAGGGAGGGAGTGGGACTGAGTGAGAGGGAGAGGGGGGACTGAGGGAGGGAGTGGGACTGGGAGAGAGAGGGAGGGAGTGGGACTGAGGGAGAGTGAGTGGGACTGAGTGAGTGAGAGGGAGGGGGGAGGGAGTGACTGAGTGGGAGGGAGGGATTGAGTGAGGGGGAGGGACTGAGGGAGGGAGTGGGACTGAGGGAGAGAGGGAGGGAGTGGGACTGAGGGAGAGGACGGAGGGAGTGGGGACTGAGTGAGAGTGAGTGGGACTGAGTGAGTGAGAGGGAGAGAGGGGGGAGGGAGTGAGTGAGACTGAGTGGGAGGGAGGGACTGAGTGATAGGAGAGGGAGGGTGGGGAGGAGTGGGTGAGGGAGGGGGTGGTGAAGAGTGAGGGGAGAGAGAAAGAGGGGGAGGTGAGAGACAGAGGGATGTAGCCCGTTTTAACGGGCTTAACGGCTTGTATATATATATATGATCTGGAAAGGAATACGACGAGTGAGGTTATCAAATTTGCAGATACAAAATTTTTCAGAGTAGTTAAATCACAAGCGGATTGTGATACATTACAGGAGGACCTTGCAAGACTGGAAAATTGGGCATCCAGATAGCAGATGAAATTTCATATGGACAAGTGCAAGGTGTTGCATAAAGGGAAAAATAACCCTTGCTGTAGTTACATGATGTTAGGTTCCATATTAGGAAAAAGATCCAGGCGTCATAGTGGATAATACTTTAAAATTGTCGGCTCAGTGTGCTGCAGCAGTCAAAAGAGCAAACAGAATGTTAGGAATTATTAGGAAGGGAATGGTTAACCAAACAGAAAATGTAATAATGCCTTTGTAATGCTCCATGGTGAGACCGCATCTTGAATTCTGTGTACAATTCTGGTTTCTGTGTCTCAAAAAAGATATAGTTGCAATGGAGAAGGTACAGAGAAGGGCGACCAAAATGATAAAGGGGATGGAACAACTCCCTTATGAGGAAAGGCTGAAGAGGTTAGGGCTGTTCAGCTTGGAGAAGAGACGGCTGAGGGGGGATATGATAGAGGTCTTTAAGATCATGAGGGGTCTTGAACGAGTAGATGTGAATCTGTTGTTTACACTTTCGCATAATAGAAGGACTAGGGGGCATTCCATGAAGTTAGCAAGTAACACATTTAAAACTAATCAGAGAAAGTTCTTTTTCACTCAACGCACAATTAAACTCTGGAATTTGTTGCCAGAGGATGTAGTTAGTGTAACTGGATTTAAAAAAGGTTTGGATAAGTTCTTGGAGGAGACAAGTCCATTAACTGCTATTAGTCAAGTTGACTTATGGAGTGGCCTCTGCTATTACTGACATCAGTGGCATGGGATGATCTTGGTGTTTGGGTAATTGCCAGGTTCTTGTGGCCTGGATTGGCCACTGTTGGAAACAGGATGCTGGGCTTGATGGACCCTTGGTCTGACCCAGCAATTTCTTATGTTCTTATGTAAGTGCACATTTTATTCACAACATGAATGACTGACTGATTATAACTATTAGCACATAGCGGGCCTCTTTTCAAACACAGCATAAGAGGAATATCACAAGAATAAGATTGGGTTCACTGGTAACATCCCCAGTGCCCATGTGAAAACTGTATACTACAGCAATCCTAATAACATCCCAATCTCCCTTCCCTCCCACAATTAACCCTACCTTCCTGCAGATGAATAGTCAAAATTCAGAGGCTATTAAACTACCAAGTCTATATTAAAGACAGGGAGGTGGCTGGCAGAATCTGCTCAGCCTCTCCCTAATCAAAAAAAAAAAAAAAAGCCCCACAATCCCCCAAGGCCCCAACTATTCCAAACTATAACTTGTGTCCCAAGTAATCCCAACCTGCTTTTATACTACAGGCTCAACGTGGTAAAGACTGAATATAAGCATCCCAAATTAACAGGGTTTGGATTTATGGAATATGTCTGCCTGTTCTGCAAACTTCTCATTGACATGTAGGAGGTGGATACGTCAGATTTGGGGGATCCTTACCCACCCAATAGTAAAGAATGGAATTTTTTGCTAGCACTAAAACCTTCCGGATCCAGAGCTGCTTGTGCTGCTGCCGCAAGGCTATATTGTGCAATTGATCAAAAAGCAGTATGTCGGTCTGCAAGGGCAGGTGAATTCCCACAACCTGACTATCGCTTTCCAAAAGGGTATTTTTCCTAGCGTGTAGCAGATGGACTCAGGACCAATGGGTATCGTGTACTCCTGATAGCAGTTGGAGACGGAGTCAGATTTCAATCTGACGTCAGCACTACATATACCCGTGCACGAGGCTCTGTTCCTCCGTTTTTTCCGTCTCCAAGGCAGTTTGGGACTTCACACACGCTTGCACAGCGTTAGAAAACCAAACTCCAAATTTAAAGAAGAAAGAGAGAAATCTTAACTACAGATGAGCCCTGCTCTCCTGCGGTGATACCTACGGGTCCCTCCCCCAGTCAAGAATTCCTGAGGTGATTTCAGAGATCCCTCAGACGTAGCCTCGGTCCCGGCGTGCACTTAGCCCCTTGCAAAGGGAGTGGCTGAGAGGCAGAGGGTGCAGACCGAGCGCAGTGGTGAAGGGATTCCCCTCTCCCCCCCGCAGCCAGAGACCGCCTGGCAAGAGACCGGGAAGCGCCGAGACAAGGCACGGTACAAAACTTTCTCAAAGTCTCCGGTCTCCGAGGCTCGGATAGCCGCGCAGCTCGTCCCTCCGGCGGCTGTCTAATCGGGTTGAGCAGCCCAAGCCGGGCTAGACCCCTATCCGGCGCGAGGGTCCTCCCACGTGGAGACCCTCCGGGGGGGGGCCCGCCATCTTGATGGCATGGTCGCCGGCACCATTTCCCCCCCCTTCGTCGCTGCTTCGCCTGCATTCTCAGCAGTGCGCTCAGCGGCGAGCCGGCCGCATAAAGATTCTGGGGCGCATAAAATGCTTGGCTGCATAAAATACTGAGGCACATAGCGACGCGCGCATTGTGCCATGCGCACAGCGATGCGCATAACAAGGCCTTGTGTACATCTGCGCACACACCCTCGGGCTCTATGCGCGCAATGTGGGCGCACCCAGAACGCACAACAAGCCCCCCCCCGGCACGCACATCCGAGAAGGATTCACGCACAAATCATGGCACATCTGGACAAAACATCCGAGAGACAGGTCCTCTGACCAGCCTACCGCCTGAGAGCGGCACAGCCAGAAGTGGTCAGCGCCCTGTGCCTGAAGTGCGAAGAAGCTCTGGGGGAACCGAGACAATACAGTCCCAGGTAACTTCTCCTGGACGGGATTCTTTGCAGAGCTGCAATCCTTCATCCACACACAGTCAGGACCACCGGTGACAAAACTACAACTCTCACCAGTGGACCACAAGCCGGAGGAAGTCTCAGAACCCCTGGAAGATGGGGAAATCCCTCCTAGAATGGAACCGAATCGAGCCATGATGCGTTCCTCCCCCCCCCCCCCCCCCCCCCCCCCCCCCCCCCCCCCCCCCCCCCCCCCCCCCCCAAGACAAGCTGCCAGATCTCATGGCCACGAGCCTGAAGGCATGGGCCACCCTGGATACTAGCACCACAGCAGAATCCAAGGCCATATCTGGTCGGGCTCCGTCAGACCTCACGCCATTCTCCAACACTACAGATTGACCTGGAATGGAACACTCCAGAGGCCAGCTTCAAGGGAGGCCGGGCCCTAGAAGCCTCAGACTGCCTTAACGGATCGGCGCCAGCTATCTGGCCCGGTCCACCTTAAGACAGACAGGAAAGGGATCTTCGGGTGGGGACGTTTCCCTGAGGTAAGGGATACAAAGGTGAGGTCCTGAGAGAGTTAGAGAGGCCCCAGGGAGAAGAAGGAAGCTGTAATCCAATGCTGTGTTTGTTCTGGACATTTTCGTTGCTTGTCAGTCTGCTGAGGTAAGCAGCCATTTTGCTCCTCTTCTGTTGTGTACTTTTGAAAATAAACTGATGAAAAGCAGACCAATCTCCAGCCTGGTCTGTTCTGCGGCCTACCCCAGCCATAGATCGCTCCAAGGGCATCACACCATGCTATAACTATGATGGTCATTCAAAAGAATAAAAAAAATTTAAAATTTTTATTATATTAGAACTCCTTATTACACATCTGTATTGTGCCAGAAAGTTAGCTCTTTATTGTGGATATATTATTCTTACATTACTGGGTTTGTTTGATATTTTCCATTTTATTCCTAGGCATGGATGGGCTGATGCATTTTCTACAATTCGACTACCATATGTGAAATATATCTGCCCTCATGCGTAAGTAATTCCCAAGCATAAGGCTTGGAAGATACTTGGTAGTTTCTCAGCATGAAATTGTCAGGTTTGCTCTCTTTTGTTCATTTGGAGCGAGAGAAACTTGGGTGCCATCTTCTGAATATTCTTCACAGAAAAGCTTCTGTCCCTCTCCCAAGAGGGTGCAGCTGCTCCTTCTCAGCAAAGCAGTCTTGCTTACCTTATGCTTTTCTTCTTTATTATAAATTCTACCTTTCTGTCTTTTTTTGTAATCAGTCATGAGTCATTAAATATAATGGGGAGATTGATGAGCAGCAAACACTATGTATTAAGGCAAATATTTTGCTATATATTGTAAAAGCCAGCATTTCAGTCCAGAAATGATTCTTTGTTGAATACACCCAAGCTTATTCCCAGCCCTTAATGTCCTAGCTCAAGGGTAGATTTTGTGAAAAAGTTAATTTCAGCGGCAACACTTCTGCAATTTTGCAAAATATTTATATATTAAATAACATTTTATTTTACTTTTACCTGATCTTTCTTATGTGTCTTGATAATGTAGTTATCTTTTATTAGATTTTTAAGTGCGGGGGAAAAGAGGGAGAATTGAATATCTGGGGAGGGGAATAAAGGAGGCTTGGCATGGGGGCAGTGGGGGTGATTGGAAGGGGGAAGGCTTTTCACGGTAGGGTCTAGCATGGAGATTAGAAAGTTTAATTACATATTTGTGTTTATTTGGATAATACTTAGGTTAGTTTTAAAAGGCATTTCCTGCTTTTATAAATGAGCAGGGAAAAGTGTTTAGATTTGACCTGCAGGCCGGAGAGGGCGGGGCCTTGCGGGCTTTTCATTTACTTGCATTCTCCTGGAACAAGCAGGATGGGAGTCCTCACATGTGGGTGACATCATCTGATGGAGCCCGGCACGGAAAACTTTTGACAACGTTTCTTGAAACTTTGACCAGCACATTGAGCATGCCCACGCGAGGTCCCCTTCAGTCTCTTCTTTTCCGTGATGCAGTTGCCTCGCAGTTCTCGGAGCTCCACTCTTTTCTTGTTTTCTACCACAGTATCGTGCTTTTCCTGTTTTCCATCATTAGGTCCCCCTTTGCGGTCAATGCCTCCTCAGCATGGTAGGTTATATTGCTGTTTTTCGCTCCTTGCAGTCAATTCCCGACTCCTCACCTCGCGGTGACCGCCGGTCATCGACCGCATGCCGGGTAGCTTTTATGGCGTCCGGTTTTTGCCAGTGCCCGTGAACCATGTCCATCACGGATCCACATGAGCTTTGCATAAGAACATAAGAAAATGCCATACTGGGTCAGACTAAGGGTCCATCAAGCCCAGCATCCTGTTTCCAACAGTGGCCAATCCAGGCCATAAGAACCTGGCAAGTACCCAAAAACTAAGTCTATTCCATGTAACCATTGCTAATGGCAGTGGCTATTCTCTAAGTGAACTTAATAGCAGGTAATGGACTTCTCCTCCAAGAACTTATCCAATCCTTTTTTAAACACAGCTATACTATCTGCACTAACCACATCCTCTGGCAACAAATTCCAGAGTTTAATTGTGCGTTGAGTAAAAAAGAACTTTCTCCGATTAGTTTTAAATGTGCCCCATGCTAACTTCATGCAGTGCCCCCTAGTCTTTCTACTATCCGAAAGAGTAAATAACCGATTCACATCTACCCGTTCTAGACCTCTCATGATTTTAAACACCTCTATCATATCCCCCCCTCAGTCGTCTCTTCTCCAAGTTGAAAAGTCCTAACCTCTTTAGTCTTTCCTCATAGGGGAGCTGTTCCATTCCCCTTATCATTTTGGTAGCCCTTCTCTGTACCTTCTCCATCGCAATTATATCTTTTTTGAGATGCGGCGACCAGAATTGTACACAGTATTCCAGGTGTGGTCTCACCATGGAGCGATACAGAGGCATTATGACATTTTCCATTTTATTCACCATTCCCTTTCTAATAATTCCCAACTTTGTTTGCTTTTTTGACTGCTGCAGCACACTGAACCGACGATTTTAAAGTATTATCCACTATGACACCTAGATCTTTTTCCTGGGTAGTAGCTCCTAATATGGAATCCAACATTGTGTAATTATAGCATGGGTTATTTTTCCCTATATGCATCACCTTGCACTTATCCACATTAAATTTCATCTGCCATTTGGATGCCCGATTTTCCAGCCTCACAAGGTCTTCCTGCAATTTATCACAATCTGCTTGTGATTTAACTACTCTGAACCATTCTCTGCCTGGGGGCCTCGCACAATGTCCGTGGGTGTGGTGTGTGTGTGGTGTGATCAGATGACACCCCCCCCCCCAAAAGGCTGTCGGACATGTCTAGAAGAGATGGAGAAACTCCTCGGTTCTTCCAAGTCTGCTCCACCCACACCCGTGTCGGAGCCCTCGACAAAGAGAGGTCGCAGAAGCCCCTTGATACATTCCCTCTCTCTATTCCTCTCTCTATTTCTTTAAAAGATCACAGGAACAGTGATAGATCCTCCATGATCTCGCTGGTGTCCCAAGCATCGGGGTCCTCTGCCTCCTTGGCACCGGGGAAAGACAGGACCGAGCACTGTGGGAGATCCCGCAAGCACAGACACCGGTCGCCATTGGCGCACGGTTCCGGTGCGGTATTGGTGGCTGCCATACCTCCACCAAAGCACCCCCATCTGGCATTGTTCCCGGAAGTCCCAGGCGTTCCCCTCTGATGTTGGTGCCAGGCACTGTGCCACCTCGGAGATCAGAGGAAGAGCCGTTGACATATCGTCCCCCTCCCTCAGTCCTGGCATCACCAGACTTTTCAGGAGTTGGATCTCAGGGTTCAGACCATGGTGCTCGGGGCATGCAGAGCATCAGGCCTCCAGCATAGATTCCAGCACCCCTGCTGGAGCATCTGGATGTCCTTTTAGGCGCCCTACCAACGCAACCGGTGCCTGAGGAACCTTAGATTCCCCAACGGCCACAGATACCCTCCACTGGAGTGATCCTGTGGAGGGTATCTATAAGGATCCTCAGAGGAGGAAGAAGCGGCCGGTGCCATCTTCCTGAGACCTTGGTTCCCCGAGCCCTTACCGGGTCCTTCCAGCCCCCTCAATGCCAGGGGACACATCGATTCCTGTGGTACCCTCAAGGCCTCCGAAGCCATCTGAACCCAGGGCTGATATCCCACACGGTCCTCGACTGTATCGCGCCGGCCCTAGTGAGGTGGAAGGGCCTTAAGATCCATGGGGGAGATGATTCCACTGAGTCTTCTTCAGACTACTCGGACGACTCCCCCCCCCCCCCCCCCCCCCCCCCCCCCCCCCCCCCCCCCCCCCCCCCCGCCTTGCAGCCTTTCCTGCCGGAGGAAAAGGTGTCTGTTGCCCCCCCGAGGATCTGTCCTTTGCGGGGTTTGTCAGGGCCATGGCAGAGGCTATCCCCGTTCACAGAGGAGGATGCACGATACAAAATGCTGCAAGTACTCCAGTTTTTTGACACTCCTAAGGAGATCATGGCAGTTCCCATCCACAGCATCTTCAAGGACCTCCTCCTTCGGATGTGGGAGCACCAGATCTCTATCTCCCCTGTCAGTAGGAAGGCGGATGCTACCTATTTGGTGCAGCAAGCCATGGGGTTCGAGAAACGCACATCCCCCACCAGTTGATAGTTGTCTTTTTTAATAAAAGTATTGGGGCAAAGTTAACTATTTGGGAATATTATTTAGTGTGTTTGTGTTTTTAATAGTAAGGCAGTGAATAAACAAGTTAGACTGTATTTTTAAATAGTCAGTCAATAAGGCAGCTAGTAAGCAGTAGGTAGTGTGTTTATTTTTAAAAGTCTGTAAGGCAACTAGTAAGCAGAACTGAGTGTTTTTATTAAAAAAAAAAAAAAAAAAAAAAACCACACAAAAAACCCCCCACCCCAAAAAGTAGCCAGAAGCTAGAAATAAGCTAGGATCAGTGTATACCTAAGTAAAAAGGTTGAAAAGTTCAGTTCAGTTACTCATCTTGGAAAGATGTTGAGGTAGTGGGATTTGGTTTGATTAGGTGCCAACATTTGTTAATCAAGAGAGCAGTGAGTCACTCTGACTGACTAACTGAAGTTGAACTGTTTGTATTTCCCAACCTGCCCACCCACCCCTAGCTCATCCTTTAATTTATAGGCAGGTACCACTTTCACAAAAAAAAAAAAAACCCAACAACAAAAACTTTATTGAGAGTTTGATCAGACCCCTGTAGGCCACTACCAGACATATAGCGAATTCTCTAATACATTTAAAGGATGTTAATTAGACACATTCCTACTACCATAGCAACCTAAAACTTAACTAGGAACTGATCAAAATTGAGATGAAGGCAGCAGTCCAGCAGCAAGAGGGGGGCCTCCCAGTCTTTTGCATCGAGTGTCACGTATGATTATTTTACCCACCGGTGAGAAGTTGTACATGTGCATGCGATGCAAAGAGCTCCTGGCTCTCAGAGAACGAGTCCGATCTCTGGAGGCTAGAGTGGCAGACCTGGAGGAGCTGAGGCAGACAGAGAGGTATATACATGAGACCTTCAGGGACATAGTAGCCAAGTCCCAACTTCAGACTGGCAGCCCTGGTGCTGCTGCCTTGGAGGAAGAAGGTCTCATGATCGGAGAGCATCAACCTGGTGCAGCAGGAAAGGATCCTGTAGCAAGGACCTGCTCTCCAGGTGATGCATTGTCCTTTCGCACCGAGGATATCTCCCCAAGGCCTACTGCCCAGGAGGGAAGGGTTAGGTCGGCCGTCATAGTTGGTGATTCGATTATTAGGAATGTAGGTAGCTGGGTGGCTGGTGGGCGTGAGGATCGCCTGGTAACTTGCCTACCTGGGCCTGAAACCACATCCCCTGGCAATGAATTCCAGAGTAACTGTGTGCTGAGTGAAAGAATTTTCTTTGATTTGTTTTAAATGAACTACTTGCTAACTTCATGGAGTGCCCCCTGGTACTTCTATTAACTGAGAGTAAATAACCGATTTATATTAACTTGTTAAAGTCCTTTCATGGTTTTGTAGACCTCTATCATATCCCCCCTCAGCCGTCTCTTCTCCAAACTGAACAGCTCTAATTTCTTTAGTCTTTCCTCATAGGGCAGCCGTTCCATGCCCCTTATCATTTTGGTCGCCCTTCTCTACGCTTTCTCCAGTGCAGCTATATCCTTTTGAAATGCGATGACCAGAAATGTGCACATTATTCAAGGAAGCTTATGCTCACACAGCCATTTTCCTCAGCCACCGAAAATACCTCCGCTTCATGGCAGGGAAGGCTCGCTATCAGTACAAGGTGCTGCCTTTTGGGTTGGCCTCAGCCCCTTGTGTATTCGCCAAATGCCTAGCGGTGGTGGCTGAGTACCTCAGGTGCCGTGCAATGCAGACTCTGCAATCCTTGGGATTCGTAATCAACTAGCTAAAGTCTCACCCCCCTGCCTGTCTCCTCAGCTGGACTTTATAGGAGCCAGACTAGACACGGCGCAGGCAAAAGCATTTCTGCTCCAAGATTGGGCTCTTGTCCTCACCTCGCTGGCAGCCTTCGTCCGTGGCAGGTGACTGCCTGCCTTCTGCTCTGTTTGTTGGGCCACATGGCAGCTTCTGTCCATGTCACCCCTCTCGCATGCGGAGGGCTCAGTGGACCTTGCGGTCACAGTGGCAACAGACCTCTCAGGATCTTGAGACTTGCATTGCAGTCACGGAATCTCTGTGGGCGTCTCTGTCCTGGTGGGAAAACCACTCCAGTTTGGAGCAGGGGATTCCCTTCCAAACTGCTTCGCCTCAAGTGATCCTCACTACTGATGCCTCTCCTCAGGACTGGGGAGCCCATGTGGATGGCCACATGCAAGATTTCTGGACCACTCACGAAGCCCGCTGTCAAACTTTCTGGAGCTTCGGGTGATCCGTTATGCCTTATGGGCATTCAGAGACCTGTTGTCACACAAGGAAATCCTGATCCAGTCAGACAACCAGGTGGCGATGTGGTACATTAACAAACAGGGAGGCACGGGCTCGTTCCTCCTGTCACAAGGCGGTACAGGTGTGAACCTGGGCCCTGTCGCAGGGGATGTTGCTACAAGCCCTGTACCTGCCTGGGATCTTGAATGTCCTGGCAGACTGGCTGAGTTGCTCCTCGTAGCCACATGAATGGTCCCACAACCCAGAGGTATCGGCCAAACTGTTTCATCGGTGGGGTGCAGCAGATGTGGAACCTCTTGTGTCCCTGTACAATCACAAGGTGAGCAAGTTCTGCTCCCTGTCATCAGGGGGGCGGTCATGCGGCCTGTGATGCCTTCTCTCCTGTTCCCTGCTGAAGCTTCAACAGGACAGAGGGACCATGATTCTTGTGGCACCTTCTGGCCTGACAGGTCTGATTCCCTCTCCTGCGAGACCGGTCTGTCCCTATCCGGCTGGGGACCATACCCGATCTGATTACACAGAACCAGGGCACCCTGCGCCATCTGAACCTCTGGGCGTTGGCCCTAACGGCTTGGATGTTGAGCCCTTAGTCCTTCAGCCCTTGGCCCTCTTGGACAGTGGCTTCTAGGAAACCTTCCACCAGGAAGTCCTACAGTTTGAAGTGGAGAAGATTCTCCATCTAGTGTGTGGGACCCATTCACATGCCCCCTTCCCCAGCTGTCAGGGTTCATCTTAGCGCTGTAAGTGCGTACCATTGAGGTGTCGCCTACTTCAGCTGAAGCCCTCTCTTCAGCCTCCTGTTGCGTCCTGGGACCTCAACGTTGTCCTGGTGCGGCTCATGCGTCCTCCCTTTGAGCCACTGCGTTCCTGTGACACGAAGTTCCTCACCTGGAAAGTTATATTCCTAGTGGTGATTACTTCGGCTCGTAGAGTCAGGAGCTTCAGGCCTTAGTCACATACCCTCCATACACGATTGTGTGGTCTTGCGTACGCATCCTAAGTTCCTGCCTAAGGTGGCGACTGACTTCCCCTTTAATCAGTTCATCATTTTAGCCACCTTCTTTCCTAGGCCTCATTCCCACTCAGGGGAACAGGCTCTTCCTGCTCTGGACTGCAAGAGGGCCTTGGCTTTCTATCTAGATCTCATAGCACGCCACAGGCATTCCACTCAGCTCTTTGTGTCCTTTTATTTAATTCTTTTCTATACCGGTATTAGTGGTTACATCATTCCGGTTTACATCCGAACTGAAGGTAGAAAGTACATCAAACAGGGACAGGGGAACAGGATAGAAGGGTAGCTGGAAACTGGCAAACAAGAAATAACATGTTAAACAATGTAACATAACTTAACAAATGATGCAGCAGTGGGTAAACAGACTTGATCCAGCTGGCTGGGGATTGCATCCCCTTCTGCTATGCGCAAGCAGGCCTTCCTCTGACCGGCAGAGTTAACAACTTGCTCTGTGCTGGCCATGGCGACTTCGGTGGCTCATCTGCGAGCAGTCCCTGTCTTCGAATTTGCCGGGTCACAACGTGGTGTTCTCTTTACACGTTTGCGGCTCACTATTGCTTGGACAAGGATCGGCGTCAGGAGTGCCTTTGGTCAATCTGTTCCAGACCTGAACAGGCCCGTCCCCTGCCGACCACACAGCACTGCAGTTCTGCCCGTTGTGGTCTCACTTGTTCCCAGAGACTGCCTCGTGCTTGGTATTCACCCACATGTGAGGACTCCCATCCTGCTTATCCTAGGAGAAAGTGCAGTTGCTTACCTGTGACATGTGTTCTCCCAGGACAGCAGGATGTTAGACCTCAGGAATCCTGCCTGCCTCCCTGCGGAGTTGGGTTCTCCTTCTGGTTTGTTTTATTTTTTCGCTTGTTTTTTTCTATGTTACGAGATCGAAGGGGGACCTTGCATGGACGCGCGGATAGCGGCAGGCTGGGCATGCTCAGTGTGCTGCTCAAAGCTTCTAGCAACTTTGACAAAAGTTTTCCGTGCCGGGCTTCATCGGATGATGTCACCCACATGTGAGGATTCCTGCTGTCCTAGGGGAACATCTGTTACAGGTAAACAACTTGCGCTTTCTTTTTATTGTAAAACATGTAATCTGGGCAGATAGTTGTGCACATGTATTTTCACTTTGAAAATTGGGTGAAATGTACGCAGGAGATAAAATGATACCCAATATGTGCAAAAGGCAATTTTTAAATTTTAGAAATTTTACTTAATGACATTTGAATATTTGGTTTTTTTCATGATTTTTCCTTTATTCATTTTGTTTTCTACTGTTTTCTTAATTGTATATTCTCTCTTCTTCTCTCACTTTTTACCCCACCCTTGCACTATATGCTATCTCCTCTTTTATTCTTGTCTGCCTCTCCTTTTTAACTCCCAATCTCTTGCTCGCTTTTCCTTCTCCAGTCCCTCAGCCCATTCTAGTCTTTTTTTTTTTTTTTTTCCCATTCCATCTTTCATCCTCCATCCCTTTCGTTGCTACCAGGCCAGTTGCTAGACAAAGTGGCACCCAGAGCAAGGGTTACGTTTGACACTCCCTTCTCTTTTGGGCTCACAGAATGACCGGAAAGGTTGTCCTGGTGCCTCTCCTTCCTGCCCACCCCTTGTGACAGCCTTGGTTGCCACTGTAACTCAGACTCCCCAGCTAGTCACTATTTTGTCTCTGCACTGTGAGAGTGAGTGAGCCAAGCACCAGTAGCAGCCATCGACTTGTGGTGTGATGCAGGGTGGCTTCATGCACGTCTGGACTAAGAAGTGAGGAAAACGAGGCCATGTTTTCTTGTACTATGAGTGGTGTTGCTTATATAATAGATGAATACTTTTACCATTGTTGTAAATGATTGGTTGAAAGCAGCAGGCTGCGAGCCAGGGAAGCCAGGGGTCAAATCCTGCTGACTCTCTTCTTGTGACCTTGTACAGGTCACTTCAGCCTTTGTTACCTTAGGTACAAACTTAGGGCCTCATTTACGAAGCATTTTTCCCATAGTCACAGAATGGGTGAAGTCTTAGTAAATCAGATCCTTAGACTGTAAGCCCTCTAGAGAGAGACCTGATTACTGTACCTGAATGTAACTTGCCTTGAGCTTCCGATGGAAATGATTGAGTTAAATCTAAACAAAGAAAGTAGTGATAGAAACCTTATTAAACGTCTCTCTGATCAGGATATGTTAATTGAGCTTCCATATAAAGAGTGCTTAACATATGTTCCCTGTATGTACCCGGATCAGTCCAGACTCCTGGGTTTAGCCCCCCCCTCTAGCAGATGGAGACAGAAGTTTACAAACAAAAACTCTGCCTATCTCTAGGCTGGTGCTTCCTACAGTCTGGCAGTCTTCTTCTGTCTCCTAGCAGGTGGAGAGGGTGCCAAACCTACGGTCTGTGCTGAGGCCTAGATTTAGGTGATAGTGTGTTAAAAAAAAAAAAAAAAGGAAGAGAAAGCAGTTTGAGAGTAGGAAGCCGACAGATTGGGGTTCAGACCACAGAGGCTTGCCTGCTGGTCACCGAGTCTGCCTCCCAGAGGGTAGTGAGGTCATGAGGGGACCATCCCCTCTGCGGTTGAGGCCGCTGTTACGTGGGAGAGCTCCACTGTCAGCGTCTATCAGGGCTGGGGGTGACATCGGGGTGCCCGGTTCCCTCCCCCCAGCTGGACCCGGACCTGATTTACAGGTAACTGTGTCTGTGTGTTAAAAAAAAAAAAAAAAAAAAAAGTACTGCCTGTTTTCTTCTTTTGTCTGTGCCTCGTCTCTCCTGTCCTGTTCCTGTGAGGGGGGAGGTAGAGGACCGCCGTCGCCGGGGAGATCTTTTTCTTTTTTGTACTGTGCCTACCCTTTTCTCCTCATCGGGGCTGCGATGCCACGGAGAGCTGCATGTCAGGCCTGCAGGTCCGCAGCCACGTGGCTGTCAAGGGACAGCCTGTGTTCGTCATGCGTTTCCGGCGGGGAGGGGGGGTCCGTGACGCCGGCAGGGTCCCGGGGCAGCAGGCAGGTACGCGCCGGTCCCGAGGTCGGCAGGCCAGCGATTAGTGCCGGACCGGCTTTGGGGACGCCGGGTCTGGGCGTCATTTGGTTTTCTTTGCCGGCGTTTTCGGTGGCCATTTTAGGTCCGAGGGAAGCCGCGGCAGGTGCGTTGCCGGCGTGTGAGGGGGAGGACAACCCTCCGCCGAGGTTATCCCCGCAGCGGGGGGGGTCCCAAGGGGGGGACAGTCACGCTTCTGCCATGGGGGCTTTCTCTCCACATCCCTCTGAGGGGGAGGAAGAAGAGGCCTCGGACTCAGTCTCGTCCTTTGGGTCCGCGTTTGTTCTGCTTATGCATAAGGCTTTCAAGGCCGTAGACGGGCCAAGAAGAGGGCATGGGGAGACCTCCACTCTGGATTCGGGGTGGCTTTTGGGACGCCGAGTCTGGGCGCATTTTGTTTTCTTTGCCGGCGTTTTTCGGCGGCCATTTTAGGTCCGAGGGAAGCCGCTGCAGGTGCGTTGCTGGCATGTGAGGGGAGGACGACCCTCCGCCGAGGTTATCCCCGCAGCGGGGGGGGTCCCAAGGTGGGGACAGTCACGCTTCTGCCATGGGGGCTTTCTCTCCACAACCCTCTGAGGGGGAGGAAGAAGAGGCCTCGGACTCAGTCTCGTCCCTTTGGGTCCGCGTTTATTCTGCTTATGCATAAGGCCTTCAAGGCCCGTAGACGGGCCAAGAAGAGGGCACGGGAGACCTCCACTCTGGATTCGGGGCCTCGGGCGGAGAAAAGGTCCAAGCCAGGTCCGGGGTCGGAGGGCCAGAGTAGGGCTCGACCACTCCGGTCCTCGGTTCCCAGGGGGAGCTGGAATCGACCACGGACACGGATGAGCCGGAGGACCCGTCTGGGGATACAGAGCTTCCGTCCAAGCCCCCGAGGGGGTTGATGGGGACGGGGACGGAGACTAAGGGGCCTCGGGTTCCCGAGGGGCCCATGCTACCGAGGGGGATGAACCCGAAGGTGATCCGTTTGTTTCGGAAGGAGGAGCTGGGACCTCTTATCCCGGAAAATTCTGGGGGAATTAGGGATCCAGGTGCCGCAGGAGGAGTCCTGGCTCGGAGTAATGGACCCGGTCGTTTTGGGTCTCCGGGGGCCTCCTTCAGCCTTCCCTTTGCATTTTTCTGCCTCGGATTTGTTGTTTAAGGAATGGGACACTCCGGATTTGGGGCTGAAGGTGGCGAAGGCGATGGATAAACTCTATCCCTTACCGGAGGACGCCCTGGACATGCTGCGCATGCCGAAGATAGACTCGGCAGTAGCGGCGGTCACAAAGAAAACCACCATTCTAGTCACCGGAGGTACTGCTCGTAAGGATTTGCAAGACAGGAAGCTGGAGGTGCAGCTGTAAAGATTTTCGAAGTCTCTGCATTGGGAATTCGTGCGGCGATTTGTAGTAATTTTTCCCTTCGGGCAGGTCTCCGCTGGGCACAGCAGCTCTTGGCCAATGAGTCTCTTGCGCTGGAAGAAGCACACCAAGCGAGTCGCTTGGAGGCGGTGATCGCTTATAGTGCGGATGCCTTCTATGATCTTCTTCGCACTTCGGCCAGGACGATGGTTTCGGCGGTGGCCGCGCAGAGGCTGTTGTGGTTACGACATTGGTCGGCAGACGTAACTTCTAAAGCACGGCTAGGTTCCTTGCCCTTCAAGGGGAGACTGTTGTTTGGTAAAGAATAGGAAGATTTGATTGAATCCCTGGGGAAGAATAAGGTTCACCATTTACCGGAGGACAGGCTGCGGTCTCGGGGGGCTGGCCCTTCCAGGTCGTGTTTTCGCGGTAGTCGCCGGCCTCGAGGCTCCCGGGGATCCGTTTCTTCTTTTCGTCACAGTGCACAGCGTCAACAATCTTATTCGCAGTCCTTTCGCGGGCGCCGTTTTGGTCATTCGGGCGCGGTTCAGCCTGTGCAGGGGGGGCAAATCTGTACAATGATGGGCAGCCGGTCCATTCCTCCGTTCCCAGAATTGGGGGGCGTCTCAGCCGTTTTACGAGGAATGGACCAGGATCACGTTGGACCAGTGGGTCCTAGATGTGATAAGACACGGTTACGAGTTAGATTTTTTTACACTGGCCGTTTCCGTTTTTTCTGGTATCCTCTTGCAGGTTCTCAGCGAAAGCGACGGGCGAAACGGGCCACATTAGATCGTCTCAGGGAGCTTGGCGCGATCGTTCCCGTTCCGGTCAACGAACTTCGCAGGGCCGGTATTCCATTTACTTCGTAGTACCAAAGAAGGAAGGAACGTTTCGGCCCATCCTGGACCTGAAGGGGGTCAACAAATATCTGCGGGGTTCCTCGGTTTCGAATGGGAAACTTTACGGTCGGTGATCGCGTCCGGGGGAGTTTCTGGCCTCCCTGGACCTCACGGAGGCGTATCTCCAAATCGGCATTCGGGCAGCAGAGCATCAAACAGTTCCTTCGGTTTGCAGTGGCTGGGGCAATATTTTCAATTCCAGACGCTCCCGTTCGGTCTGGCCACAGATCCTCGAATGTTCACCAAGATTATGGTGGTACTGGCAGCGCAGCTCGGAGAGAAGGTCTGTTGGTGCACCCGTATTTGGACGATTGGCTAATCCATGCCAAGTCGGAGACGCTCTGCCGAGCAGCGATCCAGCGGGTTCTCCAATTGTTGGACAAGCTCGGTTGGATCGTCAATGTCTCCAAGAGTTGGTTGACGCCGTCGCAGTCCCTGGAGTTTTTGGGAGCTTGTTCGACACGCGTCAATGTTCACATTGCAAGCGCGCGTTCGCAGATTGTTATCAAGCAGGTGCCCATTGTCTGGGACTATTTGCAGGTATTGGGGTCCATGACATCAACACTGAACTTGGTACCTTGGGCCGTTCGCTTCATATGCGCCCTTACAGTCAGCGTTGCTCTCCCCGATGGAACCCGGGTCTCGGAATAATTTCATCTGCCCCTGCCCCCTGACTCTGGCAGCAGGGACAGCTTGGATTGGTGGTTGTGTCCGGCCAACTTGAGTCGCGGGGTTCCTTTAGAGATCCCGCTTGGACGGTCATTACCACGGATGCCAGTCTGCTCGGCTGGGGAGCGGTGTGCTTACGGCGTTCAATACAGGGGCAGTGGTCGCCTCAGGAAGCGTCGTGGTCCATAAATCGTCTGGAAACCAGAGCGGTTCGGCTGGCTCTTCTGGAGTTCCTACCACTCATTCGCGGCAGGGCAGTCAGAGTGTTGTCCGACAACGCGACCACGGTGGCGTACATCAACCGACAAGGGGGAACCAAGAGTCAGGCTGTAGCGTCCGAAGCTCGTCTCATGTTCGCCTGGGCGGAGCGTCATCTCAGTTGTCTCGCAGCCTCCCACATAGCCGGGGTAGACAATGTTCAGGCCGATTTCTTGAGCCGAAATTGGCTGGATCCAGGAGAGTGGGAGCTAGCGGAGGATGCCTTCCGGCTCATTTGTGCTCGGTGGGGCACACCTGCGATCGATTTGATGGCAACCTTCCGCAATGCGAAAGCCCTGGTTTTTTGCTCGAAGGGGGAGACGGCAGCAGAGGGAGTAGATGCTCTGGCTCTTCCATGGCCGACGGACGTACTACTCTGTGTTTCCTCCGTGGCCACTCATAGGAAAGGTGTTGCGGCGGATCGAGGCACACTCGGCGGACGTTGTTCTGGTGGCGCCCGAGTGGCCACGGCACCCGTGGTTCGCAGACCTCCTGAACCTGGCGGTAGAGGAGCCTCTCCGTTTCCCGTATGTTCCGGACCTTCTGCACCAAGGACCCGTGTGTTTCGACCAGGTCGATCGCTTTTGTCTAGCGGCCTGGCTTTTGAGAGGCAAAGGCTGAGATCTAAGGGCTACGGAACCGGTGGTCGCTACTCTATTACGCTCCGGAAGACGTCTACTTCCTTATCTTATGTTAGGGTCTGGAAGTTGTTTGAATCGTGGTGTCTGGACCGGGACGTGGTTCCTACGCGAGCGACCGTGCCGGATATCCTTCTGTTCCTGCAGGACGGTTTGTCTAAGGGTCTTTCATGTAGTTCCTTGTGGGTTCAGGTGGCGGCGCTGGGTTCCTTACGTGGTTTGATTCAGGGGAAACCAGTGGCGGCTCATCCTGATGTAGCGCGTTTCCTGCGAGGGGCGAAACATCTGCGGCCTCCGATTCGTCAGCCTTGTCCGTCCTGGAATTTGAATCTTGTTCTTCGGGCCTTGTGTGGCGCTCCGTTCGAGCCTATTCGCAAAACCACCTTGAAGGATTTGACACTGAAGGTAGTGTTCTTAGTGGCCATTGTTTCGGCGCGTCGGATTTCCGAGCTTCAAGCTTTGTCGTGCAGGGAGCCCTTTTTGAGGATATCGGAGTCAGGGGTATCCTTGCGTACGGTTCCATCCTTCTTACCCAAGGTGGTTTCTTCTTTCCATGTCAACCAGTCGGTTGAGTTACCGTCGTTCTTGCAACTCGATGATTCGGATCCTTTGGCTAAGGACCTCCGTAAATTGGATGTGCGGCGCGTCCTGTTACGTTATCTGGAGGTAACTAATGCGTTTCGGGTTTCCGATCATCTGTTCGTGCTCTGGAGTGGTCCTCGAAGGGGCAATGCGGCGTCCAAGACTACCATTGCGCGATGGTTGAAAGAGGCCATCAATTCGGCATATATGTTGTAGGGTCGGTCCCTGCCCTTGGGGCTGCGTGCCCATTCTACTCGCTCTCAGGCCACTTCTTGGGCGGAATGTCAACATATCTCGGCGGAAGAGATTTGCAGGGCGGCCACGTGGAAATCTTTGCATACTTTTTCCCGGCACTACCGTTTGGATGTCAAGGCTCCCGGTGCGGGAAGGTTTGGAGAAGGTGTGCTTAGAGCGGGCCTCTCCGGATCCCATCCCAGGTGAAGTGTGCTTGGGTACATCCCAGGAGTCTGGACTGATCCGGGTACGTACAGGGAAAAGAAAATTAGGTTCTTACCTTTGATAATTTTCTTCCTGTAGTACCACGGATCAGTCCAGAGTCCCACCCGGATAAGTGCTACTATCGGGAGAGGCCATAGTGTACGTGCTGTCTGTTTGATATTTGCTCCTTTTCTGTCTGTTATCGGTATCTCGGGTTCGTTTTCCCAGTTGGGCGTTGAGAACCGGTAATGAGGATTCTGTTGGACTGGTGTGTTGGTCCTGGTTAGAAGGTTCGTTAGCCAGTTTGATTTGTGATTTTCCTGCTCTGACATTAAGTAATACTGCCGGACTGTAGGTGGCACCAGCCTAGATATAGGCGGAGTTTTTGTTTGTAAACTTCTGTCTCCATCTGCTAGAGGGGGGGCCAAACCCAGGAGTCTGGACTGATCCGGGACTACAGGAACGAAAATTATCAAAGGTAAGAACCTAATTTTCTTTTAGCCAAAAATAAAACTAGTTATAAAGAAACCTTAAACAATACCTGAGTAGAGATGATGTCTATATTCAAAAGGGTTTATTTGGCTAATTTAAAAGATTTAATTTCACCCTTCTTACCAGCAGATGTTTATCCAGGTAGGTCATTAACGAGCTAGAATTTAGCTGGATAAAAAGAGGCAGCCAGGGATTCTGAACTTATGGCTGTCACCAATATTCCTCATAGTGGAGAAACCTAGCTCAGAAAAATCTGTCCAAATTTAGCTTGTATTCATTGGCAGATTTATTTGGCCAATTGCTGCTAAGCATCTTGGTAAAGTTACTTGAATAAATGGCAGACTGAATATCGACCTCGATGTGCTAGGAAGCTTCTGAACTACTTTCCTTCATTAACATTTGACCCTGCCTGAGAAACAGACCCTAGCAGCTCAGAAAGTTTGCATCTTCAAACACTTGTTGGTTTGGTAAAGGCATTATTTCCACTCAACTTTTACATATAGTGGTTCTTTTTCTCTACTACTATTCTCCTAACAGGCCAAGGATTCCAGTCACTCTCAATATGAAGATGATTATGCCTTCCTGGTCAGTATATTGGTGCTCTTTTACCCAATTCATTGCTGTGCATGAGAGGTTGTACTTACTGTTTGCAATAAGAGAGGCGCGTACTGGATGCAGTTAGCTACCGTATATACTTGTGAATAAGTCAAATTTATGCCAGAAAAATGCAAAAAAAGCTGGTTCAACTTATACACACACATTATTGCATTTGTGGATAGCCCCCACCCTCCGTGGTGGTCCAGCAGGGGGCCTGGGGGTGATCTTCTGGTTCCAGGCTCCCTGCTGGACTACCAGGGACTGTTGGTGAGTCTTCAGGGCATCTGGAGGGATTGAATAGAGAGGGCAGCCATGGGGGGGGGGGGTGGGGGGAGAGAGATGGATGGACGGACAATGTGTAATGATTGTCATAGTGTCTGAGATGCTGACTGCACTCGATGACAGTGACTTAAGTCTTATTTGAATGTGTTATATTTGATGAAATGGAGGTTTCAGCTTGTTTAGAGGTAAATCTTCTCTCCTATAAGCAGAATTAAGTTAAAGAATTTGCTGCCAATTTTTGACTGCAGTAGCTGTTTTGGTAAATTTCTGTAAAGTAACCTGGTTGCTCTGTTAGCCCACTTTGACACACAGAAGCAAAGGACAGCAAACAAGGAAATGCATCAATAGGTTTATTATGATTTATTACCTGCCTTAGTGAAAGAGAATCCAGCCCAGGTGGGGGACCAAAACTTAAACTTGAATAACAAAGGAGTCCATGAAGTCTGGGCTTCACAGATGGGAGCGTAGGATAAATAATCCTTGGACATAGAATAAATAGTGCGTATGTTACACATTGCTCAGACGTTGTGAGAGGGGGAACAAGAGAGAGCAGAGTAACAGCAGGCAGGTAGCATGTAAGACATGAGAAAAAGGGCAGGGATTGAACAGCAAATTCTCTTAAGTTATTGGTTTGTTTCTGAGCGACTTCACCGTTTCATAAGCCCCTTAGGGTTTTACCCTCGCCTTATCCACAGGTGACAGAGAAATCTTGATTTTGGGGCCCAAAAATACCCTCTATTTGTTCATGAGATTGACTTATACACAAGCATATGTGAGAGGTTGCGGTTATTGTTGGTGGTAAGCGGCATGTACTGGATGCAGTTTGCTGTGAGGTTTGATTACTGCATGGACTTACAACACTGCATGTGTTTAGAGAAATCCGTAGTGTTAGTAGTTACTGAATGCAGGATTGGGCTATGTATTCTTCCTGTATATTGTTGCATAGAAATAAAGGGGCAGATTTTTATTCTTACGTGCGCGCTACCCGGCGCGCAAAAATGTACACCCGATTTTATAATCGGGTGTACAGCATATTACCCCTAAGCCCAGAATAAGAGCCTCCTGACTGCTCTGTTTATACTAATAATTTCTCCGCTATCTCTAGCCTTTCCTTCCTTCCAGCAGTCTATGCCTCCAAGTTTAATTTCCCTGTTAAATGTAACTTTGCTTTTTCATGTTCAACCTTTTGTTTTGGTTACTGTTCTTGGTTCAGTTCCCCTATTCGATGTGAACCGACCTGATATGGTCTCTACCATGAAGGTCGGTATAGAAAAGTGTTAAATAAATAAATAAATAAATAAGATGCGCACGCTGCCGCACGCGTTATAAAATCCGGGGTCGGCGCGTGCAAGGGGGTGCACACTTGTGTACCTTGTGCGCGCTGAGGCCTAGGGGAGCCCTGAAATCGGAGCGGCCTCGGAGAGAACTTTTTTTTTTTATTTTATTATTTCCCCCATCCTACCTTTGTTGCAGAAGTTACGCCTGCCAGCACGCCATCCCCTAGCACAGGCCACTGTGCCGGAGGACTCGGGACCGCCCCGGGACATACGCGCTTGCGCGCGGGGGGTTAGGTGGCTATAAATAAACTGATAACTTTTTATTGGACTGACTTTATACATTTCTTGACTAGCGTTTTAGAGGTATTATTCCCTCCCTTAGGACAGAATGGAACGAGTAGAGAATATCCGTGAATCATAGTGTGTAGTGAAAGTGGGATTCACGGGCAGATCAGTATTTTCTTTCAGTCTTATTGTTAGTCTCCTGGATTACCTTACATTTTCCTTTCATTATTGTTACAAGGTCTTTGATGCAGTGGTCTGATTTTTGAAAGGTGCTTCTCCATGTGTCATTTTGATTGTCTGGTGAGAGAGGCCAAAACATTCAAAGGACAGGATCAATTTTCCCAAACAGAATCAAAAGCTCACAATGTAGCATGTTTCTTCATTCAGTAATGTTTACTACATAGGAGGAGAAGCAGGACTGGGATCTCCCCCTATGCTGAATGTTACAGGGGTATTTGCCATTTTATTAGTTCTGAGTTTCCTAGAAGCTTGCAATTTTTTTAAACTTTTTTTTTTTACTAATTTTAACTTCAGATTAGGGGTTGCGGGAAGACCAGAACCAGTGGAGCATGGAATATTTTCTTCGATGACTCTGCTTCCAGGAGTAGTGATTGTGAATTTCTTAAAATTTTCCAGCTCTGGATTGTATGCAACTACGGCCCAGTCCTAGTGTTAAGTAGGGTAACATGATGTTTTGCAATGTTAACACTAGCACTAGGACCAGAGGTCATAGCAGTATTATAAAACAAAACCCTTTAAAGAAAAATCTCATTCTTGGTTATTTTTCCTGGCAGGTTTGATTTAATGGGATTGAGTCCGGATGCTCCTGAGGATGAGACTGGAATAAAGAAAGCAGCAGAAAATAGTAAGTGAGCAGGGCGCGTATCCCAAAATAACAGGGATTGGATTTGCCTTTAACCTACGTTGGTTGATGCATTGATTCCCAGTATTGTGACCTCTTACTTTCAGAACACAGTAAATTGTATTAGCATAATTTTTAAAATTCTTTCTCTGTCCCATTTTCTTTCATTTTCTTGTTGCTCGCAGTTAAAGCTGTTGTTGAGCATGAAATGAAGAATGGAATCCCTGCCAGTAGGATTATATTGGGAGGATTTTCACAGGTGAGGAAATTCTTCACAAAATCTGTTGTAACTAGGATCTGAGAGAAGGTAGCTGTCTGTATTCAGTGGAACTGTGCAAATAAATCTGTGAAAAATACATAATTTGAAGTTTCAGTGCCTTGTGAGGTCTGACTTAATCGGAAGAGATGTTTGAGGGGGGTGGATATGAAAGAGACATAAAAAACTGATAGTTGGGGGGGGGGGGGAGATTTGCTTTCAGCCAGCATAAAATCTTTAAAAACAAACAAAAAAACCCCCATTATATTAGAGGCTCAGAATAAAAGTTTATTGCTATTTAAAGACCATAAGCAATCCAAAAATTGTTTTTTTTCTTATCAGAAACAGGAGGATGATGGAGACAAAAATATATTATTCAAAAAGTAGAAATCATGACCAAATGAGTAAAATAGAGATGTACATTTAAAGGGCATTCCCTGTATGTACCCGGATCAGTCCAGACTCCTGGGTTTTGCCCCCCCTCTAGCAGATGGAGACAGAGCAGTTACCATAACAATGCTCCGCCTATAAATAAATGGTGCCACCTACAGTCCGGCAGTATTCTTCTGTCTCCAGCAGATGGGGGACTCTGGGCTGTGTGCTTACTTGATTATTCTAGTGTTTAATTAGTTTAGGGGTTTTTTTGTCTTTTGTTTTCTGGCTTGTTTAAGCTTTATTTAAAAAAAAAAAAAAAAAAAGAGCATAAGAAAGCAGCTTGTGGCAGCACAGTGGTCGTTAGGTTCTGAGAGAGCCATCCCACACTGGTCTGAGGCAGCTGCTTCACAGGGTTGAGGGCCCTACTTACCTTGTCAGCAGCTGGGGCAATACCGGGGAGCCTGGCTCACGCCACCCGAAGAGATCAGCACATTGGACCACTGCTGGGCAAGTTTTATAATTAAAAAAAAGTTTTGTTTTCTCCTGCGTCGACTCTCTCTCTCCCCCACTCTCCCTGTCTCAGCGGGTGTTGTTTTTTTTGTTTTTGGCTATTTCTTCACGATTTTTGTCAAAATTTGTTGTATTTGCGGCAGGACCTCTTGGTTGCGCGGTAGGCGCGGCCATCTGGGCAAGAGCTTATCTTCTATTTAATTGGTTACCCCTGGCTACGCTGCAAACCGGTACGATAAGACCTTCGTCTTGAGCATCAGTATATCAAAAGAATTTAAATAAATAAGAGCTCCGACCCTCACCCGACCCGCGTGGCTTGACGATGACCACGGCTCCCGGACGCCACTTGACTGCACCTCCCAGATGCCACCGGCCAATCAGAGGCCAGGCGCACCAGTGACCAAATCAGGGTTGAGACAAAGGCAATCCCTTTAAATTAAAAAAAACTTACCTCTGCACCGAGCGACCAAAGGTGTCTCCCCTTTGTGTTTTCCTCGCTCCCCGCTTACCGCTCCCACCCCCATCCCCCTGCTAGAATACCACCCCACTACCTATTCAGCCAACATACCCAAACAACCACCACAAATACCTACGCCAGCATCCGAAACCACCATAAGCAACCAACTGTACCTCAACACAAGAGCACAGGTCCATCCCAACGACCTTACCCTCCCACATGGCTAAATCCCACCCAAACTATACCCCCATTCCCATACACATCCCTCAACCATGGGAATGCAGAGAGGACCCCGCTGCAGCCCACCAGACCTGGAACTACAAAAGTCTACAACAAAAACAAACGACCTATCCACAGAGCTCATCACAATGCCCACCAAACTAATCGCTCAACTCACAGCCCTCACCACAGTAACTCTCCTGCTAATCAACGCACAATCTGTCACTAAAAAGATACCTATAATTCACGACCTTCTAGTTGATACTCGCCCTGATATATTCTGTCTGACAGAATCCTGGTTCAAAAACTTGGACATAGCCCTCATCAACCAGCTACCCAAATCCACCTACGATATTTTCTCCATACCTAGACCGAAAAGAAAAGGAGGCGGACTCCTATTCATAGCATCAAAAAAACTCAAACTCAAAATCTATACCACCAGTCTACCTCCCCCTATTGAACTCAGCCTATTCAAATCTAAATACCTACAAATCCTCCTCCTCTACACTCCTACTGGTGCACTACAACATAATCTGTCCACACTAATTGAAACCATCACATCTAACCTCAACATGGACATCCCCGCAATTGTCTTAGGTGACTTAATTTTCACATGCATAAAAAAACTTCTCTCACCCACCTATGAACTCCTACAAAACACAATGATGGTAATTGGCTTCACACAAATAATTAACACCCCTACCCACAAGGCTGGACATACTCTAGACCTGATCTTTATCAACGATCATATCTCACAGAACGCACCACCCAAGGTCTCCCCCCATCTCTGGTCAGACCACAATCTCATCCAATCGAACCTACAGATGAAACAATGACCCCCAATGAACAACAATCACAACAAATACATTGAATTCACAAAGATGTGCACCGCCGAAGACCTAAATGAAATACTACAGGACACACTTAAAACCATAAATATGAACGATGCAAACTCCGCAGTAAACTCCTGGATTTCAATCAACTCACAAGTAGCGAAAACCAAATGTCCAACCATCAAAAAGAAAATCACCACAACCCCCCAAATACAAAGCCCCTTGGTACACCCCAGAACTAAAAAACATCAAACGACTACTAAGACAAACCGGAGAAAAAAACTCAAGCCCCCGTCTCAAAGATAAATACAGAACCATTCTATACATCTACAAATTCCGATACAGAAAACCCCAAATGTGAATACTACGCCAAAAAGATTCACGATTACCAATTCAATCCCAAAACATTATTTACATATGTCTCGAACTTGACTCAACCTACAGACAACACCCCCCCCTCATGAAACCCCCCACGAGTTCATGTGATGATCTCGCCCAATATTTCAAGGATAAAATTGACAAAATACTCATAACAAACCGCTCACAAACAATACAAATACTAAACTACCCCACCCAATCGCCACTACATGGTCTCAATTCGAAGCAGTTGCATCTGCTGAAATTGAACCAATATCCGAAACCTCAATCCCGCAGCACAACCCCTAGACCCCATCCCAATAAAACTACTAAAACAAATCCCTAACACCATCGCCAAAACCAGAGCAGACATAGTCAGTCTCTCCCTCGAACAAGGCATCTTTCTGGAAAGGTTAAAATGCGCCATCATCAAACCAACCCTCAAAAACACCCTTCTTGACAAAACTGACCCATCAACTACAGGACCCATTTCAAACCTTCCATTCTTCTCCAAGGATCCTGGAAAAAAGCGTCAACCGACAACTCACCCAACACCTGGAAAACCAGAACATACTATCGTCAGCTCAACACGGATTCAGAAAGCACTTCAGCACTGGAACTCTACTTCTCACCCTAACGGACACTGTGTTCAAAGGCCTTGACAATGGTCACTCCTACCTACTGATCCTATTAGACATCTCGGCAGCATTCGACACTGTCAACCATGAAATCCTCTTAACCAGATTGAAGGATATTGGCCTATGCAACTCCACACGTAAATGGTTTAAATCATACCTATTAGACAGAACCTATAAAGTAAAAATGAATTAATCAGAATCCAAACCAATCCCCCTCCCACACGGCGTCCCTCAAGGCTCCTCCCTCTCATCCTCCCCCTCTGCGCTCTCCTAACCTAACTAGGACTATCATATTACATATATGCAGATGATGTCCAAATCCTGCTCCCCCTGAAAGAATCCCTTGAAACCACCGTAAAAATCTGGAACACACACCTGCAGAAGATAACCTAACTACTCTCACAAATGTCGCTCTCCCTCAACCATGAAAAAACTGAGATCCTATATATTAAAAAACAATTACACCCAATACTGCACAGCACCCGAAGAAAATAGTCTCCACAGCTAGAGACCTGGGCTTCATCCTCGATGATGACCTAAACTACAAAAAGCATATTAACACAATACTACGAGACGGATTCTACAAACTACAAATCCTAACGAGAATCAAACCACTACTATACACCCATGACTTCCGAATGGTCCTCCAAGTGCTTTTATTCTCCAAACTGGACTACTGTATCGCCCTCCTGCTTGGCTTCCCAATATCATAAGAACATAAGAAAATGCCATACTGGGTCAGACCAAGGGTCCATCAAGCCCCAGCATCCTGTTTCCAACAGTGGCCAATCCAGGCCATAAGAACCTGGCAAGTACCCAAAAACTAAGTCTATTCCATGTAACCATTGCTAATGGCAGTGGCTATTCTCTAAGTGAACTTAATAGCAGGTAATGGACTTCTCCCTCCAAGAACTTATCCAATCCTTTTTTTAAACACAGCTATACTAACTGCACTAACCACATTCTCTGGCAACAATTCCAAAGTTTAATTGTGCGTTGAGTAAAAAAGAACTTTCTCCGTATTAGTTTTAAATGTGCCCCATGCTAACTTCATGGAGTGCCCCCTAGTCTTTCTATATCCGAAAGAGTAAATAACCGATTCACATCTACCCGTTCTAGACCTCTCATGATTTTAAACACCTCTATCATATCCCCCCTCAGTCGTCTCTTCTCCAAGCTGAAAAGTCCTAACTTCTTTAGTCTTTCCTCATAGGGGAGTTGTTCCATTCCCCTTATCATTTGGTAGCCCTTCTCTGTACCTTCTCCATCGCAATTATATCTTTTTTGAGATGCGGCGACCAGAATTGTACACAGTATTCAAGGTGCGGTCTCACCATGGAGCGATACAGAGGCATTATGACATTTTACGTTTTATTCACCATTCCTTTTCTAATAATTCCCAACATTCTGTTTGCTTTTTTGACTGCCGCAGCACACTGTACCGACGATTTCAATGTGTTATCCACTATGACACCTAGATCTCTTTCTTGGGTTGTAGCACCTAATATGGAACCCAGCATTGTGTAATTATAGCATGGGTTATTTTTCCCTATATGCATCACCTTGCACTTATCCACATTTAAATTTCATCTGCCATTTGGATGCCCAATTTTCCAGTCTCACAAGGTCTTCCTGCAATTTATCACAATCTGCTTGTGATTTAACTACTCTGAACAATTTTGTGTCATCTGCAAATTTGATTATCTCACTCGTCGTATTTCTTTCCAGATCATTTATAAATATATTGAACAGTAAGGGTCCCAATACAGATCCCTGAGGCACTCCACTGTCCACTCCCTTCCACTGAGAAAATTGCCCATTTAATCCTACTCTCTGTTTCCTGACTTTTAGCCAGTTTGCAATCCATGAAAGGACATCGCCACCTATCCCATGACTTTTTACTTTTCCTAGAAGCCTCTCATGAGGAACTTTGTCAAACGCCTTCTGAAAATCCAAGTATACTATATCTACCGGTTCACCTTTATCCACATGTTTATTAACTCCTTCAAAAAAGTGAAGCAGATTGTGAGGCAAGACTTGCCCTGGGTAAAGCCATGCTGACTTTGTTCCATTAAACCATGTCTTTCTATATGTTCTGTGATTTTGATGTTTAGAACACTTTCCACTATTTTTCCTGGCACTGAAGTCAGGCTAACCGGTCTGTAGTTTCCCGGCTCGCCCCTGGAGCCCTTTTTAAATATTGGGGTTACATTTGCTATCCTCCAGTCTTCAGGTACAATGGATGATTTTAATGATAAGTTACAAATTTTTACTAATAGGTCTGAAATTTCATTTTTTAGTTCCTTCAGAACTCTGGGGTGTATACCATCCGGTCCAGGTGATTTACTACTCTTCAGTTTGTCAATCAGGCCTACCACATCTTCTAGGTTCACCGTGATTTGATTCAGTCTATCTGAATCATTACCCATGAAAACCTTCTCCATTACGGGTACCTCCCCAACATCCTCTTCAGTAAACACCGAAGCAAAGAAATCATTTAATCTTTCCGCGATGGCCTTATCTTCTCTAAGTGCCCCTTTAACCCCTCGATCATCTAACGGTCCAACTGACTCCCTCACAGGCTTTCTGCTTCGGATATATTTAAAAAAGTTTGTATTGTGAGTTTTTGCCTCTACAGCCAACTTCTTTTCAAATTCTCTCTTAGCTTGTCTTATCAATGTCTTACATTTAACTTGCCAATGTTTATGCTTTATCCTATTTTCTTCTGTCTGATCCTTCTTCCAATTTTTGAATGAAGATCTTTTGGCTAAAATAGCTTCTTTCACCTCCCCTTTTAACCATGCCGGTAATCGTTTTGCCTTCTTTCCACCTTTCTTAATGTGTGGAATACATCTGGACTGTGCTTCTAGAATGGTATTTTTTAACAATGACCACGCCTCTTGGACATTTTTTACTTTTGTAGCTGCTCCTTTCAGTTTTTTTCTAACAATTTTTCTCATTTTATCAAAGTTTCCCTTTTGAAAGTTTAGCACGAGAGCCTTGGATTTGCACACTGTTCCTTTTCCAGTCATTAAATCAAATTTGATCATATTATGATCACTATTGCCAAGCGGCCCCACCACCGTTACCTCTCTCACCAAGTTCTGTGCTCCACTGAGAATTAGATCTAAAATTGCTCCCTCTCTCGTCGGTTCCTGAACCAATTGCTCCATAAAGCTATCATTTATTCCATCCAGGAATGTTATCTCTCTAGCGTGACCCGATGATACATTTACCCAGTCTATATTGGGGTAATTGAAGTCTCCCATTATTACTGCACTACCAATTTGATTAGCTTCCCTAATTTCTCTTAGCATTTCAATGTCCATCTCACCATCTTGACCAGGTGGACGGTAGTATACCCCTATCACTATAGTCTTCCCTGACACACAAGGGATTTCTACCCATAAAGATTCAGTTTTGTATTTAGTCTCATGCAGGATGTTTATCCTGTTGGACTCTATGCCATCCCGGACATAAAGCGCCACACCTCCTCCCGAGTGCTCCTCTCTGTCATTGCGATATAATTTGTACCCCGGTATAGCACTGTCCCATTGGTTATCCTCTTTCCACCATGTCTCTGAGATGCCAATTAAGTCTATGTCATCATTTACTGCTATACATTCTAATTCTCCCATCTTACTTCTTAGACTTCTGGCATTAGCATACAAACATTTCAAAGTTTGTTTTTTGTTTGTATTTTTATTCTGCTTTTTAATTGATAGGGATAAGTTAGAATTTTTTAGCTCAGGTGAGTTTTTAGTTACAGGCACTTGGACTACTTTTCTAATTATTGGAACCTCACTGTCGGGATGCCCTAATTCTAATGCATCATTAGTATCCTTTAAAGATACCTCTCTCCGAACCATGCGCTGCTGAGCGACTGTCGGCTTTCCCCTTTGTTCTAGTTTAAAAGCTGCTCTATCTCCTTTTTAAAGGTTAGCGCCAGCAGTCTGGTTCCACCCTGGTTAAGGTGGAGCCCATCCCTTCGGAAGAGACTCCCCCTTCCCCAAAAGGTTCCCCAGTTCCTAACAAAACTGAATCCCTCTTCCTTGCACCATCGTCTCATCCACGCATTGAGACTCCGGAGCTCTGCCTGCCTCTGGTGACCTGGGTGTGGAGCAGGGAGCATTTCAGAGAATGCTACCCTGGAGGTTCTGGATTTAATCTTTCTACCTAAGAGCCTAAATTTGGCTTCCAGAACCTCCCTCCCACATTTTCCTATGTCGTTGGTGCCCACGTGTACCACGACAGCCGGCTCCTCCCCAGCACTGTCTAAAATCCTATCTAGGTGACGCGTGAGGTCCGCCACCTTCGCACCAGTTAGGCAAGTTACCAGGCGATCCTCACGCCCACCAGCCACCCAGCTATCTACATTCCTAATAATCGAATCACCAACTATGACGGCCGACCTAACCCTTCCCTCCTGGGCAGTAGGCCTTGGGGAGATATCCTCAGTGCGAAAGGACAATGCATCACCTAGAGAGCAGGTCCTTGCTACAGGATCCTTTCCTGCTACACCTGGTTGGTGCTCTCCCATTATGAGACCTTCTTCCTCCAAGGCAGCACCAGGGCTGCCAGTCTGAAGTTGAGACTTGGCTACTATGTCCCTGAAGGTCTCATCTATATACCTCTCTGTCTGCCTCAGCTCCTCCAGGTCTGCCACTCTAGCCTCCAGAGATCGGACTCGTTCTCTGAGAGCCACTCTCAGACCGCTACAGCTACTCCAAAACGCAGCAGCAAGACTACTCACAAACAGTAAAAGATCGGACCACATCTCACCTGTCCTTAAAAACCTACACTGGTTGCCCATTCAATCCAGAATCCAATACAAAGTTCTCACCCTCATCCACAAAGCTCTTTACACTGAAAACTTCAACTGGATGAACACATCCCTCTACTTCCGTGACCAACAAAGGAACCTCTGCTCCAACAACACCGGACTCATCCCAATCCTTGAATACTGTGTACAATTCTGGTCGCCGCATCTCAAAAAAGATATCTAATACGCATCACCAGCAAACACTCGACTCAGTAGCTGTATATATTGTACACTGTACATATTGTATATTTGTATATTATTAACCTCTTCTATCTCTCTTTAATTCCTCCACCCCAGTTCAACAGCCCTTGTTAATTGTAACTGCATCTCTTCATCACGTTTATTTATGTTCGTTGTTGTATTCATCGCACCCCTGTTTTGTATGTAAACCGACATGATGTGAATTTTTTCATGAATGCCGGTATAAAAAAACCTTAAATAAATAAAAATAAATATAGTTGTAATGGAGAAGATACAGAGAAGGGCAACCAAAATGATAAAGGGGATGGAACAGTTTCCCTATGAGGAAAGGCTGAAGAGTTTAGGGCTGTTCAGCTTGGAGAAGAGACGGCTGAGGGGGGGGTATGATAGAGGTCTTTAAGATCATGAGAAGTCTTGAACGAGTAGATGTGACTCTGTTATTTTCACTTTCGAATAATAGAAGGACTAGGGGCATTCCATGAAGTTAGCAAGAAGCACATTTAAGACTAATCGGAGAAAATTCTTTTTCACTCAACGCATAATAAAGCTCTGGAATTTGTTGCCAGAGGATGTGGTTAGTGCAGTTAGTGTAGCTGGGTTCAAAAAAGGTTTGGATAAGTTCTTGGAGGAGAAGTCCATTAATGGCTATTGATCAATTTTACTTAGGGAATAGCCACTGCTATTAATTGCATCAGTAGCATGGGATCTTCTTAGTGTTTGGGTAATTGCCAGGTTCTTGTGGCCTGGTTTTGGCCTCTGTTGGAAACAGGATGCTGGGCTTGATGGACCCTTGGTCTGACCCAGCATGGCAATTTCTTATGTTCTTATGTTCTTAATCCCTTCTCCAAAAGCAATTCACCTGACCATGATAAGAGAATGCACTCTATCCGTAGCCGGACCTACCCTCTGGAATATCTTACCAACACACCTAAGACTGGAGACAACAACGCAAAACTTCAAAACAAAACTAAAAACATGGCTTTTCCAAAAAGCCTTCACAACAACCGTTTAATACCCATTTCCGAGGACATCACACGATAGGATAACCCTTCGGACATACATATACAACTCAACATTCATGTTACCTTACCACAAGACACCCCACAAAATAATGTCATGATTGTTTTTCATTTAATCTCCTTTGTAAGAATTTAATGTCCGAGCCATAATAACAAAACTCTACGTAGGCCATGCTCTCGTTACTGTTACAGTCTAATCTCCTTGGTAAGAAATAAGTAAGTTTAAAGTTACAATACTAAATAAGAATTAACAATGCTAAATAAGAACTAAATACGATGTGAAATAAGAGTTATTTACAATGTTCAATACATTTTTACTGAAGTTATAATGCAGTTACAAACACAATGTTAAATAAGAACTAGATGATGTTATAATGTACAACAAGAAGACCTCAACTTCTTGAACACAGCTACAATGTAAACCAATGTGATATTCTATATTGAACACCGGTATATAAAAACCAATAAATAAATAAATTTAATTTTTCTGTCATATCTCGATGCTGCATTTGTCAGTTTGCCGCGTGTGCGGGTTGGCCCGCGCGCGACTCTCTATAGAGGATCTTTGCTCTGATTGTATTCCGGGGGGGGGGGGGGGGGGGGAGCAAGACTTGCCTGTTTGGAGCTTGCCAAAAAAAGGAGTCGCGGGTGGTCTAGATGAGTGAAATCTTCAATTCCCTCTGAATCTGGCCCGAGAGGCAAAGGAACCTCTGGATTTCAGTCTATCCTCTGGTAACCAATGAATCTTATTCTCACCCAGAGATTGGATCATATCTTCTGGATCCTTACCGAAAAGTTTGCCTTTGAAGGACAAGGACCAGTTTCTCAACCAGAGGAGCCTACGAGCTGAGACAGCTGAAACCATGGATCTGGCCGATGTGCGCAAAAGATCATGCAGTGCATCCGCGCTGTATGCCACCGAAGCTTCCAGACGACCAGCCTGAACCGCCTCTTCATCTGATAAGTCAGTGTTAGCTTGCAATTGCTGAACCCAGCGGAGACCCACTCGTAAGGTGAAATTGCTGCAAATAGCCGCACACACTCCCAGTGCAGAAACCTCAAAAATCCTTTTAAGTTGCACTTCCAATTTCCTGTCTTACAGGTCCTTGAGTGCTGTAGCTCCAGTGACCGGAATTGTGGTCTTCTTGGTAACAGCGGACACTGCCGCATCTACCTTGGGTACTCTAAGCAGCTCTAAAGCATCTTCTGTCAGAAGACTTGACAGACTTCCTGCCTCAGCAATTTCAAGATCAGCTCCAAACCCTAGTAAACAAGGGTTTTGAGGCAGGCAAGCATGAGATCAGATCATCTTATGGTATCTTTGATACTGCTACAAGGGTATCTGCAGCTGCTATTTCAGCGAGAAGATGGGCCTGGCTTAAGTCTTCTGAACTTCAATGAGGTATGAGACAGGTTATCAGACCTGCCCTGTGTAGGAGATAATCTGTTTGGCGAACAGCTTCAACAGACAGTGGCGGAACTTAAGGACCATCATGAGACCCTAAGACAGCTCTCTCTGATGCCTTCTGACTATTCTTCTAAGCAGGCCTTCAGAAAGGACTCTAAAAAGTCATTCTTCCGCCCAAAGAAGTCCTACTAGGCAATCAGATCCCGTGCCACAAGACCCTTTCAAAAAGCACAGTCTCATCAAACACGTAAACAAAAACCGCAAGTAGCTCCTCAGCCAGGGCCTGCTTCAGGTTTTTTACTTCCACCTAGAGAGCAGCAGCCAGCTTCCATTGCCTCATAGACCAGTGGGAGGTCAATTGAGTGCCATACGTTGTGGAAGTGGCACAATCACCTCAGACCAATGGGTACTGGCGATAATTGCTCAGGGTTACCATCTGAACTTTCTCTCCGTGCCACCGGACTCCCCACCTCTACCAACGTGGAGAACATCCGATCACTCCATCCATCTGGATCAAGAGGTCTCCCTCATTCTCCAGTCAAAGGCAGTAGAACCCGTATCCTACTCTCAGCAAAGCCTAGGATCCTATTCCCGGTACTTTCTAATCCCCAAAAAATCAGGGGGCATTCATCCTATTCTGGACCTATGGGCCCTCAATAAGTACCTCCAGCGAGAGAAATTCAAAATGGTTACCATAGGCTCGCTTCTTCCTCTTCTACAAAGAGGAGACTGGCTCTGCTCTCTGGACCTCCAGGACGCAAACACTCATATTGCGATACACTCCCATCTCATCGGCAAATACCTGAGGTTTCTAGTAGCCCCCGCGCACTATCAATACAGAGTGCTTCCATTTGGCCTAGCATCTGTGCCACGAGTTTTCACAAAATGCCTCGTCGTACTTGCAGCCTCCTCAGGACCCAAGGTGTTTCACGTCCACCCCTATCTAGACGACTGGTTAATCAGGGCTCCCACTCAGCAAGCTGCTCTGTCGCCCCTCAATCTAACCTTACACACTCTAATTTCATTAGGATTCTCGTCACTACGACAAATTCTACTTCGTCCATCTCAAACCATTGTCGCTCATTGGGGCAGACTTGGACACCTTGCAGGCAAAGGCTTTTCCTGCCTCGACAGCGAGCCCTCACTCTCGTGTCTCTTGCATACTAGCTGCAGTCTCAGCACTCTGTAACTGCACACCACTTTCTCATCCTCCTAGGACACACCTGAACTGAGGACACCATGCAGTGGACTCTGTGGTCTCAATGGACTCAAAGCATTCAGCCCCTGTCGACCATTGTCCACGTAACCGACTCGCTCCGTCAGTCTCTAGCCTGGTGAAAAAATCAGATCAATCTCCTCCGGGGCTTGCCCTTTCAGGCTCCAGACCCTCAATTAATTCTCACCACTGATGCTTCCAACCTCAGATGGGGAGCCCATTTGGCCAATCTGCAGACACAAGGATCTTGGTCTCCAGAGGAAGCCAAACACCAAATAAGTTTCCTGGAGCTTCGAGCAACCAGATATGTACTCGGTCCTCAGTTGTTCGTCTCTTTGAGTACTTTTCCTGTGGGCAGCTGTACGGTCTAGGTAGAACGCTAGAGCCCGTTTACAGTCAAGGGTATGCAGAGCCTGCTCTCCTGGGTTGGCATGGGGCCTGGGAAAAAAGGTAGGTAGTATGATGGATTGATTTAGATGAAAATCCGAGACTACCTTAGGTAAGAATTTAGGGTGAGTGTGGAGTATTGCCCGGTCCTGCAGAAGTTTAGTGTAAGGCAGATAGGTAACTAGGGCCTGTAATTCACTAACTCTGCGAGCTGAAGTGATTGCCAAAAGGAAAATCACTTTCCATGTGAGATATCGAAGGTCACAGAATTGAAGAGGCTCGAATGGTGGTTTCATGAGCCGACCCAAAACCAGGCTAAGGTCCCAAGAAGGGGCCGGAGGACGCAGTGGAGGCTTGAGGTGAAGCAAGCCCTTTAGAAAACGTGTTACAAGGGGTTGTACTGATATAGGAACATCCCCAATACCTTTATGGAAGGCGGCTACTGCACTGACATGCATCCTGATAGAAGAAGTTTTTAGACCTGACTGATAAATGCCAAAGGTAGTCCAAAAACTTTGTGATTGGACAGTAAAGGGGTCAAGGGAATGAGAAGAGCACCATGACGTGAACCTGTTCCATTTGTAAGAATAAGTTTTTCTCGTGGAAGGCTTCCGTGAAGCAATCAAGACACGGGAAACTGGTTCAGAAAGGTTAAGTAGCTGAAGGATTTAACCTTTCAACATCCATGCCGTCAGGGACAAAGCTTGAAGATTGGGGTGGCGTAGGCACCCATCGTTCTGAGTGATCAGAAGCCGGTCCTTTCCCAAGGGAATGTGCCTGCGAATGGAGAGATCCTGCCGTTTTGGAAACCACACTTGGCGTGGCCAGTGAGGTGCTATCAGGATCATGGTTCTCTTGTCCTGACGTAACTTCACGAGAGTCTTCGAGAGAAGAGGAAGTGGAGGGAATGTGTAGAGTAGACCGGTTGCCCACGAGAGGGAGAATGCGTCTCTGGGCTGAGAGTGTTTGCTGCGAATGAGAGAGCAGAAGTTCTCTACTTTGCGATTTTGAGGAGACGCAAAGAGGTCTATCTGGGGATACACCCATTGTTGGAAGATGGAGTTCGCTACCGAGGGGTTGAGAGACCACACGTGCGGTTGAAAGATGCGACTCAGTTTGTCTGCCAACACATTGTCCACTCCCGGCAAGTAGGGGGCCCTGAGGTACATCGAATGGGAGCGAGCTTCCGCCCGTATCTGTGCAGCTTCCTGACACAGAAGGAAGGAGCCCGTGCCTCCCTGTTTGTTGATGTACCAAATGGCCACCTGGTTGTCCGTCTGGATCAGGATAACTTGATTTGAGAGGCGATCCTGAATGCCCTGAGAGCATTCCAAGCGGGCATTCCATTTCAAGACCGTGTTAAGGCGCACTCTGTGAGGGCCATGGCGACCTCAGTAGCACACCTACAATCTGTGCCGCTTTCTGACATTTGCAGGGCTGCCACCTGGAGTTCTTTCCATACCTTTGCAGCCCACTATTGCTTGGACAAAGCCGGAAGACAAGATTCCATCTTCGGCCAGTCTGTCCTTCGTAACCTATTTACAACGTGACGTATCGACAGTCTTCCGCCTGCCCGTTAGGGTTCAGGATGTCCGCAAACAAATTATATTCCAGTCCTAGTACCTTGCGCACTTGGATACATTTGGTGCATTCTCGGACATCCTCAGCTCGGTACTCACCCATATGTGAGGACTACCATCCTGCTTGTCCTGTGAGAAAGCAAATGTTGCTTACCTGTAACAGGTGTTCTCACAGGACAGCAGGATGTTAGTCCTCACAAAACCCGCCCGCCTGCCCCGCGGTATTGGGTTCGTTACCTTCTTATTTTATTTTTCGGCACTGCCTGTAGCTTTTAAACAAGACTGAAGGGGACCCCTGCTGGGCAGCAGGGTTAGTGCCCATGCTGGCATGCCCATTAGGGGCCAATCAAAGTTCTGGAAACTTTGACAGAAGTTTTCCGTGATTGGGCTCCATGCTGTGATGTCACCCATTATGTGAGGACAACATTCTATTGTCCTGTGAGAACACCTGTTACAGGTAAGCAACATTTGCTGTATGTTGACAAGCATGCATGGCTGTAGGAGATGGCAGAGTTGGTTGATAGGCAGGTGTACTTTTTCATACAGTTCATAGCACACTTATGTAACTCATAATAGCAGGGTTCCAAAATGGATTAAACCTATTTATGGAAGTAGATCAATTACAGGTTGTCTGATAGTGAACCCTTAAAACCATGGATTACTACTAGAGACTAGAATATGACAGCCAGTGGACAACACTTGTTCTCAATATCTTATAGACTTCCACTAAGCTTGCCAGTGTTGATGCATAGTTTCAACCGTTCATATGTTTTTAATCTAAATACCCAAGGAAAACATATTTCAGTGTGTAAAACGTTGTAGAATAGGAGCTTATGGTATGAGGTAAACTGAAGATACCATAAGGACATAAGAAAAGCCATGCTGGCTCCGACAAATAGTCCCTTGATTTCAGCATCCTGTCTCTGCTGGAGGTATTCGGCAGGTCATAATGGCAAGATCCCCCTTGCAAATGCAAGAGGTGGCTGCCCCCACGTAACTTAGAGGTGTTTTCACAGAAAGATTTGGATACAAGGAGCAGCCTCCCAGTGGAGATGATAGAGACAAAAACAGTGTCTGAATACAAGACCCAGAAAAGAGCACTTTCCAGTGCAATGTGCGACTGGGGGAGTGTTTGCTTTTTCACTATCTAATATAGCCTGTAATAGGAAACATTCCCTCATCCCAGTGCAACCTGCACTTCCCTTTGACACTGTATAGTACTACCTGTGCCTGTTGGACTGTTTCTCTCTCTTATGTGCAGTGCTGTGTATTGTAGTTAATTACCTTTTTTTATGATATATTTCAGGGTGGTGCACTCTCTATGTATACAGCTCTCACTTGTCAACACAAGCTAGCTGGCATTGTAGCTCTGAGCTGTTGGCTTCCGCTGCACAGGACATTTCCTCAGGTACACCGAGCTTTCTTCAGCATTCCATGCAACGAGGCATATTATGAGGGTGAGGATAAGGTGTAATTAAACTGTGGTGATGAGTGATTTGGTATTGGTTCTGAGCTTGCGACATCAAAGAATTCAGTTGGCTTCTGTGGCGTAGTAAACAAGGTTAGAGGGCATTGGACTCTGGGATAGCGTTCAATCTATAAGTCATGTATAGAGCAATTGTAAAAAGCCATTTACCTTACATGCAGGTAAAAGTGTGCACATAGTTTCACAATGAATATACTTTTATTTACATTGTAGTGGAGGTGTTCTGGTTCATTTGGGGAGAAAAAATATACATATTTCTTGGATTTTCACAACTATTTGCAATGCTTTGGGTGGAAAATGTATTTGCAGAAAAGCTGGTGTAAATCTCTGCACATACTTTTTTTTTCCTTGCACAGTTTTACAAAGGAATGTATTTGCATGCTTTCTTGTTGAAAACTGGTGCAGAATTCATGAGGAAAAGTACCTGTGGACTGTCCACACAGTTCAAGCAGGTCAATAGCACAGACCCTGCTTAACACAACTTGTTTTCCATAATCTGAGGCTCTTGCCAAACCTGCCAGAGTGAGGGAGGGGCTGCTGTTCAGTGCTTGGATTTAGTAGAGATGAGCTATCATTTGTTTTGTTTTTATTGGCGCACACTAGGGTTGTGCAATCTTTTCATTCATTTCAGCGGTACGCAGGTACCTCACCAACGTTATAGTACATGTGGGAAAACAGAGTATGCACATAACTCAATATTAAAAATACACTCATGCTCTCAGTTTTTACCCATCATGTGCTGTAAAGTCAGCGAGGTACGTGTGTATGGAAGAAATAAATGCATATCCCTAGCTCCACAGTACTTTTTTTTAGTGCATGCCAGTTTTTTAGCATTTGGTAAATCAAATTAGTGTGCTGGAGATAAATTAGCTTGCAATAAATGCTTTATTTTACAAAAAAAGAAACATAGAACATAAGAACATGCCATACTGGGTCAGACCAAGGGTCCATCAAGCCCAGCATCCTGTTTCCAACAGTGGCCAATCCAGGTCATAAGAACCTGGCAAGTACCCAAAAACTAAGTCTATTCCATGTTACAGTTGCTAGTAATAGCAGTGGCTATTTTCTAAGTCAACTTAATTAATAGTAGGTAATGGACTTCTCCTCCAAGAACTTATCCAATTCTTTTTTAAACACAGCTACACTAACTGCACTAACCACATCCTCTGGCAACAAATTCCAGAGTTTAATTGTGCGTTGAGTGAAAAAGAACTTTCTCCGATTAGTTTTAAATGTGCCCCATGCTAACTTCATGGAATGCCCCCTAGTCTTTCTATTATCCGAAAGTGTAAATAACCGATTCACATCTACCCGTTCTAGACCTCTCATGATTTTAAACACCTCTATCATATCCCCCTCAGCCGTCTCTTCTCCAAGCTGAAAAGTCCTAACCTCTTTAGTCTTTCCTCATAGGAGAGCTGTTCCATTCCCTTTATCATTTTGGTCGCCCTTCTCTGTACCTTCTCCATCACAATTATATCTTTTTTGAGATGCGGCGACCAGAATTGTACACAGTATTCAAGGTGCGGTCTCACCATGGAGCGATATAGAGGCATTATGACATTTTACGTTTTATTCACCATTCCCTTCCTAATAATTCCTAACATTCTGTTTGCTTTTTTGACTGCCGCAGCACACTGAGCTGACGATTTCAATGTGTTATCCACTATGACGCCTAGATCTCTTTCTTGGGTTGTAGCACCTAATATGGAACCCAACATTGTGTAACTACAGCAAGGGTTATTTTTCCCTATATGCATCACCTTGCACTTATCCACATTAAATTTCATCTGCCATTTGGATGCCCAATTTTCCAGTCTCACACAGGTCTTCCTGCAATTTATCACAATCTGCTTGTGATTTAACTACTCTGAACAATTTGTGTCATCTGCAAATTTGATTCTCACTTGTTGTATTTCTTTCCAGATCATTTATAAATTATATTGAAAAGTAAGGGTCCCAAATACAGATTCCCTGAGGCACTCCACTGTCCACTCCCTTCCACAGAGAAAATTGCTCATTTTAATCCTACTCTCTGTTTCCTGTCTTTTTAACCAGTTTGCAATCCACGAAAAGGACATCGCCACCTATCCCATGACGTTTTACTTTTCCTAGAAGCCTCTCATGAGGAACTTTGTCAAACGCCTTCTGAAAATCCAAGTATACTATATCTACCGGTTCACCTTTATCCACATGTTTATTAACGCCTTCAAAAAAGTGAAGCAGATTTGTGAGGCAAGACTTGCCTTGGGTAAAGCCATGCTGACTTTGTTCCATTAAACCATGTCTTTCTATATGTTCTGTGATTTTGATGTTTAGAACACTTTCCACTATTTTTCCTGGCACTGAAGTCAGGCTAACCGCTCTGTAGTTTCCCGGATCGCCCCTGGAGCCCTTTTTAAATATTGGGGTTACATTTGCTATCCTCCAGTCTTCAGGTACAATGGATGATTTTAATGATAAGGTCCAGGCTACGCCTTAGAATTTTCATGTTCTCTCAGGGACGCCTTTCTGGATGATTTTAATGGTACAATGGATGATTTTAATGATAAGGTCCAGGCTACGCCTTAGAATTTTCGGGTTCACTCAGGGACGCCTTTCTGGAGTCCCACTGTTCCTCTTGAAACAAAAAGGAAGCAGTGAACCCTAACCCTGGCTTCATTGGGAGGTCTTATTACCTCCGGTCCTCTGACCGGATCCGCTTCTGGAGGACCTGCCGGTGCCCTGAAAGCTCTGCTGACGACTCTATGCCTGCTTGGAACCAACATTTTGGAATACACTTCCATTGGATTTGAGACAATCAGAATAATTTAAGGATTTTAGAATAGCAATAAAAACATTTTTATTTAAACAATGTTATTTGACAGTTTACAGTGTTTTATTTTCCTTTATTTTGTTTTTACCTGTTTTAATTTGTAATGTTAGTGTTTTTATTTATAATTAATCATGTTTTAGCATATATGTCTACTGCATTCTTTTATTCATTTGTGTATTGTTTACATGATTTTACTATGTATATCTTATTTATTGCTCAGGCCGGTACCTTGTTGAGCGATTAAGAAATACATTTACATTTATTATATTAAGCCTAGAGGCCATAGTTCTGGTGACGCCAAACAAGCTGGGACAGGGAAGGTACTCCATCTATTTTGTGATACCAAAGAAAAGGGCACCTTGCACTCCATCTTGAATTTGCAGAAGGTAAACTTGTTTGCGGGTACCGCATTTCCGGATGGAGACGTTATGTACAGTAATTGCAGCAGTCCGCAAAGGAGAATTTCTTGCATCGTTGGATCTGACAGAAGTTTATCTGTATATCCCCATTTGAGAGGACCACCAGAAGTTTCTGCGGTTCAAGGTGTTGGGTTTCTGGTTCTTCCTTTCGGATTGGCCACGGCGCCCTGGACCTTCACAAAAATGATAGTAGTGGTGGCAGCCCCTCCAACAAGAAGGAATTCTGGTTCATCCTTATCTAGATGATTGGCTTATCCGGGCAAAGACTGAGGAGGAGTGCAGTCGTTCCGTGCAGTGAGTGATGACCGCTCTCTGGGTTGGGTCATCAATGTGGCAAAGAATCATCTAGGTTCCGTCTGTTGTTGGAGTATCTGGGAGCCCACTTCAACACCTAGGTGGGCAGTGTTCCTGACAGCGGACAGAGTATCGAAACTGCAGGCACAAGTAATGTGGCTGTTGCATCTTCTGGTGCCCAGAGTCTGGGATTATTTATAGGTACTGGGTTCCATGCATTCAACGTTGGAACTGGTCCCGTGGGCCTTTGCTCACATGTGGCCGCTGCAGAAGAGCATTGCTGTCCAGATGCAAGCCAGCATCTGAACAGTTTTAGCTGCCCCTGCCCTTTTTGTCAGTCCAGATCCAGCCTTTCGAGGTGGCTATTGAGGAGCAACCTGGAAAAGGGCGGTGGGACTCGGAGACTCTAGATTGCGTGGTGTGACCATGAATGCCAGCCTCAAGGGCTGGAGAGCAGTGAACCTGGGCGATCAGTCCAAGCGCTTTGGTCTGTGGCGGAAGCAGCCTGGTCCATCAACCGCCTGGAGACGAGGGCGGTGTGCAGAGCCTTAGAGTTTTTCTGGTTCAGGGTCACACAGTTTGAATGTTTTCGGACAATGAGACAGCGGTGGTGTATATCAACCACCAAGGAGGGACAAAGTCACCAGTGGCTCCGGAAACTCTGCTGTTGTGTGGGCGGAGCATCACCTCGAGGGTCTGGTGGCTTCCCATATAGCAAGCGTAGACAATGTTTAGGCTGACTTCCTCAGCAGGCAGCAGCTTGACCCCAGGGAGTGGGAATTATCCCCAGAAGCCTGAAATTGCATTTGTGCCAGATGGGGCACTCCACAGCTGTATCTCATGGCAATGCGAGCCAATGCAAAGACTTCAAGATTTTTCAGTCGCAGAAGGGAGACTGGCTCGATAGGACTGGATGCTTTGGCGTGTCTGTGGCCAACGGGGATTCTTCTGTATGTGTTTCCTCAGTGGCCACTCATAGCTAGAATACTGTGGCGCATAGAATCGCATCCGGGGTCAGTAGTGCTGGTGGTGTGCTGTACATGTGCATGCAATGCAAATAGCTCCTGGCTCTCGGAGAACGAGTCTGATCTCTGGAGGCTAGAGTGGCAGACCTGGAGTTGCTGAGGCAGACAGAGAGGTATATAGATGAGCCCTTCAGGGACATAGTAGCCAAGTCCCAACTTCAGACTGGCAGCCCTGGTGCTGCCTTGGAGGAAGAAGGTCTCATGATTGGAGAGCATCAACCTGGTGCAGCAGGAAAGGCTCCTCTAGCAAGGACCTGCTCTCTAGGTGATGCATTGTCCTTTCGCACAGAGGATATCTCCCCAAGGCCTACTGCCCAAGAGGGAAGGTTAGATTTCGGCCGTCATAGTTGGTGATTTGATTATTAGGGATGTAGACAGCTGGGTGGCTAGTGGGTGTGAGGATCGCCTGGTAACATGCCTACCTGGTGTGAAGGTGACGGATCTCACACGTCACCTAGATAAGATTTTAGACTGTGCTGGGGAGGAGCCGGCTGTCATGGTACATGTGGGCAGCAACGACATAGGAAAATGTGGGAGGGAGGTTCTGGAAGCCAAATTTAGGCTCTTAGGTAGAAAGCTTAAATCCAGAACCTCCGGGGGGGGGGGGGGGGTGCTGTTGAGCCGCGCTACAAAATGGCCACCTAGCTCGCTTGCTCTGCGAACCCTAACAGCAATTAAGGCAATTTCTTTATATCAAGCTTGACCATCGCATAGCAAGTTGCAGATCCCGTTGTGACATAGGCTCAGGATGACCTCCCGAAAGCGAGCACCTGATTTAAACAATTTTCCTTCAGCGAAGCGGCTGAAGAACTCGTGTCGACGGGAGAGGATCAGGCCTCAAAGCCCTCAGACTGCGTTGCTGAAGAGGCGGGAATGCTCGAGCTCCCTGCGGGCCTATCCGATCATTCTAACGAGGGCACTTACGCGGACCTACCGACCCGATCGGAGATAAGGAACTGGTTCATGGAGTTGAGGGCGGATCTCAAGGCCCACAAGACGGAACTCTTAGCGTCCATCACTGAGGTGAAAGAAGACCTCTGTACTTTAGGACACCAGGTGGACGAATTGCATTCCAGAGCTGATACAGCCAGATGCTGGACATGCTGGCCTCTCACTCTAAACAAACAGATCTGGAGCTGGAAGCTTTATCCGATAAGGTGGAAGATATTGAGAATCTGTCACGAAGGGCCAACTTACGATTTCGCGGGGTTCTGTAGACGGAACAGTTTCAGTACTGTGAGAGCACTGTTATTCTGATCTGTAAGCATATCCTAACTATGCATACAAAGGATTTGGCGCAGGACGAGGGGGAACCCACAATTGACTTGGAGAGAGCACACCGGGTGCTGGGCCCTAAAAGAGATAATCTACCCCGCGATATAATAGTCAAGTTCCACCATTTTAAGATTAAGGACAAGATTATGCAAGCTGCGTGTGCACACCCGGAATGGTGCTGGCAGGACTTACATATTTCTATTTATAACGACTTGGCTCCTACCACCCTGCAAAAATGATACCAACTGTGGGAAGTGACAACAGCAATGCGCCAAGCTGAAATCCGTTATCGATGGGCCTTCCCCCTTCGCGCTCATATTTCAACACAAAGGAGTTTCATATAGAGTGAGGACCCTGAAAGAAGCGGCGGACAGTTTCCTGCAGGCAGGCTTGGAGGCCACGTTCTCGGCGACAGCTAAGTCAACCTCAGCATTACCGATGGACAACACGCCAAGATGGCGCTGGCCAGGCCCGGGGAGAGGGCGCCTTCGCCGTCAGCGCTCCCAGTACAGCACCCAGCTAAGGACAAGGGCTGATTTCAGAAAGATGGAAAGCGCTGGTGGTCAATAACTTTGTTTTCTCTTTTCAGGATCAGTCTGCGTAATTTCTATCGTGGACATGCTGTAGCTAGCAGCGTAACTATTTTCTTTTACTGAGTTGAGTAAGCTTGACGTAAATGTTATCAATCTGTTGCCTTTCATGTTAATATTTTTCATATTTCTCTTAGTTGGGAGGGGGAGGCGGGACAGCAGTTAGGAGTGCTGCTTAAAATGCACCCCCTGTCCATAGATTCGTGAAAGGAGGGCGAATTTGACTCTTGCAGAGTGGGGGGTTGTTGGAGCCCACATGGGATTTTTGCTTTAAGAGGAGAACATATTTCTTTTGCAAAATATTGCTTTTGGTGGCGGGGCGCAGAATGGCTAGCTGACTTTGTGTTTAGCCAAACCTATGACGTAGCAGAATCCTAACTTGCTTTACTATAGCAGCTGACACATCATGGTTACCATAATATCACTTAACGTAAAGGGGCTCAATTCATATAGGAAGCGCTATTTACTCAAGCGGGAACTGAAGCAGCTTCAAGCTGATATTACTTTTATCCAGGAAACTCACCTGAAAAGTAAACACAATCATCTCTTACTGTCTAAAGAGTTTTTTCATGTTATATTGGCTTCCTGTGGGGGTGCTAACAAATATACAGGCACGGGTATTTTGCTCTCAGCCTGGCTGGTTTATGATCTTCTTGTGCAAGTCGTTGATACAGCTGGCCGATATGCCCTGGTGAAAATTCGGGTTGGCTCTGACATATTTACCTTGGTATCATTATATGCCCCTAACCGTGATCAGGAAGTTTTTTTCCAGGAACTCCATGGCCTTTTAATGAAGCACTCATTTTAGGGGGTGACTTTAATCTCACCATTTGTCAGACATTAGATAATTCAAATAGTCGTGCTCCTGTTAATACACCTAGCCGCCATAAATTGAAAAGTTTAATGGAAGACTGGCAGCTGATTGATATATGGAGGCATAGATATCCCCGTTCCCGCACATACACTTACTATTCTGCCCCTCACGACAGTTACTCCCCGCATAGACTTCCTGTTAGTAGATAAATTACTTTGCAACCAAACCAGTAAAGTAGAAATTGAAGCTATTACATGGTCAGACCATGCCCCAGTACGCATGGAGGTTGATATGGGAGTCCGGGACGTGGGGGATCGATTCTGGAAACTAAATGAATCCCTACTGCAGGATGATCAGTTTGTCCACACTCTAGAAGCACAAATACAGGAGTACTTCTTGTTAAATGAAGACCCTGGCATTTCCCACAGTACCTTGTGGGACTGTTCTAAAGCTGTAGTGAGGGGATTATTTATCTCTAGGGCTTCAGAATGTAAACGCAAACAGGCCCAAACTAGGTCTGCACTAATGACTCAGATTAACGCTCTGGCAAAGGAACACATGAGGACTGGATCTCATCGCTGCTATACTAAGCTTTTAGCCCTTAAATCTAATTTGCACCAATTGGATAATAATAGTTTGCTTCACTCACTAAACCTCACGAAACAAGTGTATTATGAAGGTGGGAACAAAGCTGGGCGCCTCTTGGCTAGACAATTAAGGGCACGCATATCACAAAATAACATATCTAAGATCAAAAGCTCCAATGGGAACATTCTCACAGATTCATCTGGTATTCGTGAGGCGTTCTCCCTTTTTTATGAGAAACTATATTGTAATGAGGATACAATTCATGAGATTCAAATTGAGGAATTTTTGCAATCAGTCACCTTGCCCATCCTAACTCCAGAGCAGTGTCTCTCTCTCGACTCCCCGATCACTGCTGGGGAGGTGACCACAGTAATTAAATCTCTCAAGTTGGGTAAATCCCCAGGCCTCGACGGCTTATCAGGGGCTTACTATAAAAAATTTGCCCAAACAATTTCAGAACCCCTGGCCCAGTATTTCAATAGCCTTCGAGGGGATGGATCCATCAGCTCTCAGGCCAATGTAGCTGGTATAATGGTACTGGCTAAGCCAGGGTGAGACCCGACGCAATGTAGCTCCTATCGACCTATTTCCCTAATAAATGTTGACCTCAAAATACTAGCGAGAATCTTAGCCCTTAGGCTCAATAAAATACTCCCAGGATTAATACATTCCGATAAAGTGGGGTTTGTGCCACAGCGAATGGCGGCAGATAACATTCGCAAAGTACTAGACCTGATGTGGTGGGTGCGTATGAGAAAGGAACCGGCAGTGCTGCTTTCTATCAATGCAGAGAAAGCATTCGATGTGGCCCACTGGCTGTTTCTTTTCCACACCTTGCAGAAGTTGGCGTTTGGGAATTTTTTTATTAAGTGGATACAAAAACTATATAATCACCCTCAGGCCAGGGTCAAGGTAAACAATGGGTATGGATCTGCATTTCACATTGGGCGAGGAACTAGGCAGGGATGCCCCCTGTCCCCCTTGCTTTTCGCTCTTTATATGGAGCCCTTGACCACCAAAATAAGACAGGCCCTTGATATCAAAGGAGTTTCGTTAGGAACCACTCAATATAAGTTGTCTTTATTTGCGGACGATGTTCTCCTCATTCTGACGGACCCCCTACAATCTTTGAAGGGGGTGATGCGGAAACTACAAAAGTTTGGCAAGGTTTCTGGGCTTAAAGTGAACCTGGAAAAATCTGAACTTGGTAGAATAGCCATTGTAAAAATGTCTATCTTGCCTAAATTTTTGTATTTGTTTTCATCATTGCCTGTTTACATTTCGGCGGCCATACTCAGGTCCTGGCAAAAGAAAATCTTTGATTTCATTTGGAGGAGGAGGCCTCTGAGGCTGGCTAGGCAAGTACTATACCTACCTAAAAACATGGGAGGTATGGCAGTTCCCAATCTTGCCTGGTACTATACCGTCTCCCAATTGTGGGCTTGTGTGGATATGTACCGGCGCACTTCGATGAAGCAATGGGTCAAAATCGAACAAGCAATTGTGGGACCCATGGACTTGACAGCTATGATGTGGCAACCCCCGTAACACGTGGCGTCCAGTATGTCATATGCCTGGGTTCCTACGAGTTACGTTACATGTGTGGGCTATGTGTAAACAACAATTAGTTGGGAAATATCAATACTATTATCAGTCTTCCCTCCAGAATACTAACCAACTTCCATCAGGCTATCAAACTGCTAGAATGGCAGTTTGGGGGGCTCGGGGGCTCACAACTATTGGGCAGCTGTTACATCAGGGAACGGTTATGCCCAGGGAAAGGATGTTTGAATTGTTTCATCTGGATCAAAGAGACTTTTTGGCCTTCACACAGGTCTCGCATTTTGTACACTTCCTTCAAAGGTCCTCTACATTAAGACCGGGACGGTCTTTGTTGGAGTCTTACATACAGCACTGCGATTCCATTAAAGGTGTAGTTTCTAAAATCTATCAGTTATTAATCCTGATTAATTCACAACCCTGTAAATTCCTCGCTCAATGGGAAGCAGATCTGGGCAAATCACTGGGAGAGAGAGGGTACCTGGGGTCAGATTTTCTTGAGGGCACGCAGTAGCTCGATCTCAGCTAATCTTCAAGAGAACTGCTTTAAGATGCTCTATAGGTGGTACCTTACTCCAGTCAAGTTGCATAGGTGCTATCCTGCCTTGTCTGATTTATGCTGGCGAGATTGTGGATCACTTGGCTCTTATTTACACATTTGGTGGGACTGTCCTGTGATAGCTGCTTTCTGGCAATCTCTTTTCGACTGGCTTGGTAAGATCCTTCTAATCCCGTTCGTGAGGTCTGTAGAGATTGCTTTATTGCATGTCTTCCCAGATAATCTTGCACCACAATATCATAGATTCTGTGTCCATGTATTCATAGTGGCCAGGTCACTGGTGGCTTGTAACTGGAAGACGGCTCATGTGCCTACACTTTCTGCTGTTATAGCTAAATTGCATTCATATTATACTTTAGCTTCCCTAACTGCAACAAAATTTCATTTGGAGGCTTCCTTTCATAAGTCTTGGAAACCTTTCTCCGATTATTTGCTACATCAATGATGTATGTATCCTCTGGCCACTGCTCCTGCTCCTGCTCGTCATTAGCTATGTTTATTCTCTCCAATATTTAATTCTTATTATTTATCTTCTCATGTGACTAGTAATTACTGCATTTGACAGTATACAATGATTCCTTTGGTTTTTTCTTGAAGCTTACAATGGTTCCGCAACACAAGGTACAGGGGGAGGGAGGGGGGTTTAAGGATTGAACTCAGTACTGTATAGTCAAGTGCACTATCTGTAATGGTTCTGACAGCTTATTACTGTACTATGTAATGCGATATAATGAGCTGTTCATATTTGTTAAAAACTTTAATAAACTTTAAATTGAAAAAAAAATCCAGAACCTCCAGGGTAGCATTCTCTGAAATGCTCCCTGCTCCACACCCAGGTCACCAGAGGCAGGCAGAGCTCCGGAGTCTCAATGCGTGGATGAGACGATGGTGCAAGGAAGAGGGATTCAGTTTTGTTAGGAACTGGGGAACCTTTTGGGGAAGGGGGAGTCTCTTCCGAAGGGATGGGCTCCACCTTAACCAGGGTGGAACCAGACTGCTGGCGCTAACCTTTAAAAAGGAGATAGCGCAGCTTTTAAACTAGAACAAAGGGGAAAGCCGACAGTCGCTCAGCAGGCATTGGTTTGGAGAGAGGTATCTTCAAAGGATACTAATGATGCATTAGAATTAGGGCATCCCGACAGTGAGGTTCCATTAATTAGAAAAGTAGTCCAAGTGCCAGTAACTAAAAACTCACCTGAGCTAAAAAATTCTAACTTATCCCTATCAATTAAAAAGCAGAATAAAAATACAAACAAAAAACAAACTTTGAAATGTTTGTATGCTAATGCCAGAAGTCTAAGAAGTAAGATGGGAGAATTAGAATGTATAGCAGTGAATGATCACATAGACTTAATTGGCATCTCAGAGACTTGGTGGAAAGAGGATAACCAATGGGACAGTGCTATACCGGGGTACAAATTATATCGCAATGACAGAGAGGAGCACTCGGGAGGAGGTGTGGCACTTTATGTCCGGGATAGCATAGAGTCCAACAGGATAAACATCCTGCATAAGACTAAATGCACAACTGAATCTTTATGGGAACAAATCCCTTGTGTGTCAGGGAAGACTATAGTGATAGGAGTATACTACTGTCCACCTGGTCAAGATGGTGAGACTGACAGTGAAATGCTAAGAGAAATTAGGGAAGCTAACCAAATTGGTAGTGCGGTAATAATGGGAGATTTCAATTACCCCAATATTGACTGGGTAAATGTATCATCTGTACATGCTAGAGATATAAAGTTCCTGGATGGAATAAATGACATTTTTATGGAGCAATTGGTTCAGGAACTGACAAGAGAGGGAGCAATTTTAGATCTAATTCTCAGTGGAGCACAGGACTTGGTGAGAGAGGTAACGGTGGTGGGGCCGCTTGGCAATAGTGATCATAATATGATCAAATTTGATTTAATGACTGGAAGGGGGACAGTAAGCAAATCCATGGCTCTCGTGCTAAACTTTCAAAAGGGAAACTTTGATAAAATGAGAAAAATTGTTAGGAAAAAAATGAAAGGAGCAGCTACAAAGGTAAAAAGTGTGTAAGAGGCATGGTCATTGTTAAAATATCCTAGAAGCACAGTCCAGATGTATTCCACACATTAAGAAAGGTGGAAAGAAGGCAAAACGATTACCGGCATGGTTAAAAGGGGAGGTGAAAGAAGCTATTTTAGCCAAAAGATCTTCATTCAAAAATTGGAAGAAGGATCCAACAGAAGAAAATAGGATAATGCATAAACGTTGGCAAGTTAAATGTAAGACATTGATAAGACAGGCTAAGAGAATTTGAAAAGAAGTTGGCCGTAGAGGCAAAAACTCACAGTAAAAGCTTTTTTAAATATATCCGAAGCAGAAAGCCTGTGAGGGAGTCAGTTGGACCGTTAGATGATTGAGGGGTTAAAGGGGCACTTAGAGAAGATAAGGCCATCGCAGAAAGATTAAATGATTTCTTTACTTCGGTGTTTACTAAAGAGTATGCTGGAGATACCCATTTCGGAGAAGGTTTTCATGGGTAATGATTCAGATGGACTGAACCAAATCACGGTGAACCTAGAAGATGTGGTAAGCCTGATTGACAAACTGAAAAGTAGTGAATCACCTGGACCGGATGGTATACACCCCAGAGTTCTGAAGGAACTAAAAAATAAAATTTCAGACCTATTAGTAAAAATTTGTAACCTATCATTAAAATCATCCATTGTACCTGAAGACTGGAGGATAGCTATGTAACCCCAATATTTAAAAAGGGCTCCAGGGGCGATCCGGGAAACTACACACCGGTTAACCTGACTTCAGTGCCAGGAAAATTAGTGGAAAGTGTTCTAAATATCAAAATCACAGAACATATAGAAAGACATGGTTTAATGGAACAAAGTCAGCATGGCTTTACCCAAGGCAAGTCTTGCCTCACAAATCTGCTTCACATTTTGAAGGAGTTAATAAACATGGATAAGGATGAACCGATAGATGTGTAGTGTACTTGGATTTTCAGAAGACGTTTGACAAAGCTACTCATGAGAGGCTTCTAGGAAAAGTAAAAAGTCATGGTATAGATGGCAATGTCCTTTCGTGGATTACAAACTGGTTAAAAGACAGGAAACAGAGAGTAGGATTAAGTGAACAATTTTCTCAGTGGAAGGGACTGGGCAGTGGAGTGCCTCAGGGATCTGTCTTGGAACCCTTACTTTTCAATATATTTATAAATGATCTGGAAAGAAATAAGACAAGTGAGGTAATCAAATTTGCAGATGATACAAAATTGTTCAGAGTAGTTAAATCACAAGCAGATTGTGATAAATTGCAGGAATACCTTCTGAGACTGGAAAATTGAGCATTGAAATGGCAGATGAAATTTAATGTGGATAAGTGCAAGGTGATGCATATAGGGAAAAATAACCCATGCTATAGTTACACAATGTTAGGTTCCATATTAGGTGCTACCACCCAAGAAAGAGATCTAGGCGTCAGTGGATAACACATTGAAATCATCGGTTCAGTCTTCTGCAGCAGTCAAAAAACAAACAATGTTGGGAATTATTAGAAAGGGACTGGTGAATATAACGGAAAATGTCATAATGCCTCTTTATCTCTCCATGGGGAGACCGCACCTTGAATACTGTGTACAATTCTGGTCGCCGCATCTCAAAAAAGATATAGCTGCGATGGAGAAGGTACAGAGAAGGGTGACCGAGATAAGGGGAATGGAACAGCTTCCCTATGAGGAAAGGCTGAAGAGGTTAGGACTTTTCAGCTTGGAGAAGAGACAGCTGAGGGGGGATATGATAGAGGTGTTTAAAATCATGAGAGGTCTAGAACGGGTAGATGTGAATTTGTTATTTACTCTTTCGGATAATAGAAAAACTAGGGGGCACTCCATGAAGTTAGCATGTGGCACATTTAAAACTAATCAGAGAAAGTTCTTTTTGACTCAACGCACAATTAAACTCTGGAATTTGTTGCCAGAGGATGTGGTTAGTGCAGATAGTATAGCTGTGTTTAAAAAAGGATTGGATAAGTTCTTGGAGGAGAAGTCCATTACCTGCTATTAAGTTCACTTAGAGAATAGCCACTGACATTAGCAATGGTTACATGGAATAGACTTAGTGTTTGGGTACTTGCCAGGTTCTTATGGCCTGGATTGGCCACTGTTGGAAACAGGATGCTGGGCTTGGTGGACCCTTTGATCTGTTCTTATGGTTCTCTGATCTAGGGTATCTGGTGGTGAACGGTCCTCTTTAGTTGTCTTATGTGCCGGGTCTTTTGCGATGGGATCCCATATTTTTGGATCGGGAGGATTGCTTTTGAGAGGCTTGCGCATGAAGGGCTATTCAGAACCAGTAATTACTAGAGATGTGAATCGTGTGCCAGATCGTCTTAACGATCAGATTCGGCTGGGGGGTGGGGGGGGAAATCTGATCGTTAAGATATGTGAATTGGAATCGTTTCCGATTCCAATTCACATCGCTAATTTGATTTTAGGGAGGCCCGCGCCGCTAAAAAAAAACAAAGCACCCGACCCTTTAAATTGACCCCACCCTCCCGACCCCCCCAAAACCTTTTAAAATTACCTGGTGGTCCAGGGGGGCCTCGGGGAGAGGAGAGATCCAGGGGGGCCTCGGGGAGAGATTTCCCGTTCCCAGGCATCAGCTGTTCTAAACAAAATGGCGCCGATGCCCCTTTGCCCTTACCATGTGACAGGGTATCCGTGCCATTGGCCGGCCCCTGTCACATGGTAGGAGCACTGGATGGCCGGCACCATCTTTAAAGATGGCGCCGGCCATCTTTATTCATCAGCCCCTATTATAATTGGTTTTAAAGGGTCGGGGTGGGTTTAGGGGTTGTTTTGGTGTGCCGGTTTTCCCGCCCTCCCCCAAATAATTCCCGTGCCCTATTTAACGATACAATACAAATGCCCCTGACGATAAATCGGGGGCATTTGTATTGTATCGTGCACTCTAACAATTTAGGACGATTTTAAAATTATCTGACAATTTTAATCGTTCAAAAACGATTCACATCCCTAGTAATTACTACCCTTCTGCAGGCAAGGAGACCTGCTACCCCCATGGCGTATAATGGGGTTCAGACAGTTTTTTGAAATCTGGTGTGTGCAACAGAGTCTAGACCCTCTGTCGGCGACAGTTCTGCATATTCTGTCCTTTCTGCTTGTCCAAGGGTTTGGCCTTTAGTTCACTTTGTGTCCAGGTTGCTGCCTTACCCCGTAGTTTGCCTTGGAAACAACCTAAGTCCTTGGCCGCCCATCCTGATCTAATCCGATTTCTGAAGGGGGTGAAGCATGTTTGACCTCCCGGTGCGGAAGACTTGTCCAGATTGGAACCTCAATTTGGTCTTGCAGGTGCTTTGTGAGGCACCTTTTGAACCCTTGCGACAAGCTTCCTTGAAGGACCTTATGTTGAAAGCAGTTTTTCTGGTTGCAATTTGTTCAGCCAGATGGATTTCGGAGCTTCAGGCTCTTTCTTGTTGCAATCCTTTTTTGTGGATTTCTAATGATTGTTTCTTTGCGTACAATGCCATTCTTTTTGCCAAAGGTGGTTTCTGCCTTTCATGTGACTCAGTGGAATTGCCGGGTTTCCCGGAATGGGATTGGGATTCGGCAGAGGGTAGAGGTCTGCATCTTTTGAATGTGCGTCGCACTCTGCTGCATTATTTGAAGGTCATTTAATTCTTTTCAGCGGTCGGACCACCTATTTGTGGTGTTCGGTGGGTGAAGGAAAGGAGAGAAAGTTTCTAAAGCTACTTTTGCTTGTTGGTTGAAGGAAGCAATTTGTTCGGCCTATATTGGTAAGGGTCGAACCATCCCGATGGGTCTGAAAGCGCATTTGACTAGAGCGCAGGTGGCTTCCTGGGCGGTGAGTCAGCTGGTATCGCCACAGGAGATTTGTAGGGCCGTGGTCTGGTCTTTGCTTCATACTTTCACCAAGCATTACCAACTGGATGTTCGGTCACAAATGGACGTTAGTTTCTGTGAAAGTATGTTGAGCAGGTTCCCGCTCAGGTTAGGATTGCTTTGGTTCATCCCACTGATCTTGGTCAGTTTCTTGGGAAATAGAGGCCTTGCCTGTGTGTGTGTAGATACTAAAGATTACTATACTACAAGTAAATGTAATACTCGTTCTGCCTCATGCTGCGTTTATGCCTCCATATTGATTAAATATTTGCCATCTATGTTCAATGAGCATATGTGCAATTTCTAAGAGTTTGAGTTTTTCAGTGGATTGACTGCTGCTATCCAAGTCCTCATTTAGCCACTTTAAATGTTTGATTCGGAATTATGATTGAAAAAAACTACTTCTGATCTATAAAAGTATCATCTCTCAAGACCCCAATCCAAATCAACTATTCTACATATGATTGTACCAATTTCTCTGTTAGCCCTGTTCCAGAAAGCTAATTTTGGACAGCTCCAAAATGTGGCCACAGGTACTTTGATATGCTTTCGCCCCTAATCCTAACCCCGCAATTTACTCTGCTTTGTTGGTATTATGAGAATTTTGCATGGACCGTTTCCCAGTGGGCTGAGATGCTTTCTGTTTGTACTTTTAGGCTGCAAGCAGTAGTATGAATAAGGACATTCCGATCCTGCAGTGTCATGGAGAAATGGACCCCATGATTCCAGTGCGATTTGGAGCCCTCACATCAGAAAAGCTCAAATCTGTTGTTAATCCCTCAAGAGTTCAGTTTAAAACCTACCCTGGCATGATGCACAGCTCCTGTCCCCAGGTCAGTATACAGCAGCAGGGACATTGCACTCCATGGATACAAGCAAAATTTCCTACTGTGATGCATGCTTCAGTCTGGCAATTCTTTTCCTACCTTTAATGTTTAAATTGTATTCCAGTATAGAAGCAACATACTTAAAAGCATAAGGCTTGCCATTCTGGTTCAGACCAAGGGTCCATTAAGCCCAGTATCCTATTTCCTGGCAGGATCCTAAGGGGAAGACTCCATGCTGCTTATCCCAGGCATGATAAGTGGATTTCTGCAATTCTACCTTAACGGCATATGGACTTTGCCTCCAGGAACTTATCCAAACCTTTTATAAATGCAGTTTCACTAAAAGCTTCCACCACATCCTCTAGCAATGAATTCCAGAGCTTAATTATGTGTTGAGTAAAAAAATACTTTCAGTTATTAGTTTTAACCCTTTGAACCCTAGGTTCCTATGGCGATAAACCAGTCAACCCTAAGCTCCTCAGGAAAACCAATAATTTTTGTCAATGTGCTATTTTTCATATTAGTATTGTTTGCTGCCCATAGGACTCCTGTACTGGTATTACATGGGAACGTAATAAATCAGTATCGGGCCGATTCAGTAAAGTCCGCGGGAGAGCGGGCGAGTGGCCTGTGCGCTCGCTCTCCTGGCGCGCGCACAGGCCACTCGCCTGTGCGTGCGATTCAGTATTTAAATGAGGCCCGGCGGTAGAAACAGGCAAAAGGAGGCGCTAGGGACACTAGTGCGTCCCTAGCACCTCCCTTTGGCCCGGAGCGGCGGCTGTCAGCGGGTTTGACAGCCGACGCTCAATTTTGTCGGCGTCGGTTCTCAAGCCCGCTGACAGCCACGGACTTGGAAACCGGACGCCGGCAAAATTGAGCCGTAGGCTGACTTCAAATTTTATTTGTTTACTTTTTTTTTACCCTTCGGTACCTCCGATTTAATATCACCATGATATTAAGTCGGAGGGTGCACAGAAAAGCTTTTAAATATGTAATTATTTTAAATTTATATTTGTGACACTTCAAAGTGGATTCATTCAGGTACCTTAGGTATTTCCCTATTCCCAGAGGGTTTACAGTCTAAGCTTGTACCTACCATGTCCATCACAAATGGCCAGTTGAACATTCAAGCAATAAGTCACAGCAGACACTGGAGGAAGAGCATCATTTTGAGGAGTTCTCTCTGAAGTTGGAATAAAATGAATGCAACATAGATATTTCTGTCTAACATCTGAATTTGTTGCTCTGTAGGAAATGAAGGCTGTGAGGGAATTCATCGAGGAGTTGCTGCCCCGACTGTAACTGGAGAGATTCAGACTGTAACACGGATAGATGGGAAGGTCATGACCTCTGACCTTTCACCATTAACCTATGAACTGCAAAAGGAAGCCCTGGCAACACTAATTCAGTTTAGTTTCCTACCTGTTCTACATTACAGGCTGTTGTATTGAATGTAGAGTGTTAAGTATTCTCGCCAGTGTCTTTTGGGATGAGGGGAGCTGTTTAAGATGCTTGGAAAAATGCTTATGGCACTAGCGGCCTGTTCTGGAGGATTTCTGCACTGCACGCTTTCTTTAGGAGGTTATTTACACTTGGATTGTATTAATCTTAAAGTCATGATGCATTCAGACTTTTATCTTTTGTATTGTCACATTGTTCATGTGATCCCTGCAAGGTAAAAAGTGTGATTTCAAACAAACATGATAGGTAGTCTCCTTTGTTTGTGCAGAAAGATAAACTGTTCAGTGCTTAGAATACATTCCCAGCGTGTGGCAACAGTGCAGTCATCTTAAGTGTTTTTACACCCATTAATATCAAATCTTGATGTATAAATACCTCATAAGAGCTGCTGCCTAAAGGTTATCTCGTAAGGTCAGCATATCAAGCTGTACTGAATGAAGGTCTCTGTCTCAGGGCAGAGGCAGTCCTGCTGTATTAAACATTGTATTCTAACACCAGGTAACTATGTCCATTGGGCCTAGAGCAGTGGAACTGCTGAGTCATTCTCTCTTCAGCTATCCCATCCATCACCATCTGCTATTCCTCTCCACCCTTCTGCCCTGACTTCCTCCTTTTTGTACTTCATCTATTTAGTGCTGGTGTTGTGCCAGCTCATGCATGAGCCATCACTGGCCTGGAGCCATGCTCTGGCTGTGGTCTTATTGCTGTAGTCCAGGAGTGGATATAGCTTTAGTGTAAGTATTTGTGTGAATTAAAAATATTTTTAAACAAATTTTTCACAATACAAAATATTTTAATTGCATCTATAAAAGTAGTTTTAGAGTGAGGATTGCATCCAGCCAGAATGATTGTTTACTCTGAATGGTCAGTTCCCTGTACGTACCGAATCAGTCCAGATTCCTGGACTGTCTCCCCCTCCGCACCAGCAGGTGGAGACAGAGCAAGATTTGACAGGCTCTGCCATATATACCAGGGTGCCACCCACAGCCTGCCAGTATTTCTCTGTCTCCAGCAGCTGGTCCGGGTGCAGATCCCACAGCCTGAGAAGATTAGATAAAAGATTTAGGGAGGATAGTCAGGGACTTGTTGGTCTTGTTTGCTTTCTTCCTTGGTTTAAAGTTATTTAAAAAACAAAACAAAACTGATTTTTGAGAAGATAGGTCTTTGGTTCCCAGGGGGTTTGGCAGGTCCTGTGGGGACCATCCCCCCTTGGTAGAGCAGTTTGCTGAGGCAAGGGGTGGAGGGCCCACTGTCCAAGCCCAGCAGGGGTGATACCGGGGAGCCCTGCTCACTCACCCCAGCGGGACCGATCCAGCACTCGTCGAGGGACAGCTCCAGAGGTACAAAAAAATAAAATAAGCCTTTGTTTTTTTCTGTGATTCTCCGGCCTTACGCGGCGGTGTCTCTTCTCTCCCCTCTATCTCCCTTCTCTTCCCGCGAGGTTATTTTTCAGCTGGGTGCGCGTTTTCAGCTATTCTAGACAGAGCCGGCATGCCACGAGGCAAGGCCTGCGGCTCTGCTAGCGTGCGCCTCTCGCGGGATGGGCTGTGTTCAGCCTGCATCCCCGGAGGTGAGGGATCGTCGGGGGCGGTTCGGGGGGTGCTGGTTTCTCAGCTCGCGATTGGGGAACCCCCCCGCGCTGTCCCACAGGCCGGCTGCTTGAAGCGCGGGAAAACCTGCCATTTTGCCGGCCCTCAGTGCAGCCACGTCGATAACGGATGGGGCCCGGAATTCCCCTCCCCCCTCTCCCCCCAATGCCCAGTTTCGCGGCCGGAGTCCCCAGTCGCGGCAGCAGGGGGGGGAGGAAGGGACCCGACATGGATATCACAGATACAGATGATTCAGCCTCCTTTTTCTCTTCGGAGTTTATTCTCGCCATGCATAGCCGGTAAGCGACGCTCTCCTCATCAGGGGTCCCCAGGGGTCCCTCCTACGACGGGTGAGCCTAGGCCATCGACGAGCGAGAAGGAGGGAGCCTCCAAAGCCAAGCGGCCCCCTCCCCACCCCCGAGGGGGGCAGAGGGTGATGGAACACCTGCGCAGGGGTCAGCGCACCCAAGTCAGACGTCTGAGGGAGACGACCTGAGGGTCTTACGTCTCTTCCGACAGGAGGAGTTGCCCCCCCTTATTTCCGCCATCTTGGGGGAATTGGGGATTGATACCCCACCGGTGGAGTCTAGACTGGGTTCCATGGATCCAGTGTTACTGGGTTTGAGTGACCCTCCTACCACTTTTCCTTTTCACTTCTCGTCGAAGGACCTTCTATTTCGTTAATGGGACACACCAGACCTAGGCCTGAAGGTTACAAAGGCCATGGATAAGCTCTACCCCCTGCCAGAGGAGGCTCTGGAAATGTTGTGGGTTCCGAAAGTGGATGCGGCGGTGTCAGCGTGACAAAGAGAACGACGATTCCTGGTCACGGGCACCACAGCATTGAAGGATGTGCAGGATCGCAGTTGGAAATCCAGTTGAAGAAGATTTTCGAGGTTTCCACCCTGGGGGCCCGGGCGGCGATCTGCAGTAACTTTGCCCTACAGCATGTCTGCGTTGGGTGCAGCAACTGTTCGCCAATGAGGAAGAAGCCAGACAGGCCGGGCGTCTAGAGGCGGTAGTTGCATATAGCGCGGACGAGCTACATGATCTCCTTAGAACTTCGGCACGCTCCATGGTGTCAGCCATCTCAGCTCAGTGCCTCTTGTGGCTACGGAACTGGTCGGCGGATGGGGCCTCCAAGTCGTGCGTGGGCTCCTTGCCCTTTAAGGGAAAACTGCTTTTCGGCAAGGAATTGGACGACATAATACAATTACTGGGAGAGAATCAAGGATATCTCCTGCCGGAGGACAGGTCACGGCCCAAGGGGTCCTTCTCTTCCCGCTCTAGATTTAGGGGCAACCGTAGGTCTCGAGCCCCTCCTTCTAGTAAACCCTCGACTCCTTTCGTTCGGAGGGAGGTAGGCAGCAGTCTCAGCCCTTTCGGGGGCGGCGTTTTGGCAGACCTGCACCCACCTCCTCCACGCCCGGCGGTAAGTCGGCACAGTGATGGCCTGCTGGTCCATCCCTCGGTGCCAAAGATAGGGGGAAGGCTATCTCTCTTTTACGAGGCTTGGACCGCGATCACGACAGACCAGTGGGTACTCTCAGTGATAAGACATGGCTACACCTTAGATTTTGCTCACCAGCCCAGGCCGAGGTTCTTTCCGTCCCCGTGCGGCACGTAGACAAGTGAGCAGCGGTTCATCAGATGCTGGTCCGGTTACTAGATCTGGGGGCCATTGTTCCAGTTCCCACCTTGGAGCAACGAAGAAGACACTACTTCATATACTTCGTCGTGCCAAAGAAAGAAGGCTTCTTTCGGTCCATCCTTGATCTAAAGGAGGTCAACCGCTGTCTGTGGATTCCACGCTTTCGCATGGAGACCCTGAGGTCCGTGATTGCGTCGGTAAGGCCGGGAGAATTTCTGGCCTCGCTGGACCTCTCGGAGGCGTACCTTCACATCGGAATTCTGAAGGATAACCAGAAGTACCTCAGGTTCTTTGTGTTGGGACAGCAATACCAATTTCAAGCGTTACCATTCGGGCTTGCGACGGCCCCCAGGACTTTCACCAAGATAATGGTGGTGGTGGCAGCACAGTTACGGCGAGAGGGCCTCCTAGTGCACCCGTATCTGGATGATTGGTTGATCCGAGCAAAATCCGAGGAACTCTGTCGCTCAGCAATCCAGCGGGTACTGCAACTATTGCACTCCCTCGGCTGGGTGGTCAACATGGTCGAGTCATCTTAATCCCTCTCAGTCTCTGGAATTTTTGGGAGCGTTATTCGACACGCGGCTTGGCAAGGTCTTCCTGTCAGTAGACCGTTGTCGCAAATTATGAGGGCAGGTCTTGGCCCTGTTACAAATGCAGCCGCCGACGGTGTGGGACTATCTGCAGTTGATTGGTTCCATGGCTTCCACCCTAGAATTGGTCCTGTGGGCCTTTGCGCATATGTGTCCCTTACAATCAGTGTTGCTTTCCCGCTGGAGTTCCATCTCCCGTTGCCTCTGCCGGCTATGACAAGGTCCAGTCTGGGTTGGTGGTTACACTCGGACAATCTCCTCAAGGGGGTTTCGATTTTAGCTCCGGATTGGACGGTCCTCACCATAGACGCGAGCCTCTCCGGTTGGGGAGCGGTGGGTCTGGGCCAGTCAATGCAGGGACGCTGGTCCGCGACTGAGTCGTGCTGGTCGATCAATCACCTGGAGACCAGAGCGGTACGTTTGGCGCTGAGGGCCTTCCTCCCTCTAGTTCACGGAAAAGCGGTCAGGGTCCTGTCGGACAATGCAACTACGGTGGCTTACATCAACCGTTAGGGGGGGACCCAAAGTCGCCCGGTGGCGTTGGAAGCCAGTCTTCTTTTTCAGTGGGCGGAGCAGCATCGTCTCAACATAGCCGCGTCCCACATCGCAGGGGTAGACAACGTCCATGCGGACTTTCTGAGCAGACATCAACTCGACCCCGGAGAATGGGAACTGACGGACAGCGCCTTCCAGCTCATATGCGACAGGTGGGGGCAGCCGGCCATGGATCTAATGGCAACCTTTCAGAACGCCAAGGCTCCGCGCTTCTTTGCCCGGCGCAGGGAACCGGGAGCGGAAGGGGTGGATGCCTTGGCCCTGCCCTGGCCGACGTCGATCCTCTTGTATGTTTTTCCGCCTTGGCCCCTGATAGGCAAAGTTCTTTGTCGCATAGAGAACCACCCTGCGGAAGTTATCTTGGTAGCTCCCGAGTGGCCTCGTCGGCCATGGTTTGCAGACCTAGTCAACCTGGCCATAGAAGCTCCGCTGCGCCTCCCGGCGGTACCAAATTTGCTTCATCAGGGACCAGTCTGTTTCAATCAGGTAGATCGCTTTTGTCTAGCGGCATGGCTTTTGAGAGGTGCTGTCTGAGAGGCAAAGGTTATTCGGATGTGGTGGTCTCCACCCTACTCCGGTCGCGCAAGACTTCTACCTCCGTGTCCTATATTCGGGTCTGGAAGGTGTTCGAGTCATGGTGTGTTTCTCGGACGGTTAATCCTATCCGGGCGGCCGTTCCGGATATCTTAGCTTTTCTCCAGGACGGGTTGACCAAAGGACTGTCTTGTAGTTCATTACGAGTAAAGGTGGCAGCCCTTGGTTGTCTACGGGGCACGGTGGAAGGGAGGACCTTGGCATCTCATCCTGATATTGTACGTTTCCTGAAGGGGGCAAAGCATTTGCGTCCACCCTTACGTGCCCTCTGTCCTTCCTGGAACCTTAATGTGGTGTTCAAAGCTTTGTGCGCACCCCCGTTTGAGCCTCTGAAGAGGACTTCTCTGAAGGATCTTACGCTGAAGGTCACCTTCTTGGTGGCGATCACTTCAGCCAGGAGAGTTTCTGAACTTCAAGCCTTGTCCTGTAGGGAACCTTTCTTGCGTATTTCTGACTTGGGGATTAGTCTCCGGACGGTTCCTTCATTCTTACCCAAGGTGATTTCCTCCTTTCACCTGAACCAGTCAGTGGAATTGCTGGCGTTTTCACATACCGATGGTTCAGATCCACTGTCCAAGGAGTTGAGAAAGTTGGATGTACGGCGGGCTCTCTGCGCTATCTGGAAATCACTAATAGTTTTCGAGTTTTGGATCACCTTTCTGTACTCTGGAAGGGTCCTAAGAAGGGTAATATGGCATCCAAGACTACCATTTCGCGGTGGTTGAAAGAAGCCATAAATTCGGCGTACCTTTTGGCTGGTCGGCCCTTGCCTTTGGGGCTGAAGGCACACTCCACTCGCTCCCAGGTGACTTCCTGGGCGGAGTGCCAGCAGATCTCTCCGCTAGAGATCTGTTGGGCAGCGACTTGGAAGTCGTTGCACACGTTCGCACGTCACTATCGTCTGGATGTACAGGACTCCAGGGAGGGCAATTTTGGAGCAGGCGTATTGAGAGCGGGCCTCTCCGTTTCCCACCCTGTGTAGTGAGCTCTGGTACATCCCAGGACTCTGGACTGATCCGGTACCTACAGGGAAAAGAAAATTAGTTTTTACCTCTGTTAATTTTCGTTCCTGTAGTACCAAGGATCAGTCCAGAGTCCCACCCACTGTTATGTAAGTTCGGAGAGTCCACTATTCCAAAATTCGCTCTGAATTTGTTGGCTCGGTTGAGCTGATTCTTTCGGTCCTTAACGTTTGTCTGGGTCGGTTCCTTGTTGGTGGGGAGTGACCCAAGGGTTTCCCGGTTGATCTTCCTGTATATAGTTAGTGACAGTTGGGGTTCATTCTGCTTTGACATGACGTAATACTGGCAGGCTGTGGGTGGCACCCTGGTATATATGGCAGAGCCTGTCAAATCTTGCTCTGTCTCCTCCTGCTGGTGCGGAGGCAAAACCCAGGAGTCTGGACTGATCCTTGGTACTACAGGAATGAAAATTAACAGAGGTAAGACCTAATTTTCTTTTAAGATGGATGAGTGCTTGTCTTCTAAGCTACTTTCTTTTTCTGAAAGAAATAGGTCATTTGGGAAGGGTTTTGTTTTATGGTATGGAGAATAATACATAATATAATATATAAATATAATCTTTCCACTTCCTGGGACTAAAGCAGAACTCAACTTCCAAAATCCTAAAACATACCAGTATTCCCTGTACGTACCAGGATCAGTCCAGACTGCTGGGTTATGCCTCCCTTCCAGCAGATGGAGTCTTTTCTCTGACTCCAGCAGATTGAGAGGCATAACCTGCGGTCCTGATCTCAATTTTCCTGGGGCCTTGCCCCATCAGGTTTGAATTTCTTGTAAAAAAAAAACAAAACAAAAAACAGCTTTCCAAAATTTTGACTGGATCATTAAAAAAAAACAACAAAACAAAACCCAGGGTTGTGGTTTTCTGATTTTCTCATAAATTTTCCTGAAGCATCCAGTCAGGGGCAGGCAGGCATTGCCCTACAGCCATTTCCATTTCCCGGAGTGTTCACAGCCATAGCCCGGTGAGAAGAGGGGGAGGAATTATCAGTGGGCCAGTCACTCTTCCCCTCCCTCAGAGATGCTTTAATTCCTCTGGTTTCCCCCCACCAGTGCCGTCCCCCTGTGGGCTGAGTATTTAAAAAAAAAAAAAGTAAAGTTAAAAAGTGCAACAAATAGATTTGATTTTAGTACATTATTAGTTTACAATCTCCTACCTCAGCCGCGCCTGCCAACAGTCTCCTGGGCCTCCAGAGGGGGTGGACCTTCCACCCGGCTGCCAGCGATGCCGAGGGGGACGGTGTGTAGCTCTTGTAGAGAGCTGGGGCTCCGGCTCTCCCACGAAGGCCTCTACTCCCGGGGGCGAGGGGCCTTCGCAGCGTCCAGATTCGGCGCGGGAGAGGCGGCCATTTCGTAGCGGAAGAAATTGCGCGGCACGCATGATGCCAAGGGGCAGAGGCCTGGCTCACTCCTGATTAGCGCGGGAGCGGTGGCCATTTTGTCTGCCTCGGACAGGGATGCTGATTGCTCTGAGGAGGGAGAGGATCTCCCTCCTCTGCTGTCCCCGCCGCACAGACCGCGCGGTTTGGCTGCAGACACAGTTCCTCCTCCGTTTATTCCCCTGGGGGGGTCCTTAAAGCGGCAGCATCCTTTTTCTTCTAAATTCATCTTGTTACATAAAGCATATATGGAGGCGGAGACTGAGTGGGATTCCCAGTCTCCCAGCCCAACAAAGATGCCGAGGGACTCCAGGGGTCAGGGATATGCGGATTCCTGCTCCCCCCCCCCCCTTTTCCCCCAGGGGATAGGTTGCCTGACCCGGTGGATCCAGGGTTTCAGGATTCTTCCACCCACGATATGGGCGATAAGGGGGACAATGCCACCCAGGTGGAGGGGGATGACCCCCAGGTCCTCCGTCTGTTCCGACAGGAGGAACTGGATCCCTTGATCTTACACGTACTTCAGGAGCTGGAACTCCCTGTCTCAGGAAACGTCAGATTTGTCTGCGGGCGTGCTCCACCGCAGACGTTTCCTTTTCACCTGAAGCTTTCCCAGATTGTATCCCATGAGTGGGAGACCCCGGAGGCCTCTTTGAGGGTTACTAGAGCCATGGAGAAATTATACCCACTTCCTAATGATTTGCTGGACCTTCTTAAAGTTCCAAAAATGGACTCGGCAGTCACGGCCATAGCCAAGCATACTACTATCCCGGTGACTGGAGGAACAGCGCTTAAAGACCTTTAAGATAGGAAGCTGGAAGTGTTGCTCAAGCGCATATTTGAAGTATCCGCCTTAGGGATACGGGCCGCTGTATGCAGTAGCCTTTTGCAGCGGGCTTTGCTACGTTGGGTTCAGCAAATGTTGACGGCCCAAGACCTTCCCCCGGGGGAGGCTGCACAGGCAGCCCGAATGGAATCAGCAGTCGCCTATACGGCATATGCCCTTTATGATCTTCTACGTACCTTGGCACACACTATGTCTTCAGCGGTGTCCGCACGGCGTCTCTTGTGGCTCCGGAACTGGTCCATGGAAGCCTCATCTAATTCTCAACTGGGGTCCTTCCCTTTTCGGGGTAAGTTGTTTGGTGATGAGCTGGAACAACTCATAAAGGCTTTGGGAGATAACAAGGTATATAAGCTGCCAGAGGACAAGCCCAGGGCGGCCCGCTCACCGGGTAGCTACAGGGGGCAGAGTCGTTTCCGATCTGGTAGGGGTGCATCGAGCTATACCCCTAGGCAAACAGCTTCGAGAGCACAGTCGTCGTCTTATTCCTTTCGGGGCAGGCAGCCTCAGCGTGCCGGGGCCCATGCCTTCGCATACAACAGCAAGCCTGCACGATGAAGGGACACTGGCCCATTCCTCCATACCCAAGAGCGGGGGTCGGCTATCCCAGTTTTACAAGGAATGGGTCAAAATTGCCTCAGATCAGTGGGTACTAGATATTATAAGTCATGGTTACGCTTTGGATTTTGCTCGTCCTCTCCGGGATCTCTTCCTGGTGTCTCCTTGCGGACCACCACAGAAGCAGCAGGTGGTCCTTCAGACCCTAGCTCGGTTGAAGGCTCTGGGATCCATTGTGCCAGTTCCTCAATCAGAATGCCAGACCGGTCGTTACTCCATCTATTTCGTGGTAACCAAGAAGGATGGAACTTTTTGACCGATTTTGGACCTCAAACAGGTCAACAAGGCTTTGCGGGTGCCTCGTTTTCGTATGGAAACGTTGAGATCAGTCATTGCGGCGATCCACAAAGGTGAGTTTTTGGCTTCTTTGGACCTGACGGAAGCTTATCTCCACATAGGAATCCAAGAACATCATCAGCGGTTTCTGAGATTCATGGTCATGGAACAATACTATCAGTTTCGTACCCTACCCTTTCGGCTGGCATCTGCGTGTTCACCAAGGTGCTGGTGGTGGTGGCGGCGAGCTTACGACGAGAAGGGATTCTAGTGCATCCCTACTTGGACGACTGGCTCATTCGAGCGAAATCAGAGGAACTCTGCAGAGCGGCGATTCGTTCGGTCGTGTGTCAACTGCGGTCCCTGGACTGGGTTGTCAATTATGCCAAGAGCCAGTTGATCCCAACCCAGGTGATAGAGTTCTTGGGGGCTCGATTCGATACGTTTGTAGGCAAAGTCTCGTTACCCCTCGATTGCATGGACAGGTTGATGTCTTAGGTGCAGCGATTGCTGTCGCTCCCCTCCCCAGTGGTGTGGGACTATTTACAGGTTCTTGGGTTTATGGCATCTACCCTGGAGATAGTTCCTTGGGCTTTTGCGCATCTGAGACCTTTGCAGAGAGCGCTGCTGTCTCGTTGGGATCCCAAATCAGAAGAGTACCAGATCCCCTTGCCGCTGCTCGAATCTGCCAGATCCACTCTGGACTGGTGGCTCACTCCGGATCACTTACTGAGGGGGTGAACCTCGAGAGCCCACAATGGGTAGTTGTAACAACCAATGCCAGCCTCTCCGACTGGGGGGCAGTGTTCCGGTCAAGGTCGTCTCAGGGTCTTTGGACTCCATTGCATGCGAAGTGGTCCATCAACAGGTTGGAGACCAGGGCGGTCCGACTAGCTCTACAACACTTCTTACCAATGTTACGCAACAAAGCGGTACGGATTCTCTCCAACAATGCGACCACAGTGACCTACATAAACAGACAAGGAGGCACCAAAAGTCGGCCCGGGTCCGACAAGGCCGACAGACTGATGACCTGGGCAGAACGTCACCAGGACCGGATTGCGGCATCTCACTTAGCCGGGGTCCTCAACGTTCAGGCGGACTTCCTCAGCCGACAGCAATTGGATCCCGGAGAATGGGAACTGTCGGAGGAAGCAATGCGAATGGTCTCGAGATGATGGGGAACCCCCCTCCTGGACCTGATGGTGACTCGGCTGACGCAAAGGCAGCTCGCTTTTTCAGCCGCAGAAGGGACCACGGGTCCAAAGGAGTGGATGCTCTGGTTCTTCCTTGGCCGCCGCACATTCTCCTCTATGTGTTTCCTCCATGGCCACTAATTGGAAAGATATTGCGTCACATAGTCTCACCAGGGTCCGGTGATTCTAGTGGTTCCCGAGTGGCCCTGAAGACCGTGGTTCGCCGATCTGATCAGTCTAGCGGTGGACAGGTCCGATACGCTTCAATCACCTGCCCAACCTTCTAAGGCAGGGTCCAGTATTTTTAGAGCAGGCCGATTGCTTCTGTCTAGCGGCCTGGCTTATGAAAGGAGGCGGTTAAGAAAAAAAGGGTTACTTGGAGGCAGTTATTTCTACTCTTCTTCGTGCCAGGAAAACATCTACGTTCGGGTATGGAAAGTCTTTGATTCTTGGTGTCGAGGGTTGAACTTGTCACCGCGACGGGCCCTTATTGTTCACATCCTGTCTTTTCTACAAGACTGCTTACGGAAGGGTCTGTCTTACAGTTCGCTCAGAGTTCAGGTTTCGGCCTTGGGCAGCCTTCGTGGTAAGATTGATGGTATTTCCATTGCGGCACACCCGGATGTGATACGGTTTTTGAAGGGGGCCAAGCACTTGAAACCGCCAGTACCGCACAGTTTGTCCATCCTGGAGTTTGAATTTGGTGCTTCGTTGTCTTTGTGGGCCTCCTTTTGAGCTCTTGAAGCGAGCGACAATTAAGGACTTAATGCTTAAAGCGGTATTTCTCGTGGCTATCTGTTCGGCTCGGTGGGTTTCAGAGCTCCAAGCCTTGTCCTGTCGAGAGCCTTTTTTGCGTATTTCTGATTCAGGTATTTCTCTTCGCACAGTATCCTCTTTTCTGCCCAAGGTAGTCTCGGCTTTTCATGTCAACCAGTCAGTCGAGTTACCGGCATTTTCTGATGAGGATAAGGATCTGAGGAGATTGGATGTCCGTAGGGTCCTCTTGCGATACTTGGAGGTTACTAATCCGTTTTGATTGTCTGATCATCTCTTCGTTTTGTGGAGCGGTCTTAAGAAAGGGGCTAAGGCTTCTAAAACTACTATCGCCCGATGGTTGAAGGACGCTATTGCTTCCGCTTACATATGTCACAGGCGCCCAGTGCCGGAAGGACTTAAGGCGCATTCTCTATGGTCTCAGGCGGCATCTTGGGCAGAAAGCCAATGTGTCTCACCACAAGAGATTTGTCGGGTGGCCACGTGGAAATCCTTGCAGCGTTCACTAAACATTACCGGTTGGATGTCCGGGATCCAAAGGTGGATTCCTTTGGCAGCAGTGTGCTTCGCGCGGGACTCTCCAGGTCCCACCCCATTTAGGGCAGCTTGGGTACATCCCAGCAGTTTGGACTGATCCTGGGACATACAGGGAAAGGAAAATTAGTTCTTACCTGTTAATTTTCGTTCCTGTAGTACCAAGGATCGGTCCAGATGCCCGCCCGTACACAGGAGAGTCCAGTCAGCTGTTCATATTCTCTTGACAGGTTGTGACGCAAGTCAGTTTATTTTTGTAGAGTCAGTTTAGGTCAGATTGTTCTTCTTGCACGTTCATGCACGTTCTACCTTTTTAACAGATTTAGTTTTAACTTGATCTAGTCATTGGTTGTTAAAGCGTGTTTGCGCATAATAGACAAAAAAAAAATACATTGTGCCAACAGCCATTCATTCTGCTTTGATATCGATAATACTGAGGGATCACAGGTGGCACCCCGGGTTATGTGGGAGGTGCTTTTCAGTTTCTCTCTGACTCCATCTGCTGGAAGGGAGGCATAACCCAGCCGTCTGGACTGATCCTGGTACTACAGGAACGAAAATTATCAGGTAAGAACCAATTTTCCTTTGCTTTATATTGTACTTAGCATCTTGGTCAATTTTCAAAGGGATTTCTGTAGAAAAATTGGTTCTTCCCTGTACGTACCTGGATCAGTCCAGACTGATGGGTTTTGCCCCCCCTCTAGCAGATAGAGACAGAGATGTTTTAAAAACAAAGCTCCGCCTTATATAGGAGGCTGCCACCTACAGTCCGCCAGTATTTCTAGCAGATGGTGGAGGTGCAAAACCTACAGTCTGGTCAGAATCTTTATTTTGGGTTTGATTAATTTACTTAGAGGTTTTCTATGTACTTTCCTATTTTTCAGAGTTTGTCTCTTTAAATTTCTTTAAAAAGTACTAGTTTTTTCTAAGGTCTGCCTCCCAGAGGGTTGTTAGGCTCTAAGAGGGCCGTCCCCTGCTGGTCAGAGGCAGCTGCCGATGGGGGTTGAGGACCTTAACTGATTAATTGAGGCAGCGTGGGTGCGATACTGGGGAGCCTGGCTCACTCCACCCTAAGGATCAGCACCTTGGACCATGGTAGGCTGTTTTGGCTTTTACCTCAAAATATTTTTTTTATTTTCTTTGCTTTCGTTTTCGATTGGGCAGGCTCTCCCTCCCTTCCTCTCATTGCTGGGGGGATGGGGGGGGGGGGGTAGTTTTGAATTTTTTTCAGCTTGTTTTCTTCTCTCTGCCTTCCCTGATGCCACGGACGGCTGCGTGTGGTTCTCCTGCCAGAACTTATGTTCACAATGTTTGCCGGGGGGAGAGGGTTCCTCCGGTGCAGGGACGGCTAGAAATATTGCTAAAAGCAGGCCCCCGTGGGTTCCTTCGCCTGCAGCAGGGGAGCCTCAATTACCTCAGGATCCTTTTCCTTTAAGCGTGGGTACAGAAGCCATTTTACACTTGTTCTGCGCTGCTGCTATGCTTACCATGGGGGAGGGGTCCTTTCTTCCTCAATTATCTCCTCAGCTGTGACCCCCTGAAAATAGAGACCCTCCTCTGGCCCGGAGGACAGTCCTGAGGGGACTTCTGACACCTCCTTTGAGTCCTCCTTCATTGTTTTCTTACATAAAGCCTTCAAGGCAAGGAAGGCAGGCAAGCTGATTGTGGGGGGAAAATTAGATTCCCATAAGACCCGGGCAGCTAAGTGCGCCAAGGTGGATAAGGGGATGAAGCCTATTAAGTCTAAGCGTCCCCTCCGCACTGGGGATCCACAGGGGAATACAGACTCCTCTGATCTGGATTCAGATCTTGGGGACCCGGATTGTCAACCCCAGATTCCGCAGGGTGTGGATGACCCGGAGCCAGAGCCACCACTGGCGGAGAGGGGCTCTCAGGAGGCTGAGGGCGATGATCCTAAGGTGGTTCGCCTTTTTCGTAAAAACGAGATGGCACCTCTTATTCCAGCTATCCTCTCTGAGCTGGGCATTGACAGCCCTCCCAAGGAATCCAAACTCTGGAAGATGGACCCTGTTTTGTTGGGCCTGAGAGGTCCTGCTACTGCCTTTCCTTTTCATTTTTCGGCAGCAGACTTGTTTCGAGAATGGGATACCCCGGATCTCGGCTTAAAAGTCAGTAAAGCCATGGATAAGCTTTATCCTCTGCCAGAGGATGCCTTGGAGATGCTGCAGGTACCGAAATTGGACTCTGCAGTGTCCGCTGTCACTAAGAAAACCACGATTCCTGTCACAGGAATGACTGCGCAAGGATCTGCAGGATAGGAAGCTAGAGGTGCAGCTCAAACAGATTTTCAAGGTCTCAGCCATGGGAGTCCGGGCAGCTATTTGTAGTAATTTTGCTATGCGAGCTGGGCTTCGCTGGGTGCAGCAATTACAGGCCAATGTAGATTTCTCAGCCAAGGAAGTGGCTCAGGCGAACCGTTTGGAATCCTCAGTGGCTTAATGTGCTGATGCCTTTTATGACCTCCTCTGGATGTCCACCAGGTCCATGGTGTTGGCGGTTGCAGCTTGCCGGCTCTTGTGGTTGCACAACTGGTCGGCGGATGTGTCTTCTAAGGCTCAACTGGGGTCCTTGCCCTTTAAGGGTAAGTTACTTTTTGGTAAGATCTTGGACGACATGATTCAGTCACTGGGAGAGAATAAGGTACATCGCCTGCCGGAAGACAGACATCGCTCACGCGGTTCCTTCTCTTCTCGAGCCAGATTTAGGGGGAATAGGAGATATCGCCCTCCTAAGTCACCCGCTTCGTCCTTTCATTCGGCTCCGGCGAAGCAGCAAACTTATACCCAGTCCTTTAGGGGTTGAAGATTTGGCAGACCTGGGGCAGTTCTCCCTTCTTCAGGAGCAAAATCCTCCCAATGAAGGAGCGCTGGGCCGCTCCTCGATCCCAGAAGTAGGGGGCAGACTGACCCTATTCTTCGAGGAGTGGACCAAGGTGACCTCTGATCAGTGGGTCCTGTCCGTGATAAAACAAGGCTACGCTTTAGATTTTGCACAGCGCCCCTGCGATCAGTTTCTCATTTCTCCCTGCAGGTATGCCACAAAAAGGGCAGCGGTTCGGGACACATTGCAGTGGCTGCTACAATTAAGGGCCATAGTTCCTGTTCCTCCAGAGGAGCAAGGAAGGGGTCTGTACTCAATATACTTCGTAGTACCAAAGAAGGAAGGATAGTTTCGTCCCATCCTAGACCTCAAGAAGGTGAACAAGTGTCTAAAGATACAATTCCACATGGAAACTCTCCGGTCGGTCATTACCTCAGTGAGGCAGGGAGAATTTCTAGCTTCGCTAGATCTCACGGAGGTGTATTTCCACATAGGGATCCGTCAGGACCACCAAAGGTTTCTGCGGTTCTGCATCCTGGGACAGCATTTTCAGTTTCAAGCTCTACCCTTCGGCGTGGCGCCTGCGCCACGGACTTTCAAAGTGTCAGTGGTAGTGGTAGCTCATATCCGGAGGGAAGGTTTCCTGGTGCATCCCTACTTGGATGACTGGCTGATTTGAGCAAAGTCGGAAGCCTTAGCCACAGATGCGATTCACAGAGTTCTGCAGTCTCTCCGGTCGCTGGGCTGGGTGGTCAATCTTTCCAAGAGCAAGCTCGTTCCCTCTCAGTCCTTGAAGTATTTGGGAGTGATCTTCGATACCCAGAGGGGCAGAGTTTTTCTCACCATGGACCTCATCATCAAGTTAAAAGCTCAAGTGCGGAGTCTGTTGCTCCAAACTTCTCCCAGGGTTCGAGAATATCTACAGGTTCTTGGGTCCATGGCGTCGACCTTAGAGCTGGTGCCATGGGCATTTGCTCATATGCAGCCCTTGCAGTATGCGTTACTGTCCTGTTGGAACCCAGTATCCGAACAATTTTTTCTTTCATTACCACTTATGCAAATGGCGAGAAACAGCCTAGCCTGGTGGCTGGAGACTGACAATCTATCCAGGGGAGTTCCCCTGGAGATTCCCGAATGGACAGTGGTCACCACGGATGCCAGTCTCTCCGGCTAGGGGGTGGTGTGCCAGAGGAAGTCTGTGCAGGGCTTATGGTCTCCCGAGGAGTCTCTGTGGTCGATCAATCGATTGGAGACCCGGGCAGTACGGTTAGCGTTACAAGCTTTTGCTCCTCTCCTACAGGGGAGGGCAGTCCGGGTCTTGTCGGACAATGCGACCACAGTGGCTTAGTTGTTCAGCTGGGCAGAACATCACTTGATCAGCATCGCGGCATCTCATTGCTGGCGTGGACAACGTCCAAGCGGATTTCCTCAGTCGACACCATCTCGATCCCGGAGAATGGGAATTGTCAGAGGACGCTTTTCAGCGCATATGCCTTGCGTGGGGAACGCCCAGCATGGATCTCATGGTGACTTTTCAGAACGCCAAAGCCCCACGGTTCTACTCTTGTCGCCAAGAGCCGGGAGCGGCAGGAGTAGATGCTCTGGCTCTGCCCTGGCCCACAGACGTTCTTCTGTACGTGTTTCCACCCTGGCTGTTAATCGGCAGAATGCTCCGACGGATAGAGCATCACGCAGCGCCAGTGATATTGGTTGCACCAGAATGGCCGAGACGTCCTTGGCTCGCAGACCTCCTCAATCTCTCGACAGTGGACCCCATTCGGTTTCCAGGAATCCCAGATTTGCTTCACCAAGGACCCGTTTCTTTGGAAGAAGCCGATCACTTCTGTCTTGCGGCATGGCTTTTGAGTGGCGCTGCCTAAGTGACAAGGGTTATACTCCTGCGGTAATGGCTACTCTTCTCCGTTCGTGCAAAACTTCCACTAATCTTGCGTACGTTCGGGTTTGAAAGGTTTTTCAGGCCTGGTGTCTTGATCATGATGTTTCACTGACCCGGGCTTCCGTATCCAATATTTTGTGTTTTCTGCAAAAGGGACTGTCCATAGGCGTATCGTGTAGCTCATTACGTGTACAGGTAGCAGCCCTTGGTTGTTTGTGCGGAACAGTGCAGGGTGGAACTTTGGCGGTGCATCCTGACGTAGCGTGATTCCTTCGAGCAGCTAAGCATTTACATCCTCCGCTTCGCCAGCCTTGTCCTTCTTGGAGTCTGAATGTGGTTCTTACAGACCTGTGTGAGGTGCCTTTTGAGCCTTTACGGAGGACAACTCTGAAGGATCTTACATTGAAGGTGATTTTTCTTGTCTCTATCACTTCAGCTCGGCGAGTGTCAGAACTCCAGGCTCTTTCTTGCCGGGAGCCTTTCTTGAGGATCTCAGATTTGGGTGTTTCCATCCGCACAGTTCCTTCTTTTCTGCCGAAGGTGGTATCTTCTTTTCATGTCAATCAATCAGTGGAACTTCCAGCCTTTGGGGTTCTGGACCGTTCGGATCCTCTGTCCCACGATTTGCGGAAGCTGGATGTTCGTAGAGCACTTCTACGCTACTTGGAAGTCACCAATGAATTTCACATGTCTGACCATCTTTGTGCTCTCGAATGGTCCCTAACGGGGTCACATGGCTTCAAAAGCTACTATTGCTCGTTGGATGAAAGAGGCTATCAGCTCCGCTTATTTGCTAAAGGGCTGAGGTCTTCCAGTAGGCCTCCGAGCTCATTCTACTAGGTTGCAAGCAGCGTCCTGGGTGGAGTCTCATTTCATGTCTCCACAGGAGATCTGTAGGGCGGTGACGTGGAATTCACTGCATATTTTCACGCGGCATTATCGATTGGATGTGCAGGCTACTAATTCAGGAGGATTCGGAAAAGGTGTGCTACGAGCGGTCCTCTCTGGATCCCACTCCGGATAGGTACAGCTCTGGTACATCCCAGCAGTCTGGACTGATCTGGGTACGTAAAGGGAAAGGAAAATTAGTTTCTTACCTGATAATTTTCGTTCCTGTAGTTCCATGGATCAGTCCAGAGGCCTTCCCTGTCAGAGTGGCTCCATGCCTCAGCTGCTCTGCCTCTTACTCCTGTGTTAAGTCTCACAGCCTGCTGACACCATAACCTCTTCTGGCCTGGCAGGAAGCAAATGCCATCACACTGATGGTCCCGGGGTAGTGGCACTGTTGGTGATTGCCTAGTGCTTCCAGCCTGTCCACAACCCTGATTAGCTTTATAGTCCCTTCTTATCCCTCAGCGAGCCTCTGTCCTTGTTTCTACCATTCTGATTTATTTATATTGTACCTGTCCTCATTGGCAGATTACATTTAGGTCATACAAGTATTTGTCGGGTAGTAGGAATTGTAAACCCTCTGCGATGTGTAGGTCAGTGTTTCCCAGCTCTCTCCTAAGAACAGACCCAAGGGTCCATCAAGCCCAACATCCTGTTTCCAACAGTGGCCAATCCAGGCCATAAGAACCTGGCAAGTACCCAAAAACTAAGGGGCCAATTTTAAATTTTAAGCGTGCAGGGTACATTTGTGCGCACTAGCCGGCGCACACAAATGTACACCTGATTTTATAACGTGCGCAAGGGGGTGCACACTTGTGCATCTTGCACGCGCAGAGCCCAAGGGGAACCTGGATGGCTTTCCCCATTCCCTCCAAAGCTGCTCTGAAAGCGGAGGGGCCTTGGCGGGAACTACCCCCCCCCCCCCCCCCACCTTATTTTGCTGAGTTACGCCTGCCAGCTCGCTGTCCCCTGGCACAGGCCTCTGTGCCGGAGGATTTGGCCCCTGCCCCTGGACTGCCCCAGGACATATGTGTGTCCCAGGGCTTGCGTGCGCCGCTGAGCCTATGCAAAATAGGCTCGGCGCGCGCAGGGGTAGGTTTTCGGGGGTTACGCGCGTAACCCTTTGAAAATCTACCCCTAAGTCTATTCCATGTTACTGTTGCTAGTAATAACAGTGGTTCTAAGTCAACTTAATTAATAGCAGGTAATGGACTTCTCCTCAAAGAAATCCAAACCTTTTTTAAACCCAACTCCACTATCCACATCCTCTGGCAACAAATTCCAGAGCTTAATTGTGCACTGAGTGTGAGAATTTTCTCCAGTTATGTGCCCCATGCTAACTTCATGGAGTGCCCCCTACTCCTATTATCTGAAAGAGTAAATAACTGATTCACATCTACCCGTTCTAGACCTCTCATGATTTTAAACACCTCTATCATATCCCCCCCCCCTCAGTCGTCTCTTCTCCAAGTTGAAAAGTCCTAACCTCTTTAGTCTTTCCTCATAGGGGAGCTGGTCCATTCCCTTTATCATTTTGGTTGCCCTTCTCTGACCCTTCTCCATCATAATTATATCTTTCTGGAGATGCGGCGACCAGAATTGTACACAGTATTCAAGGTGCGGTCTCACCATGGAGCGATACAGAGGCATTATGACATTTTCTGTTTTATTCACCATTCCCTTTCTAATAATTCCCAACATTCTGTTTGCTTTTTTGACTGCCGCAGCACACTGAACCGACAATTTCAATGTGTTATCCACTATGACGCCTAGATCTCTTTCTTGGGTTGTAGCACCTAATATGGAACCCAACATTGTGTAATTATAGCATGGGTTATTTTTCCCTATATGCATCACCTTGCACTTGTCCACATTAAATTTCATCTGCCATTTGGATGCCCAATTTTCCAGCCTCACAAGGTCTTCCTGCAATTTATCACAATCTGCTTGTGATTTAACTACTCTGAACAATTTTGTATCATCCGCAAATTTGATTCTCACTCGTCGTATTCCTTTCCAGATCATTGATATTTATATTGAAAAGTAAGGGTTCCAATACAGATCCCTGAGGCACTCCACTGTCCACTCCCTTCCACTGAGAAAATTGCCCATTTAATCCTACTCTCTGTTTCCTGTCTTTTAACCAGTTTGTAATCCACAAAAGGACATCACCTCTCCTATCCCATGACTTTTTAGTTTTCTTAGCAGCCTTTCAGGAGGAACTTTGTCAAACGCCTTCTGAAAATCCAAATACACTACATCTACCGATTCACCTTTATCCACGTTTATTAACCCCTTCAAAAAAATGAGGTACAACTAGCCTGTCAGGTTTTCAGGCTGTCCATAATGAATATGCATGAACACGTTGCATAATCTGGTTCTTTACTGCATCATGATCTATGTCATCCATATTTATTGTAGCAATCCTGAATACTTGAGTGGATGATAGGTGAAGCTCCAGGAAACACTGCCATACACAGGGGTAGTGGAAAAAGTAATATTTCATTGATTTCTCTGGCAGAAGACTTAACATGGAACACATACTGGTAGTATTAACCTACTTTTGGTGTTGAGGATTATATTCCTTTTCTTGCTGCCTAGTTTAAAAATAACTGGAATAAGGTTATTAACATTGTCAAGGCACTCCTCTTAAAACAAGTTGCAGCTGGAGGTACAAACTGGTAATGGGGAAGTTTAAGCTCTTGTAACCTCAGGTGAATTGATCTGCTTAAATCCAGATTGTTAAAGTACAACACTTGCATTACAGGAACTGCCTGGTTCTTACTCTTATGCTTTTTTTTTTCTTGTGCTAAGAACAATTCAGTGTAGTCCTTGGAGCAACTGAATACAAAGGAAGCTGCAGCCAAGGCCCCAGCAAAACATTTCCTGATAAGACTTTGTAATTCATTCCTCAAAATGTGTCTGTCTTCCTTTAAAGATGTTTGTTACAGTCACAATAAAGAAAAGCAACAGTCCCTGTGTCTATTCTTTTAATACCATAGGGCCTGCTTTTAAAATGCATTTACATGCTTAAAATTGGGTTTCATACATGTAAATGCACTTTATATATGTAAGTGGCCTCAAATTGCTACAATCTATGCTATTGAATTTGCATTTAGCTGCCTTTAGACACTTTTTTCAGAATTGCTGTAGGAGTAGTTATATTTACACATGTAAATACTTTTGAAAGTTACCCCCTTAGCATTTGAGATTATTTGAAGCAGGACTTCCCAAACCTATCCTGGAGCTCCCACAGAAAGTCAAGTTTGCATAGCTTGAAAACCTCTCTCATGCATATTCATTGTGGTGATCCTGAAACCCCAAGTCGCTATGGGAGCAGCAGGACAGGTTTAGGGAGCCCTGACTTAACATCCAAAATGAGTAAAGATCGAGTGGTTTAACAGAGATGTAGAAAAATGACCTGGTTTGGGGAGGGGAAGGAGGAGGGAGTTGAACTTTATATTTTAATTACCCTGTGCTTTGTGGTTCATTCTGCATTAACCATAACAAAAATAAAGGCAGAAAACTCAAAATGTGAAACTTTATAAACATACAGTTTTTATTTATTTAATCTGACTTGAAATCAAAAAGTAGGAAATAATCTACAAATTTAATGTAAACAATTAGATGATTTTTAAAAGGTGGATGTGTGCCCAGAAATAGCTGTGCATCCACTTGCTTTTAGAAGCCACCCCCATGAGTGCACTGGGCCTGATGCATGGATATCATGTATGATGGGGGGAAGAGCTGGGTACACAAGCACCTCTGCATGTGCCCAGCTAAACGTTACTCCTGCTCTGGAGGAGGTGTAAGTCTCACAAATAGTTACAGCCATTTATGAAGTGTTTGAGTGGGCCAATGTGATAAGCAGCAGGGGCAGTTGTAGCCTGGTCACAGGTTGGACCTGCATCTGTTATAAAATTCCCTCACTTGCACAGCTCAAAGCCAACTTTGACTGCTGTACATGCACACTTGTAAAATGAGGGCTATTGTATAACATGCATGCAGATGTGCACACAGAACAGAAAACTGCTGATCTATGTGCACAATCTTGAACGTTGCTGTCTCTCTGTTTCAGTTTGCTAGGGTCTCTCTCACTTCAGCAGGAAAGAATGAATTGTGGTTTTGGAGCTGTTTTGTGTATTTAATGGGTGGCTGTGTGTTTGTAAATTTGTATCTAAATTACTCACAACCACGATTACACTGTAAGTAGTAAAAAGATGAAATGCGCCCCCCCCAGAAAAGCATTAAAAAGAATTTAAATTATGGGTACATTAAGTTTGTGGGTTTTTTTATGTTTATAAAATCATGTTTTGTTCTTTTGTAAAAGGTGAGAAATTTTGTATTTTATTTTGAGTGTAGTAACCCAATGCCTCAGGGACCAAGCTAACAATTACTAATCTCCTATTTCAGGAAAATTACCTAACTTAAAAAGGCAGCCCTTCACCATTTTTTAGAACCAAAAATCTTTTGCATCTCGCTCAAAGATTTATAGGAAATTCGAGCAAGGAATGCATTTCATTAAGGAGAACACAAACCACACTCTGCCTTAAGAAACTGAACACAGAACTGGTGGTCACTCCATGGCTATGTGCTGCTCAAATAAGCAGAAGCTGAAATTAGGGAAAGCCAATTGATTTGCCTAAGGCTGGGTTTTGTGGATAAATGTTTTATCAAAAAAACAATTCTCACATTTCATAATAAAAATGTCAAAAATGCTTATGCAGAATAGAAGGGGGCTAGAATAAGTCTAAAAACCCTGTAAAACGGTGTGGTTGGTGAAGATCCTCTCAAGTTATATATCTGCTCATGCACACATGTTCATGATAAATGCATATTATAGAGAGAAAACACATTACCAATTGGCATTACTGAGGGAGTTTGTGTTGGAGGGAGGGGAAGGAAGGGATTATTTTAATTAAGCTTGAATCTTTAGAAATGTGGCAGCACCATATGTTAGTCAGGATTTTGTCTTGCTGAAACCTGTGGGATTTTGTGATTGCCAACCCCACAAATCTTCACCTGAAAGAAAAAAAAAGTTTAGTTCTCCACCTTATTAATGAATACCAACATATTTAAACTTTGGTTGTAGGCTTCCTGGAGCATTTGGTCTTTCTAATATATAATTGGATACACTGACCCTTGCTCATGTTGTGAGTGCTACATCTACTTTCTAAATATTCTCTAATTTATTAAATTTTTTACAAGAAATATTAAAGTCTTATATAAATGCTTTATTTTGAAGAACAAAAATATACCACCACCACCTGAATACTTTTATAAACAGGGTGTAATATCTGCTTAAAACCACATATTTTTGCACAGAAATTAGATATAGCTAGCCCCAAAACTTCTTGGTTCCCTATACGTATCTAGATCAGTCCAGACTCCTGGGTTTTGCCTCCCCTCCAGCAGATGGAGACAGAGAAGTTTTAATAGACTCTGCCCTAATCCACAAGGTGCCACCTACAGTCTGTCAGTATTTCTCTGTCTCCAGCAGATGGTGAAGGTGCAAAACCTAGGGTCTGGTATTGAAAACATAAGAAATTTCCATGCTGGGTCAGACCAAGGGTCCATCAAGCCCAGCATCCTGTTTCCAACAGTGGCCAATCCAGGCCATAAGAACCTGGCAAGTACCCAAACACTAAGAAGATCCCATGCTACTGATGCAATTAATAGCAGTGGCTATTCCCTAAGTAAACTTGATTAATAGCAGTTAATGGACTTCTCCTCCAAGAACTTATCCAAACCTTTTTTGAACCCAGCTACACTAACTGCACTAACCACATCCTCTGGCAACAAATTCCAGAGCTTTATTGTGCGTTGAGTGAAAAATAATTTTCTCTGATTAGTCTTAAATGTGCTACTTGCTAACTTCATGGCATGCCCCCTAGTCCTTCTATTATTTGAAAGTGTAAATAACTGAGTTACATCTACTCGTTCAAGACCTCTCGTGATCTTAAAGACCTCTATCATATCCCCCTTCAGCTGTCTCTTCTCCAAGCTGAACAGCCCTAACCTCTTCAGCCTTTCCTCATAGGGGAGCTGTTCCATCCCCTTTATCATTTTGGTTGCCCTTCTCTGTACCTTCTCCATCGCATCTATATCTTTTTTGAGATGCGGCGACCGGAATTGTACACAGTATTCATGGAGCAGTCTCACCATGGAGCGATACAGAGGCATTATGACATTTTCCATTCTATTAACCATTCCCTTCCTAATAATTCCTAACATTCTGTTTGCTTTTTTGACTACTGCAGCACACTGAGCCGACGATTTCAAAGTATTATCCACTATGATGCCTAGATCTTTTTCCTGGGTGGTAGCTCCTAATACAGAACCTAACATCGTGTAACTACAGCAAGGGTTATTTTTCCCTATATGCTACACCTTGCACGTGTCCACATTACACGGGACTCCACGAACACTTCCCGGACTGGACACGCAAACTCCAGGGCGTAACCGTCCCTGATCACCTCCAAGACCCAGCGATCCGAGGTTATTCTTGCCCATTCCACGTAAAAGCCGGATAATCTGCCTCCGACAGCTTCTACGACGGAATGGGTGCTTGTGGCTTCATTGGACGGGTTTACTGCTACCTGCCCCGAGGTGTCCAGAGTCCCTCCCGGAGCAGCGGCCACCGCGAAAGGACTGTTGGCGACCCGGTGTCGACTTAGGACCCGCTGGAGCGGAACATCTGCCAGATTGAAAACAGCGAGAGTCCCGAAAATGAGCCCGAGGGGGAAAAACTTTCTTGGTCGCTCTTCTATCCTCTGGCAACCTATGGCCCTTGGACTCCCCAAAGAGAAGCTTGCCCTTGAAGGGAAGGCCATAAAGTTGGGATTTTGAGGAGAGGTCCGCTGCCCAATTCCATAACCAGAGAAGGCGACGAGCTGCCATGGACCGAGCCGAGGTCCGAATGAGGTCGTATAGTGCATCTGCTCCATATGCAATTCCGGCTTCCAAATGGGCCAGCTGCAACGCTCCACCGTCGGCATCCGCCGCATTAGTACTCACCTCTTGGACCCAGCACAAGCACGCTCGCTGCATAAGACTAGTGCAGACTGCCGCTCGAAGGTGCAAAGCGGCCACTTCAAAAACCCGCTTCAACTGAATCTCCAGCTTTTGGTCCTGCATGTCCTTTAAGGCGGAAGCTCCCACCACAGGTATCATGGTCTTCTTTGTGACCACTGAGACAGCTGCGTCCACTTTCGGAATCTTCAGCAGGTCCAGCACCTCTGACGACAGCGGGTAGAACTTTCCCATCCCCCTTCCCACCTTTAAGCCCACATCCGGAGTATCCCACTCACGGGTCACAAGCTTTTGGACTTTCTTAGGTAGTGGAAAAGCTGTTGATGGTCCCTGAATACCATCCAGAACCGGATTAACCCCTTCATTATCGGAATCCTCTTGAGTAACCTTAAGACCGAGGACATCCAGTACCTGGGGAATAAGTGGACGAAGCTCATCTCGCTTAAACAGGCGGACAACAGTAGGATCATCACTCTCCACCGGAGGGAGGTCATCCCCATCAGGATCATCCGTATCCATGTCCACCGGATCAGGATTCTGGTCCAGATCCGCACCCGGTAGCTGCGCAGATCCGACCCCCAGACTCTGAACCAGCACCACCCCTGCCCCAAAACCTGGGTCATGGGGATCCCCGCAACCAACCTCCCCAGGATGAGAGCGGACCACCGGGTGCTGCTGGGTGGCTGCAGGACGTCCCTGCTTCAGAGGGGGCTCAGTGGGATCCCCAGCGCGCCCGGGTCTCTTTAAGGAAGTCTGTCTCTGTGCCAAAAAGGCCTGATGCATCAACAAGATAAACTCTGGGGGAAAATCTCCCGTGTCTACGTCCCCATCTGGGGGGTCCTGCGGGGCCGATTCCCCAGTCCCCAACATCGGATCTACTGCCATGGGGACCAAAGCGGGAGGGGGGGAATCATTTTCTTGCTCAGTGTTGCGAGTCACCCCCCCCCCCCCCGGGGGGGGGGGGGGGAAGGGCCACCCCCGACGGGCCTTCCAAACTGAAACAGTCTGGGCACAAGGACGCAGAGTTCAAATTCTTCCCTCGCGCCCCACAGGAGCAGCAGACCGCCGATTTTCACGGCGCCATGCTGGGCCGCGTAGCCACGCGGTCAGAGCAGCTGAGGGAAGAAAAAAATAGGCCCGAGACTTGCAGCCGTGCGAGCGCTGCTGGCAGCACGGGAAAAAAAAAAATAGAAAAATAGAAAAACAAGGCCTCCGGGAGGAACCGTGCTGTTCAGCCACCCGGGTGCTGAAAACGTGGCCTGGGTCCGGTACACACACTGCCTCCCTTCACTATCAACCCGGAGCCCTGGGAGAGGAAGGAAACGAAACTGCGACGGCTCAAAGCTGTCCCCACAGCCTGCTGCACAGCAGGCTCCCCCGCTGCTGACTCCTTACCTCAGACTGAAGAGACTTTTTTTTTTTAAACTAACTTTAAACAACTAAACTACTGAAGCCTGCACTAACAGGAGTTGAGGGAGCAGCTTTGGGGGTAGGAAGACCAGGAACCCGCAGCCTGTACACCCCGGGACAGAGCGGGTGAAACACAGTCAGGGGTGTCTAACCCCCCGGATGCCCGGCTTCCACTGAGGGATGGCCCACGAAGGTGCCTAACACTCAGGAAGCAAACGAGAAGGAAAAATAACAAATTTCCTAACTACCCTGAAAAAAACTAAGACTGCAGGAGATGCACCCTACCACCTGCTGGAGTCAGAGAAATACTGAGGGACTGCAGGTGGCAGTGCCCAAAGGTCTAATCGTTCTCCAACTCCACCTGCTGGTAGGGATACACAACCCACTTTCTGGACTGATCTGGGTATGTTCAGGAACTTATGATTGTTGTAGTATTTAACAAAAAGTTTTTCTCCACAGCTGTTGGCTCCAAGCATCTCTTTCATTGAACCACACCAGTAGTCAACACTACATGTAGTTTTACGTTTTTAAAAGTATACAGGTGTTTCAAGAAAAAAAGTATGCGCAGGAAAAAAAAGTAGACAGTAATAAAAAGCAGTGGGGTTGTGCAAGTGTTTTCTTCATCTAAGGCTTTTGCATGCACAGACAACACATAGCACTATATCTCTACCTGCCTGTGGAAGATTGAGCTACACTGCCGGTGGGGAGCCTGGGTCCTCTCAATTAAGGGGCACAGACCGCAACCAGTGCTAAACTGTGCAGCCAGCAGGTAGCCCAGATCTTGCTGATGGTGCTAAGTGGGATACCTGATAAAAGCTGAGGAAGCTGTGGCATGAACAGACATCAGTGGTGTGAGTCCCACCAGCCCATATTGTACAGCAGTGCCCAGCATACAAGTGGCTGCTGGGGATGATGGAGGGACGCGATAGGAGGAGTGGTAGTAGGAGAATGTGGGGAAATGGCAGGGGGAAGGACAGGATGGGTGTCCCACATAAACCATCCCACCCATGTTCATCTCACACCCCCTCGCACTAAATTATAAAAGCACCACTGGTGTTAAAAGGCCCATATGCACAAGAACGGGGGCTACATGTGAAGGACGCAGATTTTAAAAGCTAAATTACACCCGTATATGCATGTGCTTGAGAAAAAAACAATAAAAAAGGGGCGAGTCCAACAGTTATGCACATAGTCCGTACTATAAAGCTAGAAGCAGCAGTGGGCGGCGGCCAGTTAGCCATGGATATTTAACTACTGCTCCTGATTAGGTGTAAGTCTGCAGAAATCACTTTTTAGGACCAAAATGACAGGGTGAGGTGTCTGGGTCAACTGGGAGGATTGTACCCTGAAGAACCAGAGGGGTCTGGATGACCTCGAGATAGACTGGGAAAACTGGTGGACTACTTGATAAAACTGGAAATGTCCTTTGTGTAAGCATGTTTTAAAATCCCTTACTTGCGTGCGTTAAAGCCAAGAAACTCCTAAGGAAGATATTATGTTTGCTCGAGTAACAGCTTAAAATTAGGAGCATACATATGCGTGGTAGGAGTATTTTAAATCATATGCACAAAACTGCTTGCATGATTTAAAATTCCAGTGTACGTCTGCTACAACCCCACACCCACAAATCTCCATGTTGGAAGTTGGCTAGGAATGACAGTTTACAACCCCACCATCTACCTTTACTGTCACTCAATGATTGGCTTTTCTACTAGTAAATAAAGGGAGATGCAAGTCTCCATGGGTACATTTTCCTGGAGCATATGGAAAAAGACAAAGATCTCAAAGACTGGGATAGACGAGATATGAAAGACATTGAAATATTTCAAAGACTTCCATGAACACGAGGCTGGGTATTGATAATATACAGCACGTAAAACTATTTAATTAGCTGAAATCTTGTACCAATCAGGCTTGAATATCAGCAGGTTTGAATTTTGTTAGTGGGCTTTACAATTTGTTTAATGCATTGTACATACTTGTTCAGTACTATTTATCATTTGTAAAGCGCTGCTAGCCTTTTAACAGGCAGTTTCTTATCCAATTCCATTTATAAACTCTTTATGTGAAGAATATTTTTAAACCTTTGAGCTAGTAATATAGCAAGCAATTTTTAAAACTAAGCAGATTGTTGCATAGCTTTGGAGCCTGGGTACCCACTCCATAAAATGAAAAGATGATCAGGCCTCCTAAAATCATTTGTGACCTTGAGATATCGCAGCAAAGCTCTACAGACATCCAACATCTGAAGTTCCCGTGATTAGGCTCAGAAGCAACTAAGTCCGGAAAGGACGGTAGCTCCACCATCTGACATGAAAAGCAGATACCACCTTCGGTAGAAAAGCAGCACCATCCACAAAGACACTCCTGTTTCTGAGATCTGAAGGAATGGATCGCGACACAACAAAGCCTGCAACTCAAATTCTCCTTGCAGAGCAAATGGCTACCAAGAAAATGACCTTTAAAGTCAAATCCTTAAGGGTCGCTCTGTGGATGGGTTCGAAAGGAGCCTCACGCAAACCTTGAATAATGAGATTAAGGTTCAAATTCTCCTCACTGGAGGGCACAAATGTTGACCCCTTGAATAAATCTAACCACGTTGGGATGGTGGACAACTGGTACTCATCAACTTTCCTCTTAAGCAAGTCAAGGCTGCTACCTGTACTCTCAGAGTTGAAAGCGAGGCCTTTGACCAAATCTTCCTGAGGGAATGACAAGATGTGAGACAGCGAAGACCACAAGGCCTGTACTCCTTTAGTCAAACACCATGACTCACAGTCCTTCCAGACTGACATATGACAACGAAATCTATTTTCATTGTGCTTGCAGAAGTAGTGATAACCGCTTCTGTGTACCCTCTGCGTCTCAAATGCCCTCTCTCAAAAGCCAAGTCGCTAGAAAAAAAGGGATCAGCCTGGTCGGAAAATATGGGGCTCTGCCACAGAAGATGAGGGAGATGACTGAATCGCAATGGACCTTCCACTGCCAGGTTGACCAGATCTGTGAACCACGGCCGATGAGGCCACTCCAGGGCTACCAAACCACCTCCCTCGGATACCTCTCTATCCGCTGCAAGACCTTGCCCACCAGAGGCCAAGAGGGGGAAAACGTACAGCAGAACTCTCCGAGGCCAAGGCAACACTAAAGCATCTATGCCATTGGCCCCGTTCTCCCTACATCTGCTGAAAAATCGAGGAGATCTTCGCATTGTGCTGAGTCACCATCAGATCGACATGTGGACAGCCGCATCGCTGTCTGACAATTCCCATTCTCCTGGATTGAGTCTGCTTGGACATTTTTGACCCCTGTGATATGCGATGCTGCTATCTGAACCAGATACTGCTCCACCCAAAGGATTAACTTCTGAGTCTCCTGTGCCATGGAATGACTCTTGGTGCCTCCCTGTCGGTTGATGTAAGCTATAGTTGTCGCATTGTCCGATTGGTTCAAGGGCATTCGGTGCAAATTCAAAGGCAGAAAGGCAAGCAAGGCTAACCTCACTGCCCTGTCTCCAAGCAATTGATAGACCAAGAAGCTTCCTCCATCGACCAAATGCCCTGGGCCAATTGTCGCTGGCATACTGCTCCCCAACCAAAAAGATTGGCATCGGTAGTAAGTATGACCCAAATCGGAACCTCCAAAGCAACCCCCCGCACCAGGTTGGACATCTGAAGCCACCAGAATAGACTGTCCCTGGCAGGAGGAGTGAGAGAGACAGGGTTGATGAAAAGCCTCTGATAATGGACTTCACTGGGCTAGGAAAGCCCTCTGTAGTGGTCTCATATGAGTAAAGGCCCATGGTACCAACTCCAACGTTGAAGTCATTGAACAGAGGACATGCAAGAAATCCCAGGACCTGTGCAATCTTAAGCACTGAACTTGGCCCTGTAGCTTGCACACACTCTCCTCCATCAGGAAGACCCTGCCCTGCCTGGTATCAAAATGCGCTCCCAGATTTTACAGAGTCTGAGACAGAATTAAGTGGCTCTTGGCTAAATTCACCACCCAGCCTAGGGATTGAAGAGTCTGAAGCACTATCTGTACCACAGAGCAACAACTGGTTGCCCATATGAGCCAATCCTCAAGATAAGGGCGGACCAGGACTCCCTGGCGTTGCAAAGTCGCCGCCACCACCACCATCAGGATTTGGTAAAGGTACGGGATGCCGTGGCCAGCCCAAACGGAAGAGCCTGAAACTGGAAATGCTGCCCTAAGACCATAAACCTCAGGTAGCGCTGATGATCCCGTCAAATGGAAATGTGTAGGTAAGCTTCTGTCAAGTCCAAAGAAGCCAGGAACTCCTGAGCATGTACCGCTGCAATCTCCGACCACAATGTTTCCATGCAAAATTGTGGAACCTTCAATGCTGCATTCATGCGCTTTAAGTCCAGAATGGGGCAAAAAGGACCCCTCCTTCTTTGGAACGACGAAGTAAATGGAATACCGACCTTTTCGGAGTTCACCCTGAGGCACTGGGAACATGGCCCCCAAGCGCAGCAACCTGTCTATAATGTCTCCCACACATAAGAACATAAGAAAATGCCATACTGGGTCAGACCAAGGGTCCATCAAGCCCAGCATCCTGTTTCCAACAGTGGCCAATCCAGGCCACAAGAACCTGGCAAGTACCCAAAAACTAAGTCTATTCCATGTTACCATTGCTAATGGCAGTGGCTATTCTCTAAGTGAATTTAATAGCAGGTAATGGACTTCTTCTCCAAGAACTTATCCAATCCTTTTTTAAACACAGCTATACTAACTGCACTAACCACATCCTCTGGAAACAAAATTCCAGAGTTTTGCAATGACCCGCAGGGGGGAGACAAGAAACAGGTTATGCACATGGCACGCAAATTCTAACTTCCCTTATTACACTGAGGACCCACTAATCTTGAGTGACCTTGGTCCACTCCTCGTAAAATCGAGCCAGACAACCCCCTATAAAGGGAACGACGGAATGGGCCTGCCTCATCTTATTGTGAAGACTTGGTCCCTGAAGGCCCCCTGCTGGTGGGGGCTCTTGAAGGGCCGCCGACCTCCACGAAAGGAGTGCCCCCAGGCCTGATCTCGAGAAGAAAATGGTCTCTGTGCCGCTGAAGCCCCTCTCATTTGATGAGACCTCCTACTGTCCAGAAAACACAGACACGATGGAAGGACTGCTTGCCTTTAGATCTGTCCTCAGCAACTTGTGCACCTTGTCTCCTAGCTGCTTCACTAGTTGTTCCAGGTCCTCCCTAAATAAGAGACATCCTTTGAAAGGCAATGAAGCTAACTGGGACTCAGACGAAATATCCGCTGACCAGTTATGGAGCCACAATAATCACCTAGCAGACATTGCTGCCCCCATAATACGGGAAGAAGTCCGCACGAAATCATACAAGGCGTCCACCACGTAAGCTACTGAAGCTTCCAGCTTTTCAGCTTGACTCCCTTGAGAAAGAGGAGCCACCTGTCCATCCTGGAGATGCTGCATCCAGCACAATCATGCCCTCTGCATAAAGCTGGAACAAATGGCAGCCCGGAGACTCAAAGCCGAAACCTAAAAAATCCGATTGAGGTGGACTTCCAGCTTGTGATCCTGAACATCCTTTAGCGCCACTGCTCCCGCAACCGGAGTGGTTGTCTTCTTCGTGACGGTCGAGACCACCACATCCACCTTGTGGAGCGCAAAGAGTTCTAAAGTCAGCAAGATATAAAGCTTTGCCATTGCCCTGCTCACTCACAAGCCAGCATCAGGAGCACCCCATTCCTGATCCAACATCTTCGTTATGGACGTATGATACGGAAAACTGGAAGGAGGGCTCCTCATCCTCTCCAGGACCGGATCTGACCCATTTTTCCTAGAGTCGTCCTGTGGGGGCTGGAGCCCCAGCTCCTCAAGAACCTGGGGGATCAGAGGGGCAGGTTCCTCCCTGCAGAATAAACAAAGAATCTTGGGGTCCCCATCATCTCCCTGGGCCGCATCCGTCATTGCTGGATCAGCTGAATGGTCACCTGACAGCGCCGCCCCCAAGTCTCCCGGGAACCCAAGTGAGCCATTCGAGTCATCGTCCTGCAGAGTTGGACAGGCTGTACGCTACATCCTGGTAACCTGGCGCCCCAGGACGGCCCAGGCCCAACCAGCCTCTCACCAGAACCCCAATTAATGCGGGAGATTCCTGACCCACCCTCTGAAAGCCAAGCCCTTCCTGCTGTGCTAGATAGGCCCTATGAAGCAGCAGAATAAACTCAGGTGAAAAAGAACAAGGAGCAGCGGGAAGAAACCATGGCCACGATGACACCCCACCCGCAGGTTGGGGACTCTGTCCCAGGGAGTCCCCCTGTCCCCCACTGGGACCTGGGTGGACCAGGAAAAGCCATGAAGGAAGGTCCCTTTCGGGGCCATGATAGCGCGGGCAAGCCCAGCGGAGAATCCAAAATGGCCCCATTCCTGTGGTTACGGGACCTGAGGACTGCACAAGGTCTGAGCTGGCTAGACATACAGAAATCGGGGTGGCTGCACCGGCTGCGACCTTCCTCCTTTTTGCTGGCACCGGGAGTTCAGACATTCCCTCCTCCCCCCGAAATGTAGGCTGCACAAAGTCCATGGCGTTTCAGCCGTGCGGGAGCTGCTCCACACGTGCGACAGGCCGACCCCCTCACCATCAATACGCGGGAAAGACAGCCAAAAACGAATCCCGAGAGGAAATCCAGAAGACCGCCCTGCGCAAAAACCCGATCAAGGGGAAGGAAGGGAGAGCGCCGTTCTTACCTCTCACGCTGCTCCTGTTTCTCAATGTTACAGATTTTTTTTTTTTTGGTTTGCAAAAATCAAGTTTAATCGGCTTCACAAAGGGCTCCCTGCTCCTAAAACCGAAGAGAGCTGTCCAGCTCAGTTCAGCAAGAAATTAAGAAAAGGAGAGGGAGAGGCCAAAGTGAGAGCAGCCAAACTGAGCCAAAAGGAAGCCACCGTAGTGGCCTCATGAAGGGGAGGAATCTGGACCACCAGATTTGCACCCCATGGCTAACACTGGAGTAAGTGTACAAAAAGGTCACCAACCCCCAGCCCATCCACCTCAACCAAACAGGGTAGGGATCCCTCACTAGGACCCCGACCCCTGGGAGGAAGGCTCACAGGAAAATACTGGATAGGCTAAAGAAACTGCAGCCACCATCAGCTGGAGACAGAGAAATACTGAGGAACTGCAGGTGGCACCAGGGCTTATCAAGCAGTGTCAGCGAGACTCTCTCTGTCTCCATCTGCTGGCATGGACGCATAAACCCAAGAGTCTGGGCTGATCCAGGTACTTAGAAACATTGTTTCTTCCTAGTTGGAAAATAGTGTAGCAGCACAGAGACGTGCGTTTTATGTCGCTGTGAGAGATCCTGCTATTCCAGCATCTTAAATTAAAGGAATCTGTCCATCCAACAAACAAAAAGCTTTTCAATGCAGACGTTTTTCTGACTGTAAAATTGTTTGTGGGTGCGTTATAAATCTGGAAAGATTCTAGAGGAGTACTGCAGGTATTTCAGACACTGTAGCAGGTCAAGATTTTCAAAATGAAATCTTCCTGCATTAATTGCCAGCCACACGTTCTCACAGCCCGGCCTTTTACCTGCCGAAGGGGAAAGCAGCTTTCAGCCAAGATGTAAAATCATCCTCGCCAGAAGTATTCATGCGGATTCTTTGCAACCAACAGATTATTTTTTAATAGGTTAAAGCCCTGTGGTGTGGGAATTTGAATTAAATTTTAGAATAAACTGAACAGAGATGAATCTCAGCTTAGCAGTCTGAACTTATATGGACTAGAGGTGTGTGTATATGTTCTTCTGTAATTTTGTTATATTTGTTTTGGAAGTATGGATGTAGTCTTTGAAGTTTATTACTGTATCATAAATATTTTTACATCCTGGAACTATTAGACTTTATATTACCGGGTTTTCATGCACAGCTTCTGACTTACACATCTTCTCCAGTCCAAAGATTGCTTTCCAGCCCAGGTCACGCTCAGCCAGGGCAGGGTTAGCAAAGCAGGATGCAACGTCCCCATCCCGTCTCGGCGCTATCTTATATTTTATCTGAAAGATAAGCACAAACAAACCTAAAACCCTCATTTCTTGGCTCTCTGTTCAATTCTTGTTATTAGGAGTAATCACCAAAATTAGCCAGTGCCTGGCTTAATAAAGGAAATGCTTATATTGTCTTAAGGTTATTGTGACATTTCTATCACAATGATAAAGTTAACAGTTAATGCAATGCAAGCTGCAGAGTTTCTCCTTAACAATCACTTGCTTGGCCAGCACTGCAGGAATCTCTTATCACCAAATCTTTCCTGACTGCTCAGCCTACCCCTGGCTTCTCTTCTCTAAGGCTGTGCACACTTCCCAAAGTTTCCCCCACCTCCTCCTCCACACTAACTGGCAAGTTGAGCTCTGCCTCCAAACACACCCACTTTTTTATCCAGTATTTGGCACTCCCCCCCCCCCTCCCCTGGTTCAGTTCCCCGTCCCCCTTCCCACCCCCTTTTCATTTCTCCCCCTCCCCCCATAATCTCCAGTTCCCCTCTCGCTCAGACAGGCTCCCTCTCTCGCACACACTTTCACACATTCCTGCATACAGGCTCCCTCCATTTGTCTCACACACATACTCACCCCTGCACACAGGCTCCCTCTCTCACATACACACACGCTCTAACACGCAGAGACAGACTCTCCCAGACAAACACACAGGCTCCCTCTCTCACACACTTTCACACATCCCTGCACACAGGCTCCCTCTCTCACATACACATACACACTCTAACATGCAGAGACAGACTCTCCCAGACCTACACACAGGCTCCCTCTCTCACATACACACACATGCTCTAACACGCAGAGACAGACTCTCCCAGACATACACACAGGCTCCCTCTCTCACACACTTTCACACATCCCTGCATACAGGCTCCCTCCATTTGTCTCACACACATACTCACCCCTGCACACAGGCTCCCTCTCTCACATACACACTCACCCCTGCACACAGGCTCCCTCTCTCACATACACACACACGCTCTAACACGCAGAGACAGACTCTCCCAGACCTACACACAGGCTCCCTCTCTCGCACACATCCCTGCACACAGGCTCCCTCTCTCACATACACACACATACACATGCTCTAACACACAGAGACAGACTCTCCCAGACCTACACACAGGCTCCCTCTCTCACATACACACACACACATGCTCTAACACGCAGAGACAGACTCTCCCAGATATACACACAGGTTCCCTCTTCTCTCACACACTTTCACACATCCCTGCATACAGGCTCCCTCTCTCATATACATATACACACACATGCTCTAACACGCAGAGACAGACTCTCCCAGACCTACACACAGGCTCCCTCTCTCGCACACATCCCTGCACACAGGCTCCCCCTCTCACATACACACACATACACATGCTCTAACACACAGAGACAGACTCTCCCAGACCTTCACACAGGCTCCCTCTCTCGCACACACTTTCACACATCCCTGTACACAGGCTCCCTCTCTCACATACACACACACATGCTCTAACACGCAGAGACAGACTCTCCCAGACATACACACAGGCTCCCTCTCTCACATACACACACATGCTCTAACACGCAGAGACATAGGCATGCTCTCATACCCTACCCGCTCTTCATCAGAAGCACAGTAGCGGCTTCCTCCTTCAGTCCCCACGACAGGCGAGGACTCCATTTTTCTGGAGGCCTCAGGGACTGTGGTGGGGAGGGGGCAGCCCTGTTGGTGCTGCACATGCACTCAAACACTGATGCTGCCTCTTCCTGCCATGAGCCAGGACACACGCTGATCTTCCTCCTGCAACTGCATGGCCTTTCCTTCTTCCCACCCACGCGGACTCATCACTTCCTCTTCCGGGCCGTGCGGGTGGGAAGAAGAAAGGTCTATGCAATTGCCGGCCCCAGACCCGTGGTACTTTAGGCAGCCGCCTAGTGCTTGCGGACAGGCGGTCTACCTCTTCTGCTGTGAGCGGGATGGGCTCCACTCGTAGTCACCAACCTCCCAGCTGGCACCCCCTCCTGGACAGCATCCCACACCCCCACCACTAATCCAGGTAATGATTTTCCCAGACAAAATTTAAATCAAGAGCGAAGGGAAATTTTTGAAACCAAATAACTGGCCAGGTAACTCCTGAAGTTACCTGAACAAATCTTTGGAATAGTTTGTCAAATCTTTCTCGTTGAGAATATTACAATCCATAAGCAGTACCATATATTCCATTGGAAGTCCAGTAGTAGTGTAAATTAGGTTTATCATGTCTTTCCAGAAAATTTTGAATTTTGGGACAATTCTATCTACTAGATAAGGGAGCCCTGACCGACGTGCCGCAAATGCGCAGTAGAGAGCAGCTCTACCAAGCATGCGCGGGTGAGCACGTCGGCCAGAGTGGCCGAAAAAAAAAAATGGCGCTGGGTCGCTAGGAGCAGGAGCAGCGGCGACAACGAGCAGGAGCGGCGGTGGCACGCGCGAGGAGCGGACAGCCCCCGTTATCGGTTGTGGATGAGCTGAAAGGGGAGGGGAATGAGAGAGGGTGAGTGAGTGAGGGGAGGGAGGAGAGAGTGAGGGGGGAGGGTGGAAGGTGGGAGAGGTGGGAGGGAGGAGAGAGTGAGGTGGGGGGAGGGAGAATGAGGGGGAGGGAGTGGGAAGGAAATGGACCGAAAATTTTTTTTTAAATGTAGCCTGTTGTTACGGGCTTAACGGCTAGTATCTATATATATAGTATCTATATATATAGTATCTATATATATTTGAAGTCCCTTAGATATGCAGCCCCTCCTGCATTTCTCTGCTGCATCTGGCCTGGTACTAAGGAGCTGACATTCTCAAAAGCACTTTCCTATTGGGCTACAATACCATGACCCTTTATTTGTAACTAACATAATCTTCTATATTTTTCCCTTTCAATCGGGCCGATAACAGTAAGGAGCGGTAGGAAGAGCTGCATTAGTGCCGGGCGCACCCGCGTTTGCCACACGCACAGTCCTGCTCACCTACCGCTCGATCCTGTATTTAAATAGCTTGCAAATGCAAGCCGCGTCCAAGAAGCATCCGTGAAGCATTAGGCCCCCGCAACCCATTTTACTGTATAGAGCGCTTTATACAGCGCCTATACAGTATCCTGGGTGCACTGGTACCTGTCATTTCAAGTGACAGGTACCAGGAAGTGGATGGTCCTCTCTCCCTCCCTCCCGAAGCAAGGCGCAGGGCGAAAGTTAAAACAAAAGGGAATAAAGTGTAATAAAAGTAAACTTACTGGCGGGAGCTGGCGGGCGCACATTCACCGAGGTGGAGGGAGCCGGCGGCTAAAGCAGCCTCCAACAGCCCCCGCCGGCGGTGAATGAATGCACGCCTGTGCAATTGGGGTGCTCAAGGCGTGATGTCACGGCGTTTGGCGTCACTGCGTGTGACGTCGGCGTTCGCTAATGCGCTGCCTTGAGCGCCCAAATTGCATTCATTCACCTTCGCCGGCGGGGGCTGCTGGAGGCCGCTTTCGCCGCCAGCTCCCTCCACCTCGGTGAATGCGCCCTCGCCAGCTCCCGCCTCGAAGAATGAGGGTTCCTCACAGACCTACGCACGGTCCTCACCACCACCCCAAGAGAAAAGAGCGTGCGGCCCCTAGTGAGAGCCCTCCTACCCTGATAGGAGAAGGAGGAAGGGAAGGGTGAGGGGGCTCTCCTGACCATCCTAGGCTTACAGGGCAGCGTATTAAAAGAATATTTCTCACCCATCTGCATTGTCAGTGCAGCGACTGAGAGCAGAGCAGTCCTATTCCAAGCCAAGTTGTACAGAATCAAAAGCAATGAAAGCATCGTCAGCAAAGTGTGGGAGAGCCGGAGCCTTGAGGGAAAGGGAATGGGCTGGTCAGCTCTGGATTGTGGCTCCGTGCCGTGTTAGCTGGGCAAGCAGTGCCAGGTTTCGCTGCTCGTGCTGAGAAGAGGGAGACTGAACTTCAAAAGGATTTAGAATGCGCCAGTAAGTTTACTTTTATCACACTTTATTCCTTTTGTTTTAACCCGGCTTCTCGCAAGGAACAGAAGTTGCAATTGTTCCTGCCGTTAAGAAACGCGTTTGCAAGAAGGAAACTTTTTTTTTTTGCAAGACTGGGGCAGAGCTGGGTTGCAGCTCCGGAGAGCCCGGGGGGATTGGCCCATCAATTTGAGAGGACTGGGGCTGCCCCGGAGACCGGCACCCATGGACGCGGCCAGGGCAAGTGAGCGGGGGCTGGGGGAAAGTTTGCCGCCTACCCTTACCCCTGCCTCTAACGCAGGGGTAAGGGTAGGCGGTAAGTTAGCAGGTTAAATACGCGGCTAAACTGCAGGTTTAAAAAGCGAGAATCGGGGCGCGCGTTTCTGAATGGGAGGGAATAGCTAATCTGATCGTTTACATCTCATATACATGCCGCGGGCGGAAAGGGTTTCCCGTTGAGTTACAGAGGCGGTAAGGATGGGTTAAAGGGGATAGTGAATAGCAGGTTGGGCTAACGCGGGTTAGAAGCAGGGTAACCGCGGCCGCACTTTACTGTATTGGCCTGTTAGGTAGGGACCCCTTTAGATTCACCACCATGTCCCTTTTACAAGGGATTGTTCTGAATGCAGAAAAAGACTTCAATCATTCACTCTCTCACTGTGCTTGCGAGTTCTCTCCTTCAGCCACACGGTCAGCACAGACCCCGTTATGTGCAGGATTAGGACTGTTCAGCTTGGACGAAAGATGAGAGAGGATATGACAGAAGTGCTGTGGAATGGATAGAAAGGTAATGGTTATTTACCTTTTCAAATACAAGTAAAACAAAGGGACACTCCATGAAGCTAACAAACAGCAGATTCAAAAACTGCAGGAAGTATTTTTTTTTCACTTAACACACAAACTGTGAAATCTGTTGCCAGAGAATGTGTTCAAGGAGACAAGCATAGAGGTTTGGACAAGTTTCTGGAGAAAAAGTCCATAAACAGTTGACTTGGAAAAGCCATCACTCATCTCTGGGAGTGAACAAGAGATGGATCTTTTTGGAATGTATCTGGAATTTGCGACCCAAAATTAGCCAAGGTTGGAGACAGGACGCTGGGCTCAATAAACCTTGGTTGGATCCAGCATGGCATTTCCAGGGTATTAGGAAGGAGAAGGCAAAGCTGCAGCTTTCAATTCCACAGTAGGTCTTAATGTTGAGGGCTAGGAGGAGTGAAAAGCAGTGGAAGAAACTTACTACTCCTGCAATTATGTGGGTTATGTACCAAGGATCTAGGACCTACACCGCAGTCTGCTGGGATTCTTCAGGGAGAAGGGGAGGAACCTGCTGTCGTGGTACATGTGGGCACCAACGACATAGGAAGATGTGGGAGGGAAGTTCTGGAAGCCAAATTTAGGCTCTTAGGTAGAAAGCTTAAATCCAGAACCTCCAGGGTAGCATTCTCTGAAATGCTCCCTGTTCCACGCGCAGGTCACCAGAGGCAGGCAGAGCTCCGGATTCTCAATGCGTGGATGAGACGATGGTGCAAGGAAGAGGGATTCAGTTTTGTTAGGATCTGGGGAACTTTTTGGGGAATGGGGGAGTCTCTTCCGAAGGGATGGGCTCCACCTTAACCAGGGTGGAACCAGACTGCTGGCGCTAACCTTTAAAAAGGAGATAGAGCAGCTTTTAAACTAGAACAAAGGGGAAAGCCTACATTTGCTCAGCAGCGCATGGTTCGGAGAGAGGTATCTTTAAAGGATACTAATGATGCATTAGAATTAGGGCATCCCGACAGTGAGGTTCCAATAATTAGAAAAGTAGTCCAAGTGCCTGTAACTAAAAACTCACCTGAGCTAAAATATTCTAACTTATCCCTATCAATTAAAAAGCAGAATGAAAATACAAACAAAAAACAAACTTTGAAATGTTCGTATGCTAATAAGAAGTAATTCACTGGAGTACCTGGAATACCGGTTTGTCCTAGATAGCTGGGGGGGTGAAACTGTTGCACAACTGGAGCTATCTGGTTTGGGGGCAGGCTTTCTAAGCACATGCTGAACTAGAAGGGTTGCCAACTGTCCAGTTTTGGACCGGACAGCCAGATTTTCAGGCATTCTGTACAGTGTACAGTCAGAAGTACTGACCGGACGCTAAATGTCCAGTTTTGCAAGTGGAGCCTCCTTTTTCCCACTGCCTCTTATTATTAGTTAGGCTCTGACCTGCCTTTCTCTCCCTCTATCGGAGGAGAGCTGTGCTGTATCCCTGCCTTTCCCATGCTGTGATTGGACAGCACAGCTCTCAGCGGGTCGGCAGATACAAAGATACACTGCAGCATCTAAAATGTATACAAATTTATTTATTTATAACTTTTATATACAGGCGTTCAATCGAATATCACATCGGTTCGCATGGGGGGTACCATTCTCCCCCTCCCCCCAGTACTCAAGTGTCCATTCATGGTCTACGGAAAGGTTTGCAACCCTACCTGGAGCACTGACCAGAGGCATTTACCAGAGTTCTGCAACTCATAATAAAAATGTTTTAAAATTATTCAAAACAAGAAATCTGTAAGGGAGTCTGTTGGACCATTAGATGACCGAGAGGTTAAAGGGGCTCTTAGGGAAGATAAGGCCATTGCAGAAAGACTAAATGAATTCTTTGCTTCCGTGTTTACTAATGAGGATGTTGGGGAGATACCAGTTCCGGAGATGGTTTTTATGGGTGATGAGTCTGACGAACTGAACGAAATCACTGTGAACCTGGAAGATGTAGTAGGCCAGATTGACAAACTAAAGAGTAGCAAATCACCTGGACCAGATGGTATGCATCCTAGGGTAATGAAGGAACTCAAAAATGAAATTTCTGATCTATTAGTTAAAATTTGTAACCTATCATTAAAATCATCCATTGTACCTGAAGACTGGAGGGTGGCCAATGTAACCCCAATATTTAAAAAAGGCTGCTGGGGTGATCTGGGTAACTTTAGACCAGTGAGCCTGATGTCAGTGCCAGGAAAAATAGTGGAAACTATTCTAAAGATCAAAATCACAGAGCATATAGAAAGACATGGTTTAATGAAACACAGTCAACATGGATTTACCCAAGGGAAGTCTTGCCTAACAAATCTGCTTCATTTTTTTGAAGGGGTTAATAAACATGTGGATAAAGGTGAACCAGTAGATGTAGTGTATTTGGATTTTCAGAAGGCATTTGACAAAGTTCCTCATGAGAGGCTTCTAAGAAAACTAAAAAGTCATGGGATAGGTGGCGATGTCCTTTCGTGGATTGCAAACTGATTAAAAGACAGGAACCAGAGAGTAGGATTAAATGGTCAATTTTCTCAGTGGAAAAGGGTAAACAGTGGAGTGCCTCAGGGATCTGTACTTGGACCGGTGCTTTTCTATATTTTTATAAATGATCTGGAAAGGAATACGATGAGTGAGGTTATCAAATTTATTATTTATTTATTTAAAGTCTTTTCTATACCGTCGTTAAGCTAGGTGCCGTCACAACAGTTCACAATAAGGCACATAAATTAATGTTGCTAAATGTTTTAAATTATATTTTATTTATTTAAGGTTTTTATATACCGGCATTCATGATAGAATCACATCATGCTGGTTTACAATTAAGAGGGGGAGTGGGTGAAACAAGAACATGGAACGAGTGCAAAGAAACCATGAAGTTACAATAAACTTAAGTTTACATGAAGTTATAGAAAGTTTGGGGTGGTAGGACCTGATGATACATACAGAGTATGTTTACCTGATAATTGTGTCTGATGCAAGATGAGGTACCATTTTGGTTTCTGTATTTTTGAAGGACTGAAAATAAATGCTTGCACCAGAATTAAGTTGGTCCAGGCTTACTGTCTTCCTGAGCTAATCCTGAGGCCAGAGCAGGACCAAGTACATTACAGGTGGTTTCAGTCTGGGGATACCAGCCTTTTTTAATTTAACAAACACAGCTACTTAATACAGACTAGCAATATCAAAACTTGGAAAAATAGAGATTTCAAAACATTCAATACAGAAATTTAGAAGAATATTACCAAGAAAGCAATCTATAATCCTGCTAGCTTTACATTTTTCAACTTAACTGGTCACAAGAACATGTAGCAGTGCGTCTCCTTGCAATCAATTCAGACTAAGGAAGTTCTTGATGACCTCCATGCAATGCACTATGAGTCCACTCCAGCCATATGCAAGGCCGCCAGTCTCCCCCCCCCCCCCAAATATTGCTCCACCCAGACAGAAAAATCCTGAGTCTCAAAAGCCACACCCTGACTCTTCGTCCCACCTTGCCAATTGATAAAAGCCATTGTCACATTGTCCAAGAAAACTCTCACCATACCCCCCCTTCTACCAAAGGATGGTAAGGAAACTCAGAAATGCTTGACTAACAGCTCTCATTTCTAAATGACTGATAAACCAGGACACTTCTGCTGATGACCACAGTCCTTGGGCCGTCCGGCCCCAAATTGGGATAAGACAGCCACCACATGGGACTGAACCTGGAGGGCTCCTAAAGCAGCAATGGTCGAGGAAATTCCTCTGATAATGGACCCCATTGGGACAAGAGTGCCCTCTGGAGGGGATGCATGTGAGCAAATGCCCATAGGACCAAGTCCAGCGTAGAGGCCATAGACCCCAGCACCTGTAGGTAATCCCAAACCCTGGGTATCTGCATTTGCAGAAATCGAACTACCTGCGACTGCAATCTCAAGGTTCTCTCTGTGGCCATAAACACCTTGCCCAGCCTGGTGTCAAATCTCACTCCTAAGAATTCTAAATTCTGGGTTGGGACTAAGGTACTTTTTGCTAGGTTCACTACCCAGCCTAGGGACCGCAACATCTCCATTACCCTCTGAAATGACAGACGACATTCTCCCTCCAGCTTTGCTCGGGTCAGCTAGTCATCCAGATAAGGCTTAAACAGGATCCCTTCCTTTCAAAAGGAACACCGTCACGACGACCATCACCTTTGTAAATGTTCGCAGCGCCACTGCTAACCCGAAAAGAAGGTCCCAAAACTGGAATTGCTGCCCCAACACCATGAACTGCAAAAACTCACAGTAAAAACCTTTTTAAATATATCCGAAGCAGAAAGCCTGTGAGGGAGTCAGTTGGACCGTTAGATGATCGAGGGGTTAAAGGGGCACTTAGAGAAGATAAGGCCATCGCGGAAAGATTAAATGATTTCTTTGCTTCGGTGTTTACTGAAGAAGATGTTGGGGAGGAACCCGTAATGGAGAAGGTTTTCATGGATAATGATTCAGATGGACTGAATCAAATCACGGTGAACCTAGAAGATGTGGTAGGCCTGATTGACAAACTGAAGAGTAGTAAATCACCTGGACCGGATGGTATACACCCCAGAGTTCTGGAGTTAACATGTAAACGACTTTCAAAAATGGACAATTCTTACAGACCAATAGCAGTTTCCTTCCTTTGCTCACTCCAAACAGCACTTGACAACCATCTTTTGATAAACATGAAATGTACTGTATTTGACCTGACAGCTAATTTACTCAATGGATTGTTATTCCACATGTAGCAGCACGTGTTATCTTAGGAGCTTGTATCTTCTGTTTTAAAGCTGGTACACAAGCTCCTGCAGTCATTTTTAAATCCTTTGTATTATCTTCATGGGGAAGGAGCAGGTTATTCTCCAGGATTGCTTTTTCTCAGGGTAAAATGTTGTGCTTTTCCTGAAGTGCTCCGTTAGTGACTCATTGGAAGTGTTCTCACAACTGTGCTTTTCACTGTATTGGCTCACGATTATAGAATATTTTTCTGCTAGATATTAGGGAAATGTGAGATTATTTAGTGTTCCATAAGCAAGTGAAAACTTATTTAAACTTAGTATTTGACGTAGTGTACAGTAGCTTTGTCGACATTGTTCAACAGATAAGACTCTGTAAAAACTGACACAACTAACCTCTAGATAAAACTATGTGCAATGATGGTCCCTTTTTAAAAATATAATTACTGAGCTTTGGGATTTAGAGAGTGATATTTTCCTGTTTTTTTTTAATAACTATTTTTATGAATTTTGTATTATCTTATTTGTTTTATTATGGTTTGTTATTCAACCATAATACAACAAATGGCACATCTGCTCTTGTTTTGAGCAGAATTTCCCTAGAAATTCTCTGTAAGTATCGCTTCCACATATACACATCCTCATACACGCTCCCTCACTCTGGCACACACACATCCCCTCATACACGCTCCCTAACTCTGGCACACACACATCCCCTCATACAGGCTCCCTCACTCTGGCACACACACATCCCCTCATACACGCTCCCTCACTCTGGCACACACACACACACATCCCCTCATACACGCTCCCTCACTCTGGCACACACACACACATCCCCTCATACACGCCCCCTCACTCTGGCACACACACACACATCCCCTCATACACGCTCCCTCACTCTGGCACACACACACACATCCCCTCATACACGCTCCCTCACTCTGGCACACACACATTCCCTCATACATGCTCCCTCACTCTGGCACACACACACATCCCCTCATACACGCTCCCTCACTCTGGCACACACACACACACATCCCCTCATACAAGCTCCCTCACTCTGGCACACACACACATCCCCTCATACAAGCTCCCACACTCTGGCACACACACACACACATCCCCTCATACATGCTCCCTCACTCTGGCACACACACATCCCCTCATACATGCTCCCTCACTCTGGCACACACACATCCCCTCATACACGCTCCCTCACTCTGGCACACACACATCCCCTCCTATAGGCTCCCCCTCTGAAACCCACACTCAAGCATCCCCCCCCCCACCCACCCTCTCTTACCTCCCATGCTCTCTCACACCCTCCCCAACCTCCCTCTCTTACCTCCCATGCTCTCTCTCACACCCTCCCCACCCTCCTCTCTTACCTCCCATGCTCTCTCTCACACCCTCCCCACCCCCTCTTACCAACCATGCACTCTGTCACCCTCCCTCTCTCACACACATTCTCTCTCACCTGCATCCCCACCCCCATGCTCTCTCTCACACCCTCCTGCTCTCTCCCACCCTCCCCGACACACATTCTCTCTCACCTGCATCCCCCCCCCCATGCTCTCTCTCACACCCTCCTGCTCTCTCCCACCCTCCCCTCCCCGACACACATTCTCTCTCATCGGCATCCCCCCCCATGCTCTCTCTCACACCCTCCTGCTGTCTCCCACCCTCCCTGACACACATTCTCTCTCATCGGCATGCTGTGGGACCCTCGCTGTTCGCTGTGAAGATGAAGGCCTGGCTCGCCGTTCGCAGCGCACGGAGGCCTTCCATTTGCGCCTTGAGCAGAGGGAGCGAGCACTGTCTGTTGCAGGCCCTGCCCCCTGAACTCCACCTCGAGCCTTGCACTTAGAAAATTTAAAAAAAAGCTAAAGACCTGGCTTTTTAAAACAGGCAAATCCAGAATAAGTCCTAATAGTTCACCATATGTAGGCGCATGACTCTTACCAACAGATTCTAGATACCCCCGACCCTTACCTGAACTCTTCCCCCTTTCATCCCCACTGCTTACTGTACCATATGCTAAGCCATCTCCATTTCCACTCTGCTTCTACCCCTTTTCGCCTCCTCTTTCCCCCTTTGCTCCCCCTCCCCCCCTTTTTTCCTTGTATATTTATCAGCTATTCCCCCCCCCCCAAGTCTTTTACCCGGTTATGTTGTATAATGCAGTTCACCTCAATTGTTAATCTCCATCCCTTTTACTCCATGCTGCTCCCTCCTCTGTTCTATGATTTTCATTTAGTTCTATGTAAACCGGTATGATGTACCCATGAATGCCGGTATAAAAAAAAGCTGTTAAATAAAAATAAAAAAATAAAAAAGCAGCGGAGACCCCGGCATGCCGCGGAGCGCGTCCCCCGGCACACGCTCCATTCGCGGCGAAGATGAAGGCCTGGGGGCGCCGATCGCGGCACAGGGGGCCTTCCCTTTTTGCTGCGAACGGCGCGCTGGGCCATCATCCTCGCCGTGAATGGAGCGTGTGCCGTGGGACGTGCTCCGTTCGCGGCATGCCGGGGTCTCCTCTGCTATATTCTGCCTGTCCCGCGATGGCCGCTGTCCTTCGTACCTCTGGCGTGTGAGTCTCCAAGGTGGCCAGGGAGCCGCCTGCGCCATCTATCAGCGGGCTGGGGAACATGCGCGAGCGTTGACGGACACACTACCAAGCCCGATATATTATAGCGCCATCTACCGGCGGGCTGGGGAACATGCGCGAGCGTTGACGGACACACTACCAAGCCCGATATATTATAGCGCCATCTATCGGAGGGCTGGGGAACATGCGCGAGCACTGATGGACACACTACCAAGCCCGATATATTATAGCGCCATCTATCGGCGGGCTGGGGAACATGCGCGAGCACTGACGGACACACTACCAAGCCCGATATATTATAGCGCCATCTATCGGCGGGCTGGGGAACATGCGCGAGCACTGATGGACACACTACCAAGCCCGATATATTATAGCGCCATCTATCGGCGGGCTGGGGAACATGCGCGAGCACTGACGGACACACTACCAAGCCCGATATATTATAGCGCCATCTATCGGCGGGCTGGGGAACATGCGCGAGCGCTGATGGACACACTACCAAGCCTGATATATTATAGCGCCATCTATCGGCGGGCTGGGGAACATGCGCGAGCGCTGATGGACACACTACCAAGCCTGATATATTATAGCGCCATCTATCGGCGGGCTGGGGAACATGCGCGAGCACTGACGGACACACTACCAAGCCCGATATATTATAGCGCCATCTATCGGCGGGCTGGGGAACATGCGCGAGCACTGACGGACACACTACCAAGCCCGATATATTATAGCGCCATCTATCGGCGGGCTGGGGAACATGCGCGAGCGCTGATGGACACACTACCAAGCCTGATATATTATAGCGCCATCTATCGGCAGGCTGGGGAACATGGGCGAGCACTGACGGACACACTACCAAGCCCGATATATTATAGCGCCATCTATCGGCGGGCTGCTGAACATGCGCGAGCACTGACGGACACACTACCAAGCCCGATATATTATAGCGCCATCTATCAGCGGGCTGGGGAACATGCGCGAGCACTGACGGACACACTACCAAGCCCGATATATTATAGCGCCATCTATCGGCGGGCTGGGGAACATGCGCGAGCACTGACGGACACACTACCAAGCCTGATATATTATAGCGCCATCTATCGGCGGGCTGGGGAACATGCGCGAGCACTGACGGACACACTACCAAGCCTGATATATTATAGCGCCATCTATCGGCGGGCTGGGGAACATGCGCGAGCGCTGACGGACACACTACCAAGCCTGATATATTATAGCGCCATCTATCGGCGGGCTGGGGAACATGCGCGAGCACTGACGGACACACTACCAAGCCTGATATATTATAGCGCCATCTATCGGCGGGCTGGGGAACATGCGCGAGCGCTGACGGACACACTACCAAGCCTGATATATTATAGCGCCATCTATCGGCGGGCTGGGGAACATGCGCGAGCACTGACGGACACACTACCAAGCCCGATATATTATAGCGCCATCTATCAGCGGGCTGGGGAACATGCGCGAGCACTGACGGACACACTACCAAGCCTGATATATTATAGCGCCATCTATCGGCGGGCTGGGGAACATGCGCGAGCGCTGACGGACACACTACCAAGCCCGATATATTATAGCGCCATCTATCGGCGGGCTGGGGAACATGCGCGAGCGCTGATGGACACACTACCAAGCCCGATATATTATAGCGCCATCTATCGGCGGGCTGGGAAACATGCGCGAGCACTGACGGACACACTACCAAGCCCGATATATTATAGCGCCATCTATCAGCGGGCTGGGGAACATGCGCGAGCGCTGATGGACACACTACCAAGCCCGATATATTATAGCGCCATCTATCGGCGGGCTGGGAAACATGCGCGAGCACTGACGGACACACTACCAAGCCTGATATATTATAGCGCCATCTATCAGCGGGCTGGGGAACATGCGCGAGCGCTGATGGACACACTACCAAGCCCGATATATTATAGCGCCATCTATCGGCGGGCTGGGAAACATGCGCGAGCACTGACGGACACACTACCAAGCCTGATATATTATAGCGCCATCTATCAGCGGGCTGGGGAACATGCGCGAGCGCTGATGGACACACTACCAAGCCCGATATATTATAGCGCCATCTATCGGCGGGCTGGGGAACATGCGCGAGCGCTGACGGACACACTACCAAGCCCGATATATTATAGCGCCATCTATCGGCGGGCTGGGGAACATGCGCGAGCGCTGATGGACACACTACCAAGCCCGATATATTATAGCGCCATCTATCGGCGGGCTGGGGAACATGCGCGAGCGCTGATGGACACACTACCAAGCCCGATATATTATAGCGCCATCTATCGGCGGGCTGGGGAACATGCGCGAGCGCTGATGGACACACTACCAAGCCTGATATATTATAGCGCCATCTATCGGCGGGCTGGGGAACATGCGCGAGCGCTGATGGACACACTACCAAGCCTGATATATTATAGCGCCATCTATCGGCAGGCTGGGGAACATGCGCGAGCGCTGACGGACATTATTTATTTTTATTTATTCTATTTAAATTCTTTTAATATACCGATGCTCAAGACAAAGTCTTATCGTACCGGTTTACAGTATAACCAGGGGAAACCAATAACCAGAAGAGAGAAAGTTACAATGAACAGGGATTACCAAACAGGACAATAGAAAGAAGAAGAATTAGTTTAAACAGAGCTCTCCTAAGAGTAAAATGAAATAGTACACCATTGATTAGCATGTACAGTTAACTAAGTGGTTCAAGCATAACAGTTCTTTTCTATAATAGTTGGGGGAGGAATTTGTCAGGGGTAAGCTTGAGAGAACAGCCAGGTTTTCAGTTTCTTTCTAAAGGAGAGCAGACATTATTCCTGGCGAAGCTCTGCGGGAAGTGTGTTCCATAGTTGCGGTCCCGCAGTGGACAGTGCTCGTTTTTGGAAGGACTTGTGAATGGCGGATTTATGAGGGGATGCCTGGAGAGTTCCTTTGTGTGCGGATCTAATCGGCCTGTTGGAAGTATGGGGTTTGAGTGAGGTATGATGATAGATGGTTTTATGGATGATGGTCAGAGACTTGAACAGTATTCTATAGTGGATGGGAAGCCAGTGTAGGTTTTTTAGTATCGTTGTGATGTGGTCTTTACGTCGCGAATTTGTGAGGATCCTGGCTGCAGCATTTTGCAGCATCTGTAGAGGTTTGGTTGTGGAGGAGGGGAGGCCGAGCATTAGCGTGTTGCAGTAGTCAATCTTTGATAATAGTATGGCTTGGAGGACTGAACGGTAATCTTGAAAGTGTAGGCGAGGTCTTAGCTGCTTTAGAACATGCAGCTTATAGAAGCATTCCTTTGTGGTGTTGTGAATGAATTTTTTGAAGTTCATTCTGGTGTCCAGAATCGCCCAGAGGTCTCTCACTTGAGATGTTGATGGTAAGATTGGGTTGCAGACAAGGGGGTTGTTTTCATTAGGAGTGATGACTAGGAGTTCAGTTTTGGAAGTATTAAGTACCAGGTTGAGACTAGAGAGTAGGAGGTTGATGGAGCGAAGGCACCTGTTCCAGAAGTTTAGGGTGCTGGAGAGGGGTTCCGTGATGAGGATTAAGATCTGTATGTCGTCGGCGTAGATAAAGTGTGTAAGGTTATGACTTTCTAGTAGCTGGCATAGAGGTCGCAGATAGATATTAAACAGTGTAGGGGATAAAGAGGAACCCTGGGGCACTCCTTGATTGGAGTGGATGGGGTGGGATTCTTTATCATTTATTCTGACTTTGTAGTGCCGGTTGTTGAGGAAGGATTTGAGCCAGATGAGTGCAGATCCTGTGATACCGATTTCAGTTAGCCGTTTGATGAGGATTGAATGATTTACAGTATCGAACGCTGCTGCTATGTCGAGGAGAGCCAGAAGGTACAATTGGCCTTTGTCAAGACCCATCAGGATTTTGTCTGTTAACGAGAGTAAGAGTGATTCAGTGTTTAATCGTTTCCGGAAACCAAATTGAGAGGGGTAAAGTATGTTATGGGAGTCAAGGTAATCTATGAGTCGGTTGTTGACCAGTTTTTCCATTAGCTTGGCGATAAATGGTAAGTTGGCAATGGGGCGGAAGTTTACCGGGTTGGCTGGGTCCAAGTTAGGTTTTTTTAGTAGTGGTTTTAGAGAAGCTGTTTTTAATGCGTCCGGGACAGATCCTTGAGTAAGGGAGCAATTTATAATGTCGGCCAGCGGTTTGGCTATGGTGTTAGGGATAGTAAGTAAGAGTTTGGTGGGTATCTGGTCTGTTGGATGTGACGAAGGCTTCATTTTCTTGATTAGAGATTCGATCTCCAGTGATGATGAGAGTTCAAATGATTCCAGCATCGGTTTATAGGTGGATGGGGAAGGGTTTAGAGCAGGCGGAGGCTGGATGTTTGATGTGGTTATGGTAGTGGTCATATTTGTGAGTAAGTTTTTGATCTTGTTATCGAAGAATAAGGCCAGTTCTGTAGATTTGTTTTGGGCTTCTTCTTCTGGGATAGTTGGAGAAACCGGGGTAGTGAGGGTTGCGACATATGAGAATAGTGTCTTAGGGTCGTACATAAAGCTATGGATTTTTTTGGCGTAAAAGTCTCTTAGAGTGAAGAATGGTGATCCTGTACAGGTTCATAGCAGTTTTATAGACGGCCTGGGAAGTAGGGGAGGGGTCCTTACGCCAGCGTTGTTCTTTATGTTGTAAGTCTTGTTTGAGCTTTTTCAATTCTAAAGAGAACCAGGGTTTTTTGTTGTGCCTGGTTGGGTTGCTCTCTTTAGATGCTATGGGACAAATTTTGTCTGCCACGGAGCGAGTGATGTTTAGCCAAGAGGTAATGGCAAAGTCAGCGTTGGAAAGATCCAGCTCAGTTAGGTCCTTGGAGAGGCTGGAGCTGAGGACGTCCAAGGAGCAAGGTTTTCTGTACTTGATAGTAGATTTAGGGATGACGGGTGTCGTTTTTTTCTTAATTGCTAATTCCGTATAAATCAGCGAGTGGTCTGACCAGGGGATGGGCGAACAGGTAGGGGGAGTGGAGGGCGAAATGACTTCATTTATGAATATGAGGTCCAGAGTGTGGCCAGCTTTATGAGTGGGTTTATGATTTGTTTGAATCCCATGGCCTGGAAAGATGATAGAAGGGCTTCGCAATTGGAGGTGGGCGAAGGGGAGTCCACATGTATATTGAAGTCTCCTAAAATGATGGCTGGGGCGTCCGTATTGATGTGTTTAGCTATGGTTTTGATGAGAGGCGAAGGGTCCGATTCTAGGATCCCTGGGGGGGCGTATATTAGACAAATTTGTAATTGATTAGATTTGAATAATCCAATTTCTAGTTTAGTCGTCGATTTAAAGGCTTGTTGGGAAAGTCTCAGCTCTTTTTTTGCGGCTAGTAGAATTCCTCCTCTTTTTTTGAGTCTAGGTAAAGAGAAGAAGTCAGAGTTGTATTGGTAATTGGTTGATTAAGGCAGTATCTGTGTTTTGCAGCCAAGTTTCGGTTAACGCACAGATATCAGGTTGGGTGTCTAAGAGGTAGTCGTTGAGCAAGTGAGATTTTTTCGAGAGGGACTGGGTGTTGAGAAGAGTAAGGGTGATTAATGAGAGGCCTAGGAATTGGGTTAGAGGAGAGATCATGATAGGAATCAGTGATCTCTTTGAGCGTTGAATATTGTGCGTGAGTGGTTTGTATCTGTTAAGGAATGGGAGTGAAATAATGGGGATAGGGTACGTTTGTGTCATGGTGATTTTTTGAGTGAATATGGAAGATTTCTGGAGGAGATGGGAGCTAGATGTTGGTTGTTGGTTGAGCTTCGTATTTGCTGGTTATGGGATGAGATGAGTGCTGAATGATTGCAGGTGGAGGTGAATGTTGGTTGTATGCTGGCGGAGCTGGAAGCAGACCGATTGCTGGCTGAGGGGGATGCTGGATGATTGCTGGAAGAGATGGGTGCTGGGCGGTTGTTGGTAGGGAAGAGATTTAGGACGATTGCTGTAAACAATGAGATCTGGATGATTGCTGGAAGGGATGAGAGCTGGGTGATTGTAGGGAGAGGTGCGTGCCAGTTGGTTGCTGGGAGAGAAGAGCACTAGATGATAGCTGTCCGGGGTGAGTGCTGTTTGGATGCTGTAAGAGAGGGTTGCTAGTGGTGGCTAGAGGAGAGAGTTGTAATGCTGGATACCTGAGCGGATCCTGTAATCTGGTGCAGGGATATTCTAACCAAGTATTCTTGTAGTATTCTTGGACATACTACCAAACCCGATATATTATAGCGCCATCTATCAGCGGGCTGGGGAACATGCGCGAGTGCTGACGGACACATTACCAAGCCCGATATATTATAGCGCCATCTATCTGTGGGCTGCGGAACATGCACGAGCGCTGATGGACACATTACCAAGCCCGATATATCATAGCGCCATCTATCGGCGGGCTGGGGAACATGTGCGAGCACTGACAGACACACTATCAAGCCCGATATATTATAGCACCATCTATCGGCGGGCTGGGGAACATGTGCGAGCACTGACAGACACACTATCAAGCCCGATATATTATAGCGCCATCTATCGGCGGGCTGGGGAACATGCGCGAGCAGTGACGGACACACTACCAAGCCCGATATATTATAGCGCCATCTATCGGCGGGCTGGGGAACATGCGCGAGCACTGACAGACACACTATCAAGTCCGATATATTATAGTACCATCTATCGGCAGGCTGCGGAACATGCGCGAGCACTGACGGACACACTACCAAGCTCGATATATTATAGCGCCATCTATCGGCGGGCTGGGGAACATGCGCGAGCACTGACACACCACCAAGCCTGATATATTATAGCGCCATCTATCGGCGGGCTGGGGAACATGAGCGAGCACTGACAGACACACTACCAAGCCCGATATATTATAGCGCCATCTATCGGCGGGCTGGGGAACATGCGCGAGCACTGACGGACACACTACCAAGCCCGATATATTATGGATTGTTTTGTGTTAACTGATTTTTTTGTAGCCAGCTGAGGGTGTTTTTAAAAATTAAGCAAGCTCTAACTTGAACAAGAACACAATTTCAAACATTATTCAGATTTTACTAGAAACAGTATAAACATTTGGATTGAAGTCTGTGAACCATGCAATTTATTTTTACATATTAGCATAAATTAAAATTTTAATGAAGTTGCTATATACAGACTATGGAGTGAATTTTCAAAGGAATTACGTGCATGAAAGTAGCAATTTTCAGAAGTCCATTTACTCACATAAATCCTTTTGAAAATGTTACCATCTATAGTTTTACTCCTTTCTACAAATCTGTCAAATTTACCTTTTTTCCAGAAGCCTTTTCCATAGCTTTAACCATCTGAAGGACTGAATAACCAGTGCCTGTGCCAAGATTATAGATCTGCAATACAGAGGTTTGCATGTGTGACTGGATTCCCCACACAACATCTCTCCTCCAAGCTTTCAGTTCATGTTCTCAGTCACCAACACAACTGATTCCTGCTTATGGACGCACAGCAACAGCTTTCAAAGTGTAGATATAAAAGCCATTCATCGTCTCGACATGCAGAACATGTTGAACACAAAGGTAGCATTCAAATGAAGACCACCTACCTTGCATCCACACTTTTCCCAGAGTTTCTTCAGAGCAGCAATGTGGCCTTTTGCCAAATCTACTATATGAATGTAGTCCCTGACGCCTATTGAGTGGTAAGAAAACAAATGCGAGTTAGGAAACCAGGAGCCAGATATAATAAAGCATCCACGCAGTGCAACCTGCCAGTGACTTAGGTCCACTGCTAGTGTTTTATGCAGAAGTAGGAGGGACTCAGACAAAAAGCCACAGAAATATTTCAGATTGAAATCACTGTGTAAGAGAAGCTAGCTGGCTTTTCCTCTGTCAGATGCTTGAACTGAAAGCATTACACACAGCGAGAGGGAAGAGATAGTACACATCCTGGGGGCATGCTTCACAATGTGCCTTTTATGTGAGACCATTCCTGGGGTGAAGTCAGGCCTAATTTTGCATTTTCAAAACTACACACATTTTGGCTACAAAATAAAAAAACAATTAAAAACCCAACACCTAGATCCATTACTCCTGGGGGAGAACTGCACAACACAGAATTCCCCTCCTAATCAACATTTCCATTTTTTGCACAGAATCTGGAGAGGTGGGCAGTGGGCTGTGAGCAGAGCCCATCCTGCTCATGGAGAAATGACAGGCCAGATGGGTCACAAACAGAGCTCATCCCGCTTGCAACAAACATGGAAAAGGCCTGGCATGCTGTGAGTGGAGCTCGACAGGCACAGTGAAAGTGAGAGCGGGAGCCTGTAGGAGGGAGTGTGTATGAGTGAGATTGGGAGCTGGTGTATGGGAGAAAGGGAGAGGGCATTTGTGAGCCTGTGTGAAAGGGTGTGTGTGAGAGACAGGGAGCCTGTGCAAGGCAGTGTGTGTATGAGAGAGGGAGCCTGTGTGCAGGGGTGTATGAAAAAGAGGAGTAATATTAGAGAGGGGCAAACTCTGGGAATGGAAGGTTGGAAAGTGAGCCTAGAGGGGGAAGATGGAGGAGTTGGGACCTGAGGGGGCAAAGTGAAAGAAGTCTACCCAGGGGAGTAGAAAGAGAGGGTGGAAGGGACACAGTGTACTTCTGAGGAAATTCTGCTCAAAATATTTAGAACTCTGCATCTGAGTAATAACTTTTCTGTATTGTATTTTAAATTAATTACTCAGACTGATGTAAATTGTCTTATTTTGACCAATATAAAGATGGCAGAATTTTATATTTTTGTGTGTAAAAGTCCCCCAGCCAAAAGTAGTAACGTATTCACTAAACTAAGGGGCCAGATAAGCCACTTACAAGTCTTCAATGAATAGCAGGAACAACTCTGCAATGTTCACTCCAATAAAGCTACCCAAAATGTAAACATCGGCAGCCTAGGACAGGTCAGGGATTGACCTGTTCTCAGAGGAAATCAGGTAAGTAGTAATTTCTCCTTCCTTTGCATCCTGGTAGGTCAATCCCCACCAGTGGGATGTACCAAAGCTAATTCTGAAGAGGGCCAGCAGTCCAGTCAATACCACCCATGAAAACACAGCGTGCTCCTTAGCTTGAACATCCAAGCGGTAAATCTTGGAAAAAGGGTGCAAAGATGACCACGTCACTGCTCAGCAAATCTCAGTAGGCGGCAACAAATGAAGTTCTGCCCACGATACCGCCTGAGCCCTCATGGAATGCGGACTAATCGTTTCGGCAAAGGAACCTCAGCGGCCATACTGACTTCCTTAACCCAATGGGCTATCGTTGCCTGCATCACCAGTGCTCCCTGTTTAGGGCCACCATGGAGCACAAACAGGCAATTAGACTTCCAGACAGATTTAGTCACCTCCAAGTACTGCAGCAATGTCACGTGACATCCAAGGAACACAAAAAGACTGTATTCAGCTTTATCTCTGTCCCTGTCCAAGGTGAGCAGGGAAATAAACTGATTCACAAGAAACCCCCAAACCACTTTTGGCAAAAACAAGAGGGCACAGTCAGAGGTTGAACTGCACCTGGAGCCATAAGGAGAAAAGGCTCACCCGACATGCCGATTAGATTGCCACCAGAAAAATTGTCTTCAAGGTAAGCAGCTGCAAGGAAAGAGCACGCAGCGGCTGAAAGGTCGGACCTGCCAAGAATTCAGGTCCCACAGAGGTACCGGAAGCCACAAAGGGGGACAAAGATGCTTAACTCCCTTCAAGAAACGGGACATGTCTGGATAGGAAGACAAAGGCCCTCCATTGACTCACCCCCTATAACAAGCAAGGGCTGCAACTTGAACCTTCATGGTGTTAAGGGCCAAGCCTTGAAAACAAGGCATCCTGTAAAAATTCCAAAACTTAAGGAATATCCACCTTGAGAGCTTCATTCAGAAAACTAAACCTCAAAAACTCTCCAAACCCTAAAATAGGCTAGAGAAGTAGAAAATTTCCTGGCCCGTAGTAAGGTGGAAATTGCAGCAGGCAAATAACCCCGTTTCAACAACCAAGCCCTTTCATTGGCCAAACCGTAAAACAAAACAGACCCAGATCTTTGTGTAAAATGAGTCCCTGCCGCAAAAGATCCTTTTGAGATGGGAGCCTGAGGGGATTGTCCACCAGCAATCTCCGCAAATAGTCATACCACAACCTCCAGGCCCAATCTAGAGACACCAAAAGGACAGTGTTGGTTTGACTTGCAATCTTCTGGATGATCCTGCCTATCAGATACGTAGGCAGGAATGTATACAGCAGGGAGACGCACCACCACTCCTGAATGAGAGCATCAATGCACAGTGCTTTCGAATCCCGTCTGCGACTGGGGAGGGGGAAAAAAAATTGCACAACTTTTGCGATGTCAAAGGTTGCCAACAAGTCTAGGTCTGAGTGGCCTCAGCACTCCACAAGGAGCCAAAAGGCTTTGTCCACTAGCTTCCATTCTCCTGGGTCCAAGTGTTTCCTGCTGAGGAAGTTGGCTCCAATATTGTCCTTTCTGGCAATATGAGAGGTGGATATGCCTAGAAGATGTTGCACCGCCCACACCATGAGCAAAATTGACACCTCTGACCTCTGCTGATTCTTGATTATACCCTGATGATTGATGTAAGCCACTATCGTCACAATGTCTGACATTATTCGGACCGCCTGAGCCTCTAGATCAGACCTGGGCAAGGGGCGGCCCGCGGGCTGAATCCGGCTGCCTTCCCTTGCAGAGGGAAGGCAGCAGTTCATTCTCCGCTCCCTCGCTCCCCGATTGGCCGGCCAATCAGGGAGCGAGGGAGCGGAGAATGAACTGTTTTTTTTACAGCGTCTGGTGGGGGGGGAGGGAGTGACTCGAGCGAAGGCATGCTGTCCGATTGGCCGGTGCTGGGCAAGCCTTGCCCAGCACCGGCCAATCGGGCAGCGTGCCTTCGCTCGAGTTTCTTTCCTACATATGTCACAGTTCCGCCTTTCGTGGTCTTTTATCTCAGGGGTCCCCAACCACCGGTCCGCGGACTGGGACGTGGGAGTTTTTTGCCGGTCCGCGGCGCGCGCTCCCGGTCTCTCCCGCTGCCGTTGCCGCTGGGCTGTCAGCACGTTCAAGCCCAGTGGGAATGGCAGCGGTGTTAGAAGAAGCTGTGGTACCCGCGGCTGGCCTTTTCTTCTTCCCGCGCCTGCACCCCCCCTCCTGTGACCCGGAACAGGAAGTGATACACCGAGCGGTGCGCGGGAAGGAGAAAGAGCCGTGCCGCGTCGGCTGCAGCGTCGGTCCCCGAGCAATTGAAGCAGCCAGTAATCGAGAGAGGAGACAGCAGCATGAGCCTCCCACGGCCGATGGGATTCTTCTTTCTTGGCCTGCGGGGGCTGCTGCAGCTCCCATTTGTGCTCCGGGGGGGGAGAGGAAGTAAGTGCGAGAAAGAGAGAGAAGCAGCCAGCCAGCCTGTGTGTGATTGACTGGTCAGAGAGCTGATGTGTGTGTATATGTGAGAGACAATGAAAGTGATTGCTCAGGGAGATGACTGATGTGTATGTGAGAGTGTGAGACATTAGTCAGGGAGGTGACTGATGTGTGTGTGTGTGAGAGAAAAAGCATGGAAGTGAGAAGTCTGGGTATGTGGGAAAGCATGAGCGTAAGAAGCCTGGTGTTGTGGGAGTGAGAAACCTGGGTGAGTGTGCATGCATGAGAGAGAGAGACTGCTTGGTAAGGTGACGGTGTGTGTGAGAGAAAAAGACTGGTGTGTGTGAATGAGAGAGAATGTGATTCAGGGAATGAGAAGCCTGTGCACGTGGAGAGTGAGCATGGAAATGAGAGAGACTGGTGTGTGTGTAACAGAGAGAAAGTGATTATGGGAATGAGAAGCCTGTGCATGTGAAGAGTGAGCATGGGAGTGAGAAACCTGGGTGTGTGTGAGCCATCATGGGAGGGAGAAGCCTGTATATCTGAAAGAGAACATGGGAGTGAGAGACTGGTGAGTATGTGTGTGTGTGTGTGTGTGTGAGAGAGAGAGAAAGAAAGTGATTATGGGAATGAGAAGCCTGTGCATGTGGAGAGAAGAAGAATGGGAGTGACAGACTGGTGAGTGAGTGTGTGGGTGGGTGTGTGTGTGTGAGAGAGAGAGAGACAGAGAAAGTGATTATGAGAGTGAGAAGCCCATATATGTAAATAGAACACGGGAGTGGGAAGCCTGTGTGTGTGTGTGTGTGTGTGTGTGTATGGCATGAGAGAAACTGTTCAGGAAGGTGACTGGTGTGTGTGTGCCAAAGACTGTTTGGGAGATGATTGGTGTGTGAGAGACAGAAACTGGTCATGGGGGCATGACTGGTATGGTGTGTGTGTGAGAGACATGGGCACTAAGGAAGAGGACCATAAGTATAGAGCTTAGCTTCTACTGCTGCTTCTGGTGTGTGCCACAGCCTGCAGGGAAGGGGAGTAGGAGAGCTGCTGGAGAGGGTAAGTAAAGATGGCTTTAAGTTTATTTTTCTTGACTGCCATTTTAATTGTGTGATGTCTGCTTTTTTGAAATATTTTATTGGTGTTTGGAGAATGTTTAATAGTTTTATGAGTTTTTAATTGTTGGATGTTATTCTGTTCATAGCTGTTTTGAAACATGTATTCTGCTTATTAGTATAGTTTACAATTATTTCTGTGTGGGGATCTATAGTGCTTGCTAGTTCTGTTTTCCTAATAAAAGGTGTATTGGTTTTTAGGACCTGATTTAATATTTGTAGTGTTGCCTTTTCATAGATAGGGTTGCTCCTGTTTGAGTGTATTCCATAATACAGGTGTAACTGTGTGCGGATTAGTTTATGTGCATTACTACAGATCCTGGGAGTATGTTAGGTCGGTTCTGTGTCTGTTACCGAGATGAGATATTTTGCTAGCATGTAAGCGTTTGTATCGGTCTTATTTGTTGTGTTTTCTCAGAGGACATGCATTGGTGGTAAACTGCTGTCTTTCATAAGTAGGGCTATTGAGAACTGAGTTAATTATATTAGTCCGGCCCTCTAAAACCATCCCAATTTCTCATGCGGCCCACGGGAAAATTAATTGCCCACCCCTGCTCTAGATGCTCTGAACTGCAAGCACGCTAACCAAACCACTTGTGCTTCCAATCAGTTGATACTCCACTGTTTCTCGTCAACATTATAGCGCCCGTGCACCATCAACTCCTGATAGTGAGCCCCCCAACCCAGAAAGCTTGCATCTGTCGCAACACCAACCAATCTGGCATCTCCAGGGCAACTCCCTTTCTGAAACAATCTGCCTGCAACAACCACTGCAACTGAAATCTCACCTCCAATGGTAGGAGCAGCCTCACTGCATAGTCCTGCAACTGTGGGTTCCATTAGAAAAGCAACGCATGTTGAAGAGGCCTATGTGCCCTTACCCAGGGAACTACTTCAGTGAGCAGCCATTAATCCCAGGACCTGTAGATAAGACCACACTGTCAGGCGAATAGTGTTCTCCAGGTATCCATTTATGTCAAGATGGAAGAAAACCAACTATCAGCATTCCCCGGTAGTAGACAGCGCTTTCTGAAGATTAGAAGGCTATCTGTTTGAGGCTCCTTGCTGACAAGAATAGTTAAATTTCTTATGTCATGTCCAGCTGCTACCCGACCATGGCACATTAAATGAAAGGCCCCAGCATCCATGAGTGCAAGGTCTATTAGGGCACTTGTATGGTCTCCTCAATATGAACGGGCTGTGCCTCTCACCCTGGTTTACACGATGCTGAGCTTACTGGACTGGATCTAATAACAAACAAGTAAGGCGTGCAAATATCTTGTGATTCGACATAGTTGAGAGTGCCCTTCATAAAAACTGATTTCTTCACTGCTCTGCGAGTGAATTTTGTGTACATTCTGCGAGTGCTCGCCAGTGCTTCAAATTCCTACAACAGTAACAAGGTAAACGAGCATGAACTAGAAACCAGTCTTAACTAATGTACATACACCATGGCCAAAAATCCCCAAACAGTAAGCTCCCAGCTTCCATGTTTCCAGTTATATCACCGTATCTCACGGATGGCAAGAAAGCATCTTTCTTCTGCCTGCCTTGAAGCCGCGTGTCTCAAATGGCCACCTGCCACATTCTCCTTCACTTGAGGGTCGTTGCGAGGAATTTCTGAGCTTCCTCTGGGGTATCGAAAAAGATAGTTTGATTCTCATGCCAAATTTTTAAGCGAGCTGGGAATTGTAAAGAAAATTTCACCTGTTTGTCAAACAGCGTGGAACAGATGGGTGAGAAGCCTCTCCGCAGACCCAAAACTTTGGCCGAGTAGTCCTGGAATATCCAAACGCGTTTAGTATCATAGGCCAGGTCAGGGGTTTTCCTGAACACTTGCAGAATAGCTTGTGTGCAAAATTTAAAACTTTCGCGATAACAAGCCGCAGTCTTGGGTCTCCATCTTTTCTTTGTCCTAGCCTGTGTGCCCTTTCTATACGAAAAGATGGTGCAATCTCTGGTATATGTAACGCCTCTGGGAGAAGATTCTAAAAAAGACCCCAGATTGCGTTCATTTAGCGATTCCGGCAGGCCCAGCAGACGGATATTCGACCTGCAGGCCCGATTTTTCATTTCATCCAGCTTGGAGGAATGCGCTTCGATCTGTTTCTCCAAAGCATGAATCTTGGCAGTGAGAGCGAGGTTATCGTCCTCTAAAAGACCGACCCTCCCCTCTACTATTTCAAACTGCGGGTTGATTTCATCAAACACAGTACGGACCTCAGAAATCTATGTAGAAATAGTAGCTAGTTTCAGATCTAAGGATTCCATTAGAACAGCCTTAATGTGTTCAGGCGCGGCCGGAGAGAGATAGATAGCGCAATTAGGTATCTGAGTCGTCACCATTTTGGGATCGGCCATTTCGGTTTTTCTTTTTTTCCCGGACTTAATATTTATTTATTTAAAGTTTTTTCTAGACCGACATTCATTGGAGACATCATATCGGTTTACAGATAAACATAGTAAGAAGCTTTACAGTGTAACAATGTTGAAAACAAAGACAACTAGCAGCGAGGGGGATGATAACATATTGGGGGATACAGGTTAATAATTTTTAAGATTTACTAAGTAAAATAGTCAAAAACATAGGTGAAATTAAGCAGTTTGACAGGTATATGGTCAAAGATATATTTATAAATTATGTAATCATCTGGACATGGGAAATTGTTGTGAGATATGGGGGGGTTAAAGAATGTTGCAGGGGGGGGGGAGGAGGAGAGGGTGGATGGAACAGAGTAGCTGAGAGATATGAAGGTGGTAAAGGGGTGTGTGATCATATGGGTCATGAGTATGTGTTGCGTCCGGTCTCAGACAGCTTCGACCACTGTGCCTCACCTTTCTCTCTGCTCTCCCCGCTAGCCTTGGGAAGATGGCTACCACCGCGTCTTCATACCGCTCTCTCCAGTGTCCCCGGAATGGCTATGGCAAGGCTATCCGCCATGTTTCTCCTGAGGGCCTCCTAGGGTGCGCGCACACATGCCACCTACGTCTTTATCCACGTCATGGCGGGAACCTCGGGGGCGTCCCCCTTGAGTGACGTCACGCCATCCGGGTATTTAGCCTGCCCTTCGTTTGCGAACAAACGGGCCGATTCAGTAAAGTCCGCGGGAGAGCGGGCGGCGCGCGATACAGTATTTAAATGAGGTCCGGCAGAAGAAACGGGCAAAAGGAGGCGCTAGGGACTCTAGCGCGTCCCTAGCGCCTCCTTTTTGACAGGAGCGGTGGTTGTCAGAGGGTTTGACAGCCGACGCTCAATTTTGCCGACGTCGATTCTCGAGCCCGCTGACAGCCACGGGCTTGGAAACCGGCAAAATTGAGCGTCCGGTTTTCGACCCGACAGCCGACTTCAAATTTTTTTTATTTTTTTTTTACTTTTTTTACTCTTCGGGACCTCCGACTTAATATCGCCATGATATTAAGTCAGAGGGTGCACAAAAAAGCAGTTTTTTACTGCTTTTCTGTGCACTTTCCCGGTGCCGGAAGAAATTAGCGTCTACCTTTGGGTAGGCGCTAATTTCTGAAAGTAAAATGTGCGGCTTGGCTGCACATTTTACTTTCTGAATCGCGCGCGAATACCTAATAGGGCCCTCAACATGCATTTGCATGTTGAGGGCGCTATTAGATTCAGTGGGTTGGACGCGCATTTTCCGCCCCTTACTGAATAAGGGGTAAGGGAAAACGTGCGTCCAATGGCAGGTTAACAGTGCGCTCCGGAGCGCACTGTACTGTATCGGCCCGAAATCGAGTTAGCAAGAATTGGATTCGCCTCCGGTCTAAGGTACTCTGCCACTTCCATGCTGCTGCTGGAAACTCTCTCTGCCCTTCGGGGTATTTCATCTAACCTGGGTACCCACTCCTCGGGGGCCCTATGCTTTCTTTCAGGTGCCTGTCTGGGATACCAGGTACTTCCCTGCCTTGGTGCCTGCAATCCAACTACTTCTGCCTGCTGGGATCTCCATCATTACAGCTACCAACGTAGTGAGTAATCTAACCTTTGGCAGTCTATCTCACCTACAGCTCAGCACTGGGAACCTACATCCGGGACTCCCTATACTACCGAGAGCTGCTACATCTATTATTGTGAGACGGGTCTCCTCTGCTGAGGGCCCCTGGACTGCTTCTACTGGATCACCTCACTACTGCCACCTCTGGTGGTATCATCCAGCTGTATAATAAAAGAAATCTGCTGTGTTTACGTGTCTCGAGTCTAGCCTAGTACTGCAGTTCCTCACGGGGTTCCTCCACGTGGGAGTGGCCATCACCGCAGTACACAAGAATCCACTCCAACACCTCAAAACCATAACAGATTGCTAACTCCATGGATTAGGCTCAGCTCACCGCATTGCAGGCCATTCCAGGCCTGGCCCAGCGAATCTCTGAACAATAGAACTCGCTGGATAACTTGACTACTGCCTTTAACCAGTTGCACGCACAGATTAATACACCGACCACCACAGGTAAAGAAGTTACATCTCCAGAAGTGACGGTCAAGACTACTGTACCTCTATCTGCTCCAACACGCTTCTCAGGGGAAGTTTGGAGATGTAGAGGATTTATCAATCAATGTTGCATGCACTTTTCCCTGCAACCTAATCATTTTCCTACAGCTTATGCCAAAACCACCTATAACCTGTCTTATCTGGACAGAAGAGCGTTGGCTTGGGCCTCTCCGCTGTGGGAGCACAATGATGCTATCCTGAATGATCTTGCCGGGTTCCTTGAACTGTTCAGATCAGTATTCGATGACCCTGCCCGGTATATGACAGCAGGATCTACATTGGTTCATCTGAAACAAGGTAATAAACCTTTGCCAGAGTTCGCCATAGAATTCAAGAAGTTGGCTTCAGAATTACATTGGGACCCTAGATGCCTGAAGACCCTCTTCTTTGAAGGTCTGAATTCCCGGTTGAAAGATGAGCCTGGCGGCTCGAGAGATGCCTGAGACCTTAAGCAGAACTAATGAAGTTGGCAACGAGGACCGATCACCGACTTCGTGACAAGGTTCAAGAGGCCAAGAGTCCCAGAAGACCACTTCAGGGAGAGACTCGAATCAAGTCTGTACCCAGGCCTATACCCTCAGGTCCTGTTGCTGTCGAAGAAGAACCAATACAATTAGGCCGCAGCCATTTGACTTCTAAAGAGAGAAGAACGCGAAAGAGGTTGGGACTATGCAAGTATTGTGGACAAGCTGGCCATGCTGTACAAACATGCCCTATATGTCGGGGAAACTGGCAGACATAAGTCCTGTGGGAGGACTCTTCTTAGGTCTAACTGCACCCTCTCCTCCACTCTCTCTTCCTGTATCCTTAATCTGCGGACCTCTAGAATACCAGACCCTTGCCCTAGTGGATTCTGGGGCAGGGGGAAATTTTATTTTAAAATGTCTAGTGGAACATCTGCGGATCCCCACCACTACCATGACGTCTCCACTCCTTCTGTCTTCTATTCATGGAGAGCCCTTACCGGGTGAAGTGACCCTACTCACAGAACCAGTGAGCTTACGTACCGGTGCTCTTCATACAGAGACTATTTCCTTCTTCATGCTAGAGAAGGATATGCACCCCTTAGTACTTGGGCTACCGTGGCTGCAGAAACATATGCCACAATTCAACTGGGCCACTTTGGAGCTTTCACGTTGGGGTCCAGACTGCCATGGCAAATGCCTAATGGAAGTTTCTCCAATACCCTACATGCCAACTACCCAGTTGTTGCCTGGGTTGCCGCCTCAATATGCATCTTTTCAAGATGTATTTTCCAAAGAAGCTGCTGATGTATTGCCTCCACACAGATTCTATGACTGCGATATCAATTTGAAGCCTAACACAGAACCACCCAAAGGAAGGGTTTATACCCTCTCTCCGTAGTAAAAAATAAAGCGATGTCAGAGTGCATCCAGGAGAATCTTCAGAAAGGCTTCATAAGACCTTCCAAGTCTCCTGCCGGCACAGGCTTCTTCTTCGTGGGGAAGAAGGACGGAACATTACGTCCATGCATTGACTACAGAGGTCTAAATGAGATCATTGTAAAGGATCGCTATTCCTTACCACTCATCTCGGAAAGAAATACGAGTGAGGTAATCAAATTTGCAGATGATACAAAATTGTTCAGAGTAGTCAAATCACAAGCAGATTGTGATAAATTGCAGGAAGACCTTGTGAGACTGGAAAATTGGGCATCCAAATGGCAGATAAAATTTAATGTGGATAAGTGCAAGGTGATACATATAGGGAAAAATAACCCATGCTTGTTACAGAATGTTAGGTTCCATATTAGGTGCTACCACCCAAGAAAGAGATCTAAGCGTCATAGTGGATAACACATTGAAATAGTCGGTTCAGTGTGCTGCAGCAGTCAAAAAAGCAAACAGAATGTTGGGAATTTATTTATTTTATTTGTTATTTTTATTATACCGAGTTTCATGATAGGAATCACATCAACCCGGTTTACAATTAACAATGTGAGTAAAGGCAGAGAATAACAAAGTAAAGAACATTTCCCAATACAAGAACAAATATAGTATGAAACTTAAATATTATAACAATATTTTGGATGTGAGAAAGTTACAAAAAACATGGAAAAATAACTTGGATATGAAAGGGGAAGAATTGTAGAACGACTATAAGCATTTTAACCAGCTGTATCAATTAATAAATATGTATAATATTATAAAATGTAGATGTGTAGCAAAATGATTAGATAAGATATTGTTGTGAAGTATAATAAAATGTTGCTGTGACTGCGTGTGAAGTTAGTGGGATTTTTTTTTTTTTTTTTTTTTACAGTTCCTAACTTTTGTGTTTATGCTGATGATGAGTGGGGAATTTAATCCAGATCTGGGAAAAAGCCAAGTTTTTAGTCTTTTCCTAAAAGTTGGAGCGCATGGTTCTTGTCTTAAGTCCGGTGTCTTAAGTCCGGTGGGATGGAGTTCCAAAGGATTGGACCTGCTGATGAGAGAGCTCTTGAGCTGTAGGAATTATGATGGTAGGTTTTGGCATGTGGAACCTGTAGTGATTCTTTGTAGTGTTCCCTGATGGGTCTGTCTGATGTGTGTTTTTTAAAAGGGATTTGTAGGTCAAGTTGAGTGTGTTGATGGATGTTCTTGTAGATAATCATGATGGTTTTATACATAATTCTGAAGTGGATCGGTAACCAATGAAGGTCTTTGAGGATGGGGGAGATGTGGTCGATTTTCCTGGAGTTTTGTGAGGATTCTGGCTGCTGTGTTCTGTACCATTTGTAGAGGCTTGGTGTAGGAAGCTGGGAGGCCTAGTAGAAGAGAATTGCAATAATCTAGTTTGGAGAAGATTATTGCTTGCAGGATTGATCTAAAGTCATGCGCATGGAAAAGTGGCTTTATTCTTTTCAGGATATGTAATTTGTGGAAGCAGTCTTTGGTAGTTCTGTTAATGAATGGTTTGAGGCTAAGACGATTATCTAAGAAGGCTCCTAGATCTCTTACATGGGTGGTTTTGTAGGAGTGTTGGAGGCTTTGAAAGTGTATTGTTGTTTTCAGGTGCTATAAGGAGATATTCCGTTTTCGACGCATTGAGGACTAGGTTTAGGCTGTTGAGGAGGTGTTTGATTTCTAGTAAGCAATTGTCCCAGTATTCCATTGTTATCGAGATTGATTCTTTTAAAGGGATCACAATCTGTACGTCGTCAGCGAAGAGGAAGTGTTTCAGGTTTAATTTTGTGAGTAATTGACAAAGTGGTAGAAGGTATATATTAAATAGAGTGGGTGACAGGGAAGAACCTTGTGGCACCCCTCTGGTGGAGGGGTGATATTGGGATTCTGTATTATGTATTTTGACCCTGTAACCTCTGTTTTCCAGGAAGGTTTTGAACCATGTTAGTGAAGTAGCTGTCACTCCAATATTTGCCAGTTGTTTTAGCAGGAGGTAATGGTTGACGGTATCAAGGCCGCCGAGAAGTCAAGGAGGATTAGTAAAAATGCTTTGCCTTTATCGATTCCGGAGAGGAGGAAGTCTGAGAGTGAAAGAAGTAGTGTTTCTGTGCTTGCAGCTTTTCGAAAGCCATATTGGTTTGGAGACAGAATTACGTGGTCTTCCAAGTAGTTGGAAAGTTGAGTGTTCACCAATTTCTCCATTATTTTGGCTATGAATGGAAGGTTGGAAATAGGGCGGAAGTTGTTGGGATCATTTGGATTTAGATTCGATTTTTTTAGGAGGGGTTTGATTGAAGCTGTTTTTAGCTCATCTGGGTAGATACCCTGGGATAGTGAACAGTTTATAATTTCAGCAAGTGATTTTGATATAATATCAGGAATGAGAAGTAGCATTTTGGAGGGAATTTGATCAAACGGGTGTGATGAAGGTTTCATTTTCTTCAGCACCGATTGTATCTCTGTGACAGTGATGGGTTCGAATGCGTTAAGTTGGATATCTTTGTTAGGGAGAATATATGTGTTATCTTGAGAGCTAGTGGTTGATGGCAATTGATTAAGGAGTTCAGAGATTTTTTTGCTGAAATGAAGAGCCAGTTCGTCTGCTTTGGTCTGAGAAAGTTCGGGTGGTATATCAGGAGTGATGGGTTTAGTGAGATTGGAAACGAAGGCGAATAGAGCTTTCGAATCATTGATGATGTGATGAACCTGACGGGCATAGTAGTCTCTTTTTGTTTTCTGTGTACTGATTTTGTATTGGTGGAGCGTGTGTTTGTAGTCTGACAGTGAGGCCGGAGAGGGGGCTTTACGCCATTTTCTTTCTTTCTGCCGAAGTAGTTTTTTGAGATTTCGCAGTTCATCATTGAACCAGGGTTGTCTTTTGGATGCCTTTGAAGACGGTTTTTTGGTGGTCAGTGGGCAAAGTGTGTTTGCTACTTCTTTTGTTTATTTTGGACCATGATTGGATAGCGGAATTAGGTGTAGAAACATCGATGGATGGTAGTTCTGGGGCTATAACTTTGCTGAGGAGTTCAGAGTTACATGTTTTTCTGTAGAGGAAAGCGGCTCTTGAGTCAGGCTTAAAATCTGGTTGTGGTAGGGAAAAACTGGTGGTGATTAAGGAGTGGTCTGACCATGGGACTTGTTGACAGTCAGGTTGATTTGTTTGGGATATGCCGGCATTTGTAAAGAAGAGGTCGAGTGTGTGTCCTCCTTTGTGAGTGGGTTTGTTGATTTGTTGTTTGAAACCCATTGCAGACATTGCGGTGAGGAAGGCTTCGCAGTTCGTTGAAAGGGGAACTTTGTCAACATGTAAGTTGAAGTCGCCCAAGATTATAGCTGGGGAGTCAAGGTTAAGGTGTAAAGTTATAGTTTCTAGAATGGGAGAGGTGTCTGACTCTAGCAGGCCTGGAGGGGCGTAAACTAGAAGGATTTGGAGATCTTCTGATTTGAACAATCCTAATTCTAATTTGGTATTTGTGTTGATAGGATAGGGTGTGAACCTCAAGGATTTTTTGGCAGCTAGAAAGATACCCCCTCCTCTTTTTTTTTGTCTTGGGATAGAGAAGAAGTCGTAGATCTGTGTTGGAAGTTGGTTAATGAGTGCGATGTCCGTGGGTTTGAGCCATGTTTCTGTTATGGCGCAAAAATCCGGAGTTGAGTCCAGCAGTAGGTCGTTAAGTATTAAAGTTTTGTTGGTCAGTGATTGTGCGTTAAATAGGAAGATGGTAAATAAGGCGAGACCTAGAAACTGTGTGTTAGGGGAAATCATGATTGGTATAAGGGATTTGTAGGTGCGTGGGCGGTAGGGCATTTTCAGTTGAATGAAGGCTTGTTATAGATACCAGAGGAATGGCAATATGAATGCTGCTGTGGGTTGGATGGGTGCTGAATGAATGCTGTTAAAGTTCAGTTGAGCGTTGAATGAATGCTGTAGTGGGCTGGTTTGGTGCTGGTTGAATGCTGCTGTAGTTTGACTGCATGCTGGTTGAATACTGCTGTATTTTAGCTGCGTGCTGGTTGAATGCTGCTGTAGTTTGGCTGCGTGCTGGTTGAATGCTGCTGCAGTTTGGCTGCGTGCTGGTTGACTGCGTGCTGGTTTGACTGCGTGCTGGTTTGACTGCGTGCTGGTTGAATGCTGCTGTATTTTAGCTGCGTGCTGGTTGAATGCTGCTGTATTTTAGCTGCGTGCTAAATTATTAGAAAGGGAATCGTGACTAAAACGGAAAATGTCATAATGCCTCTGTATCGCTCCATTGTGAGACCGCACCTTGAATACTGTGCACAATTCTGGTCGCCGCATCTCAAAAAAGATATAGTTGCGATGGAGAAGGTACAGAGAAGGGTGACCAAAATAAGGGGAATGGAAGAGCTCCCCTATGAGGAAAGACTAAAGACGTTAGGACTTTTCAGCTTGGAAAAGAGACGGCTGAGGGGGATATGATAGAAGTGTTTAAAATCATGAGAGGTCTAGAACGGGTAGATGTGAATTGGTTATTTACTCTTTCAGATAATAGAAGACTAGGGGGCACTCCATGAAGTTAGCATGTGGCACATTTAAAACTAATCGGAGAAAGTTCTTTTTCACTCAACGCACAATTAAACTCTGGAATTTGTTGCCAGAGGATGTGGTTAGTGCAGTTAGTATAGCTGTGTTTAAAAAAGGATTGGATAAGTTCTTGAAGGAGAAGTCCATTACCTATTAATTAAGTTGACTTAGAAAATAGCCACTGCTATAACTAGCAACAGTAACATGGAATAAACTTAGTTTTTGGATACTTGCCAGGTTCTTGTGGCCTGGATTGGCCAGTGCTGGAAACAGGATGCTGGGCTTGATGGACTCTTGGTCTGACCCAGTATGGCATGTTCTTATGTAGCTATTCGATAGACTACAGGGAGCCAAGATATTCTCCAAGCTTGATCTCAAAGGAGCCTATAATATAGTTCACATCCGCTCTGGCGATGAATGGAAGACGGCTTTTAATACCAGGGATGGGCACTTTGAATACCTGGTGATGCCCTTCGGCCTGTGCAACGCCCCGGCTATCTTCCAAAACATGATGAACGACATTCTGCGTGATCTACTCTACCAATGTGTCGTTGGGTACTTAGACGACATCTTGATATTTTCCCAGGACCTGAATATCCATCAGGAAGATGTCAAAAGAGTGCTGCAGAGACTTCGCGAGAATCGCTTATACGCCAAGTTGCCTAAATGTGAATTCCACAAGGAATCTGTGCCCTTCTTGGGGTACATTGTTTCGAACAAAGATTTCCAGATGGACCCTCAGAAGCTTGAGAATATTCAAAAATGGACATAACCCACTGGTCTAAAAGCTCAGACAATTTCTGGAATTTACCAACTACTACAGAACTTTCATCTAGGATTACTCTTCACTGACTGTTCCATTAACAGAGATGACTAAGAAAAGGTGCCAATGTTGCCAATTGGTCTACGGAAACCGTGACAGCATTTCAGAAGCTGAAAGACACCTTCTCAAGTAAGCCATGTCACCGCCATCCGGACCCTACACGGCCCTTCGTTGTGGAAGCTGATGCCTCGGACATAGGCGTAGGGGCCGTGCTAAGCCAGACCAGTGACTTTAAAATCTTTCACCCATGTTCTTTTTTTCTCCCGACGTTTCTCGCCAGAGGAGAAGAACTACCGCATTGGGAATAAAGAACTACTGGCAATAAAGATGGCATTTGAAGAGTGGCGTCCCTGGCTTGAAGGTGCACAACATCAGATCACTGTTTACACTGATCACAAAAATCTGGAGTACCTCCGTCATGCCCAGCTCCTTAACCATAGACAGGCGAGGTGGTCCCTGTTCTTCAACAGATTTGACTTTGCGCTGAAATATCTCCCTGGAGATAAGAATGTCAAGAGCAGATGCTCTATCTCGCTCTTTTCTCTCTGAGGAGGAATTGCCTAGTGGTTAGAGCAGTGGGCTAGGAACCAGAAGACCAGGGTTCGAGTCCTGCTGTCGCTCCTTGTGACCTTGGGCAAGTCACTTTACCCTCCATTGTCTCAGGTACAAACTTAGAGTGTAAGCCCTCTGGGGATAGGGAAATACCTACAGTTCCTGAATGTAAACCGATGTTGTATCTCAGATCGAATGTCGGTATATAAAAAAAAACGTACCTGATGAACCCCAACATATCATCGACCCGGTACCCTCCGGGCAAGACCACTGTACCCTGCAATCTAAGAAAGAAATTGTTAGCATGGGCTCACAATCCGAAATTGGCTGGACATACTGGTCAGCGAAGAACTCTGGCTAAGCTCAGAAGTACTATTGGTGGCCCACCATTAAGGAAGACACTTTTGCGAATGTAGCTTCTTGTTCCAATTGTGCCAGACAGAAGCCTCCGCCCGGATGTCCTTGGAGCCTGCTTCATCCCTTGCCAGTACCAGATGAGCCCTGGACCCACATTGCTACAGATTTTGTGGTAGACTTACCACTTTCTGGAGGTAACAATACCATCTGGGTTACAGTGGATCGATTCTCGAAGATGGCTCACTTCGTGGCTCTCCCTGGCTTGCCTTCAGCCATGGAGCTTGCTATATTCATCAGCCACATCTTTCACCTACATGGCATGCCTAAACACATTGTTTCAGACAGAGGAGCTCAATTTACAGCAAAGTTCTGAAAAGCTTTGTGTAAGAAGTTTGACATCACACTAGACTTCACCTCTGCGTACCATCCTCAGTCAAATGGCCAAACTGAGAGAATGAATAGAACTCTCAAGCAGTTCCTTCGTGCCTATGCTGGTTCACATCAGAATGACTGGGCTGAACTGTTGTCCTGGGCTGAATTCGCCATCAACTCTCATCCAGCATCATCTACTGGATCAACACCATTTGACGTGGTCTACGGACGACAACCCTTACCACCTTTACCACTTCCACTTTCAGTGTCGTCCCCGGCAGCTCAATCCACTGCCAAAGATATACAACAACTCTGGAGTAAGACTAAAGAGATGCTCCAAAAAGCAGGATAAAGAGCAAAGAAAGGCTATGATGCTCACCATAGCAAGGCTCCTGAATTCCAGTCTGGTGACAAGGTCTGGCTGTCTACCAAACATCTGAGACTCAAGCTATCATCAGCTCGATTTGCTCCACGCTTTGTCGGACCCTTTCCTATCCTCCGACGATTGGGTACACTCACTTATAGTCTGAAACTTCCTCCAGCAATGAAGATTCATAATGTGTTCCATGTCTCGCTACTGAAACTGCTTGTCCTTAGCGAGTTTTCCACCAAGACACCTGAACCTACACCTACTGATGCAGAAAAAGACATTGAGTACAAGGTTGATGCCATCCTTGATGTAAGAAAGAGAGGCAGAGTTTGGGAATACCTCCTGTCATGGGAGGGATACGGACCTGAAGAAAACTCTTGGGAACCTTTGGCTAATATCATGGACAAAGAGATGCTTCGTCAATACCACCGATCGCATCCTCAAAAACCAAGACCAGGTAGGGGGTCTGGAGGGGGCCCTTTGAAGGGGGGTACTGTTGTGTCCGTCAGTCTCAGATGGCTTTGACCTCTGTGCCTCACCTTTCTCTCTGCTCTCCCCACTAGCATTGGGAAGATGGCTACCGCCACGTCTTCATGCCGCTCTCTCCAGCGTTCCTGGAACGGCTATGGCAAGGCTATCCGCCATGTTTCTCCTGAGGGCCTCCTAGGGTGCGCGCATGCCACCTATGTCTTTATCCACATCATGGCGGGAACCTCAGGGGCGTCCCCCTCGAGTGACGTCAAGCCATCCGGGTATTTAGCCTGCCCTTCGTTTGCTAACAAATCGAGCTAGCAAGGATTGGATTCGCCTCCGGTCTAAGCTACTCTGCCGCTTCCGTGCTGCCGCTGGAAGCTCTCTCTGCCCTTCGGGGTATTTCACCTGGGTACCCACTCCTCGGGGGCCCTATGCTTTCTTTCAGGTGCCTGTCTGGGATACCAGGTACTCGCTCCTCGAGGGTCTGCTTTCCCTGCCTTGGTGTCTGCAATCTAACTACTTCTGCCTGCTGGGATCTCCATCATTACAGCTACCAACTTAGTGAGTAATCTAACCTTTGTCAGTCTATCTCACCTACAGCTCAGCACTGGGAACCTACATCCGGGACTCCCTATACTATCGAGAGCTGCTACATCTATCATTGTGAGACAGGTCTCCTCTGCCGAGGGCCCCTGGACTGCTTCTACTGGATCACCTCACTACTGCCACCTCTGGTGGTATCATCCAGCTGTATAATAAAAGACAAATCTTCTGTGTTTGCGTTTCTCGAGTCTAGACTAGTACTGCGGCTCCTCACGGGGCTCCTCCCCGTGGGAGTGGTCATCACCGCAGTACCCAAGAATCCACTCCAACACCTCAAAACCATAACAGTATGCTTGTGTGAATAGCCAGGTTTTTAGTTTTTGTTTAAATTTTTGCAGGCAGTGTTCTTGGCGTAGGTCGGTAGGCATAGTGTTCCAAAGTGTAGGGCCTGCAATGGATAGTATGCGGTCTTTAGTGGATTTGAGGTGGGTAAGTTTAGGTGAGGGAGGTATGTAGGGTTGCTAGGTAGCGTGATCAGGTGTGTCTATTGGTGCTGCGGAAAGTGAGGGAGTTATGGAACCAGTGCATATCAGGGTTGTGTAAGGTTTTGTGAATTATGGTGAGGGTTTTGTAATGTATGCGATGTTGGATTGGGAGCCAATGTACTGTAGTTCTTTGAGGATGGGGGTGATATGTTTGTTCCTGCGAGTGTTGGTGAGGATGCGTGCAACTGCATTCTGGAGCATTTGGAGGGGGGAGATGGTGTTTTTGGGAAGGCCAAGAAGGAGGGTGTTGCAGTAGTCAATTTTAGAGAAAATGGTAGCTTTTAGTACTGTCCTGAAATCATTGAAATGCAGGAGGGGTTTTAGTTTTTTTAGGGTTTGTAGCTTGAAGTAACAATCCTTCAAGGTGGTGTTGATGAATCTTTTGAGTGAGTTGGGCGTCAATGATGACGCCTAGATTTCTTACATGTTGTGTGGTTGGTATTGCAGGTGGGAGTGAGTTGAGCTGATTGGGGGTGGTGAGATTGTGTTGAGGTGTAATTATCATGATTTTACCCCCATATATCTTAATCCAAGTTAATTCGACCTGTTCATTGTAAGACATTTACTTGTCATTGTTGTTATTGTTTAAAATGTAAACCGAATTGATCAATAATTTTGTTATTGGAAAGTCGGTATAGAAAAATGCTAAATAAATAAATAAATAAATTTCTGTTTTAGAGGTGTTGAGTGCGAGGTTAAGGCTGGTGAAGAGGTTGTTGAAGGCGAAGAGAGAGGTTTCCCAGGTTTTGATGGCATTGGGTAGGGAGTCAGTGATGGGGATGACGATTTGTACGTCATCCGCATATATGAAGTGCGAGAGACCAAGTTCAGACAGAAGGTGGCAGAGAGGCAGAAGGTAAATGTTGAATAGAGTAGATGATAGTGAGGAGCCTTGGGGAACTCCTTGTAGCAGGTTGATTGCTTTGGAGTCGTGGTTACCTATTCTAACTTTATATTGTTTGTTTTTTTAGGTATGATGTGAACCAATGGAGAGGTGTCCCTGAAATACCAATTTCAGACAGCCGATCCAGTAGTATATTGTGGCTTATGGTGTCAAAGGCCAAGGATATGTCTAGAAATGCAAGTATGAATGAGTGGCCTTTGTCTAATCCTTTGAGTAGGTGGTCGGTGAATGAAAGGAGGAGGGTTTCTGTATTGAAGAACTTTCGGAAACCATATTGTGATGTGGAAAGGATATTATTACTCTCTAAGTAGTCAGTTAGCTGTAGGTTAACTACTTTTTCCAGAACTTTTGAAATAAATGGTAGGTTGGAGATTGGGTGGTAGTTAGTCAGTTCATTGGGATTGAGCTTGGTTTCTTTAGAATAGGTTTGACCAAAGCTTGCTTTAGTGAGGTGGGAATATGTCCCAGGGTAAGAGATTGATTTAGGATGTGTGCTAAGGGTTGTGATATGGTTTTGAGAATAGCGAGGAGGTGTTTGGTAGGGATAGTGTCATATGGGTGAGAAGAGGGTCTCATTTTCTTTAGAAATGATTCAATTTCAGAAGGGGTAGTGTTCTCATAGGAGGCATGTGGGATTTTTTTTTTTGAGGATCTTAGACGAAGGGGAAGCTATGGGAAAACAGGTCATGATTTTTGCTATTTTATTATGGAAGAATTGGGCTAAGTCCTGGCATTTAGTTGCGGCTTCTTCGTCGGGCACAGGTGGGAGGGCGGTTTTGGTTAGGTCAGAAACGTAATCGAATAGGGCTTTGGGATTGAAGTGGAAGTTATGGATATGTTGGGCTTGGAAGTCTCGCTTGGTTTTCAGGATGTTCTCACGGTAGATATGTAAGGCGTGTTTGTATTTGGCGAGTTGTGAAGGGGAGGGATCTTTATGTCAGTTCCTTTCTAGTTTTCTAAGGTTACGTTTCAGTGTTTTTAATTCTGGAGTGTACCAGGGTTTTTTGGGGTTATGAGAAAGGTTAATTTTCTTGGACTGCAATGGGCAGAGTTTGTCAGCAATATTGCTAGTGAGGTGGCTCCAGGTTGAGAAAGCAGACTCTGAGTCAGTTAGGTCCAGTTTATCGAGGTTATTTGTGATGGCTGTGATTAGGTTGTCATTTGAGCAGGGTTTGTTTTTTTAAAGTAAATTGTGTTGTATTTCGTGTAATAGGCATTCCAGGGGGGTGATCTTTGCATATATGAGATAATGGACATGTACCTTAGGTGCTCTTGTCTTTTAGGAGGCAAATTAAAAGTTTTCTATGCCGCAGTTCTTTAACAGAAGGAGCGTGGCACCCGGAGCCCTCCTGAGCATGTCCTTCCTCGCTCACCACATCACGTGATCTCCGGCGAATAGTGTTTATCAGGGTTCAGACTCAAGCAAGCAACCTTTGGATTAGAGTCTCCGGCAGAAATACTTTGCTCTGCTTCATATCGAAGGCTGAGAAGGCTGCAAACTGCTCTTGGCCAGGTTCATCACCCAACCTAGCTCCTGTAGCAATGAAACTACTTTTGAGAGAAGCCCGGAGACTCTCTTCAATGCTCTTGGCTCGAATCAACCAGTAGTCCAGATATGGGTGGGACCAGAATGCCGTCCTTGAGCAAGGCCATCACTCTCACCACCATGACTTTGGAGAAGGTCCTGGGTGCAGAGGCCAGTCCGAAAGGCAAGACTTGAAACTGGTAATGATGATTCAGAATGGCAAACCATAGGAACTGCTGAGGTTCCTGGTGAATGGGGATATGCAGATATGCCTCCTTCAGGTCCAGATACGTGACGTATTCCCGATTGTATTGCCATTATGACAGAGTGCACCATTTCCATTCTGAAATGAGTGATCTACAAATGATGATTGACTCCTTAGAAATCCAGGATGGGCTGAAGGACCCTTCCTTCTTGGGTTCTACAAAATAAATGGAATAGCAGCCCTTATTTTGTTGCAGTTCAGGAATGGGAATCACGGCTTTGCAATGCAGTTTCCACTGCTACCCTCTTCTGAGGGGAGCTGCATGGAGATATCAAAGCTTTGTGTAGGGGTGACCATATGGGGTCCTTCTGCACACTCGATGAGTCAACCCCAGCCACTCCGAGGGTCTTCAAAGTTTGAGAGATCAGGCTCAGCAACTCATCTCTCTCAAAGAAACATTCTATGAGGCTCCAAGTCTGAAGGAATCTCCCCTTCCTCAGTAGGGGAGCCACCACCCTCATCGTCAGTGTCTTCTTGATCCACATCCATTTGCGCCTTGTCTGGATATGTTGCGCCATGGCGCTTGCACATGGTGGCAGAGACAGGGGAATTCCGAGCACACGGACCTAAACTAGTAGGTATTGTCGACTCAGACAGATGCCCCTGTAGAAAGGTCTGTAATCCCTAGAAGAATTCCACCCAGGAAAAGGAGGATGGCTCCATACCAGGCCCCACAGGCCTGAACCTGACAGCCTAAGAGTGAATCTCCCCTGAAAAGGTCTCAGCCAGTGGATCAACCAAAGGAGAGGACACCTGCATCATGTCGCCTTCAGTCCCACTCCTCTCAGACCATGGAGATGGATCATAATCGGTAAAATCAGTAGGAGGCAAATCCCCACAAGCATCCAGGCAGTGCTGACATAGGCTTGCAGAAAGATCCAGCTGTATCGCCCCGATGTGAATGCAGCACAAGTAGACAAACGCTTAGACTTTTTTGCCGCTAGCGCCATGGTTGATATGTGCTCAATACATACATATAGCCATCTGCCCAGCTAGACGCACAAAATGTGCATCCAGGAACACACGTGTAAAACGTTTGCCCAAACTAGGCACACAGAATGTGCTTCCAGAAAAAGCGTTCAGGTACATATGCCCAAAAAGAGATGAGGCGGGAAGGTTTAAGCAGGCCTGTGGAGAGAATGGGAAACAAGATAGGGGGGGGGGGGGCGCGGACAGGGAGGGGGTTTGCTCTCAGTGTTTACACCCAGATAAATATAAGTTGATATTGTCTTCTATGATAGCTCCTCAGGCGAGTTATGGTGAGGTACAGGGTGATGCTTGTGTCTGGGGGAGGAACAGCGGTACTAAAATTAGCCCACTGCTACAACTGTTTATGTGACTCACGCTTGGTTGGTAGTATGGCCATGTTTCCATCGCCCAGCTCTCCTGCTCTTTTCCATCGCCCAGCTCTCCTGCACGCAGATCCCACTAAGGCTCCTAGAGTCCAGCCCCCAGCATTCTTCTCCTTCAACCTCGTCCAGCGCTCACGCAATCTCTTACAGCATTCATGCAGCTGCCTCCAGCACCCATCCAGCCTCTTCCAGCACCCATCCAGCCTCCTCCCAGCCTCTTCCAGGGTTCATCCACCTTTCTGTACAACAATTGACCCCAACCACTCCAACAGACGCTCCCCAAAGGGCGACACAGGACCAGAGCTATATTTTACATCAGAACCGCCACTCAGACTCTAAAAAAAATCATGATACAAACGTTTCCCATCCCTATCATTACTTACCCCTACTTCAATAGGGGCAGATTTCCATCTCCTACTTACCAGCGCCCAAAAAGATCACTAATCCCTATCATGACTTCCCCACTCACTCAGTTCCTGGGTCTCTCTCTAATCTCTCTCACGCTTCTCAACGCACAATCCCTCACTAAAAAAAACCCACACTCTCAACGATTACCTGTTGGACTCCCAACCCGATATCTGTGCTATCACAGAAACGTGGTTGAAAAACACAGGCATCATAGTGGATAACACATTGAAATCGTCGGTTCAGTGTGCTGCGGCAGTCAAAAAAAGCAAACAGAATGTTGGGAATTATTAGAAAGGGAATGGTGAATAAAACGGAAAAATGTCATAATGCCTCTGTATCGCTCCACGGTGAGACCGCACCTTGAATACTGTGTACAATTCTGGTCGCTGCATCTCAAAAAAGATATAATTGCGATGGAGAAGGTACAGATAAGGGCTACCAAAATGATAAGGGGAATGGAACAGCTCCCTAGGAGGAAAGACTAAAGAGGTTAGGACTTTTCAGCTTGGAGAAGAGACGGCTGAGGGGGGATAGATAGAGATGTTTAAAATTATGAGAGGTCTAGAACGGGTAGATGTGAATCGGTTATTTACTCTTTCGGATAGTAGAAAGACTAGGGGGGCACTCCATGAAGTTAGCATGGGGCACATTTAAAGCTAATCGGAGAAAGTTCTTTTTACTCAACGCACAATTAAACTCTGAAAATTTGTTGCCAGAGGATGTGGTTAGTGCAGTTAGTATAGCTGTGTTTAAAAAAAGGATTGGATAAGTTCTTGAGGAGAAATCCATTACCTGCTATTAAGTTCACTTAGAGAATAGCCACTGCCATTAGCAATGGTAACATGGAATAGACTTAGTTTTTGGGTACTTGCCGGATTCTTATGGCCTGGATTGGCCACTGTTGGAAACAGGATGCTGGGCTTGAGGGACCCTTGGTCTGACCCATTATGGCATGTTCTTATGTTCAGATATAGCTCTAAACGAACCAGCTGCCACTACATCTATATGACGTCTTCTCATTACCCAGACTCAAAAAACGGGGGGGCAGACTACTGTTAGCAGCAAAGAAAGAACTTAGATTATCTCCTCAAACCTTAAATTCAGCTACTAAGCTAGAAATTGGACTCTTCAAATCTAACCAATTACAAATCTGCCTAATCTATGCCCCCCCCCCAGGGCTTAGAGAGTCTGATCCTTCTTTCATTGAAATCATAGCCAAACACATTAACACTGATTCCCCTGCTATTATATTAGGAGATTTTAACATCCATGTGAACTCTCCCACTCCAACACCTAACTGCGAAGCCCTCCTATCTTCCTTCATTGCTATGGGTTTCAAGCAAATCATAAATAAACCCACTCTCATAGCGGGCCACACTCTGGACCTCATTTTCACAATGAATCCATCTTGCCTACTGCCCCACCCCACCCCCCCCCCTCCTGTAACATCCCCTGGTCGGACCATTCGCTGATCTCTACTGAATTATCACTAAAAAAAAAAAATTTGACTCCCCACATCTCCAAAACAATCCACTTCAGAAAATCATGCTCCAGAGACGACCTCGACTCTCGTCTTTCCCCGGACCTACCTAACTTGGATCTCTCCAATGCTGACACTATGACCTCATGGTTCAACATCACGAACTGCAGTTTCTGTAAATGAATGTAACAAAGAGGTAGAAGAAATACGTACAGAACTCTGCACCACAGTAGATATAGAAACAGTGGAAGCGTCCACTGCTAAATTGGAACAGGATATAGCTCAGTTTAAAAATCAACTGAAGCAGTTTAAAATACAGAAATTCCGCAGGGACGAAACAGACTACAAAAATGACAACATTTATTTTTGGAGAATAAGAAAGAAATGAAAAGACGTCCACATGTCACTTTCCAAGACTCGTCAGATGACTCGAGTCATAGTGGGAGCGAAGAAGAGAGAAAGAACTTAAATGCTGCACCATCGGTACCCACCCTTTTTTAGGGACAAAACAAAGAGACTTACCATCCAAGACCCTACAGAGGACGCAGAGGGGCAAAAACTCAAATTGGCAAGGACCGACAACACGTGCACAATATCACAGTCAACAGAATTTTTGAGGGAGATAGAAAAGCAAATATAATCCATTTAAAACCAGGATTGATTTACAATCGTTTCTTTAGGAGATTACAATTAAAAATTGTTTTTCAAAGATCGCAATATGGAATGAGGGACAACTCCATCATTACCCCTCGCTCTACCTGGATGCCCCTGGGGCCTGTAGATTCTGCCATCGTCACATTTATACAATTGGTCCTAAGAGATTTGGGCCAGTTGGAAGAACAAGGCTTCATGTCTGGCTATTCTACAGCATCAGATTGGTCATACAACCAATACTGTGCTATAAAAACAACTGGCAGCCAATCCGCAGGTAGTAGTAAAACCGGCAGACAAAGGCGGGGCAATTGTGATTCAAGACACAGAAGATTATATATCAGAGATCCACCGTCAATTAGATCAAAGTGATTATTATCAAATTCTAACTATAGATCCAACAGAAGAACTACAACACACTTTGATGGGATAGTGGAGAAAAGGACTACAAGATGGATATATCACATTGAGAGAAGCCCGGGCTCTGAGGATACAACAACCAGTGATTCCGGTATTATATACCCTCCCAGAAGATACACAAGGATATAAGGACTCCTTCCTGGATGTCCTATTGTGTCCAGTAAAGATTCAATACTGGAACCTTTGTCAACATTTCTAGACTTCTTTTTGAAACCTTACGTAACAGAGGCAGAGTCTTTTTTACAAGATACATCCCATATGCTGCGGATCCTTGATGAAACAACAGAACTACCTGAAGAATATTGGTTGTTACCCTTGATGTTACTGCATTGTACACTAATATCCCCCAACAGGAGGCTTTTGATCTAGTGAAGAAAATCCTTCAGTCTCGCCCCCGTCCCCATCCGGTCCCTTCAAGTTTTTTTACTAAATCTTCTGGAATTAGTACTCTTCAGGAACTTCTTCAAGTTCGACGACACACTATACCTCCAAGTGAAAGGGGTGGCAATGGGGGCTACAGTGGCCCCCGACCTCGCCAATTTGTACATGGTTGATTCTGAAGTACAAACACCATATAATTCCAATTGGTTTCAATACATGAAACTGTACAAGAGATATATAGATGACATTTTTTATTTGGGTGTCATCTGAAGAGAATTTACAACTTTTTTTGACTTGGCTGAATACAACTAACGAGAATTTACAATTTACAGCACATTTTGACCGTCAGTCCATTGCTTTTTTGGATATTCTCATTCAACGAGACAGGCATTCGATTAAAACAACCTTGTACAGAAAGAAGACGGACCGGAACAACTATTTAAAATACTCCAGGGTTCATCCTCTTGGCTTAAGAATGGCCTCCCGATCTCGCAGTTCTTGAGACTGCGGAGAATCTGCTCATCAAACAGAGAATTCCGGATACAAGCGTCAGATTGACAGCAGATTTGCCTACAGAGGATATCCGAAAGCTATCATTAAAAAAGCGTATAAGAGGGGCCCTATATGCCAACAGGACACTGCTATTACAATATCAACACGTCCGTTCTCACAAATTACAACATGCACTCTTCAATACTCTAAACAGGCTGGCACACTGATCAATATTATCAAGACGCATTGGCATGTACTGACTTTACATTCTACATTCCAAACTGGACCAAGGTTTGCTTTTTTCAGGGGCCAAAATATTAGAGACATGGTGGTAAAATCGACATTTGCATCTACAACAGTGCCCCAGTCATCCAGTGGCCACTGTGACATGTGTGCCCAGGCAGTGACAGGGAGTCAGTGGCAAGTGCCGAATTCTGACAAAGTTTTACGATTAAATGCTTTTCACAAACTGAGTCAGAAAGGGTCATTTACGCCATCCAATGTCCATGCAATCTGTTATATATTGGTCGGACCAAACGAAAGATCAGAACAAGATTAATTGAGCACAGAAGTTTGCATAAAGACTGAGAAAATACAGCCCTATGGTACAACACTGTGTGACACCATCATAATTTTACAGATTTGACATGGCTAGTCTTAGAACAAGTGCAATGTGGTCCACGAGGGGGAGACATTCAAGAGCGCTTAAATATATGCGAACAATTCTGGATCTACTGGTTAAACACAGTAGATCCAGGCGGACTCAATGAGAAGATAAACTGGTATTCCTCATTAACCGCTGATTAGCCATTGTTTGAGAATATTTCATAAAGTCTGCCGTCTTGTTACGCTGTAGGCTTCTTGATACGCTAGATAAGCACCCAGTCCTGTTTTTCCTACTAAGGATATAATAAAGTGGTCTTGTGCTGCATTAGGACCTGGCCTGATCTATATGCTGATATGGGGAATAAAGAGCTGTTCACACATCCTTTGAGCATGACGAAACAAATTGAGATATGATGGACAACTTTACGTGATATCCTGGTGTAAAAGAGAAGTGAAGATGAGATAGGAGATTTTTGGAGACCAACTTCACAGTGGCTTAGAGTATAAAGTAAGTCGATCTGATCGATGAGGAAACTTGCAACGTGGATTTAGAATATGAAGGAAGTTGACGCGATTGATGAGTTAGAGAGAACTTTGGAGAATAATGTGACTACAAGTGACAGCTCGCTAAAAGCGGACGTATTGTGGAGATGACTGTTTGATGCAAAACGAGGACGACGTTAGAGAGAACTTGGAGAATAATGTGACAGCTTGCAAGACGCGGACGTATTGTGGAGATGACTGTGTTGATGCGAAACGAGACCATTGAGAATGGCAGGGAAGGCCGGTCTTTCCGTCTGAATAAACCTGAACAAATTTGGTGCAAGAGATGAATTTTTGGTAAGTGTGTATGAAAAGAGACAAAGCCGGACGTGAAAGGGGACTGATGCCCCTTCTGACGTAATTTCCAGTTTCGGGGTATAAGAGGATCACTGTCTGCGGGACGCCATTTATTTTATTTATTTATTTATTTATTTAATTTCTTTTACTATACCGATGCTCAAGACTAGGTCTTATCGTACCGGTTTACAATGTAACTGAGGGGAAACCAATTAACATCTAGGTAGAAAGTAAAGTTACATTAAACAGGGAGCGTAAAACCTGGGCAATGGAAGACAGTACAGAATTTAAACTAAGAAACAATTAGAGAGAGATAAATATATATATATAATCAACAAAAACTATAAGATACGTAAACATAGATTTATCCTAGGCAGTTATTAGCATGGTATGTCCAGTGGGAGAAGGAAAGGGTGAGGTTGGGTGGGTGAGGTTGGGTGGGTGAGGTGAGGTGAGGTGGGGTGAGGTGGGTGAGGTGGGGTGGGTGAGGTTGGGTGGGGGGGAAGGGGCCATTTGAAGAGCAGACGCGGCTCAAAGGGGCTGACATGGAATTAATGATGAACATACAAGCCAGGAAGATAAGAAGATGAAAATTGCATCATTCAACGTGGGAAGACTCTTTGAGAAATAGATACGGAAGGAAACCCCCTGAAGCAGGACTTCTTGTTCGAAACACGTACGTGTTGGGAGATTAACCAAGATTGGAACAGATGAGTATTATTATTGTTCCTCTTGTATCTTTGAATATTGTGGCTAAAGCGATAAGGAATAACTGACTGAGACTGAGTAGTAAGTTTTAACATAAAAGTAAAAACCTAAAAAATGATGCTATAATTAAAGTAAGGTGACCCCATACCGGATGGGAGTCTGTGGTACCATACAGACCCTTGGAGTAAGGGGCCCACACATGTACTTGGCAAATAACTCTTTATATTAGTTAACATTGACCGGTGGTACTATTGGTTTGATTTTGTGGATCAACATCATGAACTCCATAGCAAATAAAATATGTCCCATGACATCCAAAGAAGTCAACCCGGCCCGACTCAACAAAAAACCCTGGTTCTCAGCACAACTCAAGAAGCTCAAACAAGTCCTAAGACACAAGGAACTACATTGGTGCAAGGATCCCACACCCACCTCACAGGCCACCTACAAAGCCTCCATGAACCACTACAGAACCACAATTTTACGCACCAAGAAGGACTTCTTCGCCAAAAAAATCCATAGCTTTCTCTATGATCCAAAGGCTCTATTTTCTTATGTCTCAGTTCTCACTAAACCGGTCTCACCAACCATCCAGAAGAAGCAGCCCAAAATAAATTCACGGAATTGGCCACATTCTTCGAGAAGAAAATCAACAACTTACTAGCACCACTGATCACGTCAGCCAACCAACCTCCTCCTGTATACAACCTACCCCTATCCACCCAGAAACCCTCACTTGATTCCTTCGAACTCACATCTTCTCTTGAAATCGAATCCATACTCAAGAACATGAAGCCTTCTTCCCATCCTTCTGACCACATACCCACTAAACTATTATGGTAAAACAGTGTTTATTGATTTTCAAAACAACAGTAATACACTCGCCGTGGAGGGCAGGACACTTGGCCCCACTAAACTCTTACTCACCATCCCAACACCATAGCCAAGCCCCTAGCAGATATTATAAATTGCTCCCTTTCCCAAGGATCTGTTCCTGACTCCTTGAAACTTGCGTCACTCAAACCTCTACTCAAGAAACCTAACTTGGACCCAGCCAACTCCGCTAACTTCCGTCCCATAGCCAATCTACCATTTATCGCCAAACTAATGGAAAAATTAGTTAACAATCAACTCTCAGATTACCCTCGACGTCCACAAAATTCTCTACCCTTCCCAGTTTGGATTCCGGAAACGCCTAAACACGGAATCCCTTCTAATCTCCCTTACAGACAACATCCTAATGGGCCTAGATAAAGGCCAATCCTATCTACTGGCTCTACTCGACATCTCAGCAGCGTTTGACACTGTGAACCATTCAATCCTCATCAACCGACTTTCAGACATCGGCATCTCTGGCACCGCCCTCAGCTGGTTTAAATCCTCTCTCAATAACAAGATTTACAAGGTCAGAATAAATAATAAAGAATCTCACCCCGTTTCTTCCACTCACGGAGTCCCTTAGGGCTAGTCTCTTTCCCCTACACTGTTTAACATTTATCTGCTACCCCTTTGCCAGCTCCTATCAACTCTTAACCTGACCCACTTCATCTACGCTGACGACGTGCAGATCCTGATCCCCATCTCAAATCCCATCGCCGAAACCCTAAATTTCTGGAACAGCTGTCTTCACTCCATCAACCTTCTCCTCTCCAGCATCAACCTTGTCCTCAACACTTCCATAACTGAGCTCCTTTTCATCTCTCCCAATGACTGCAACCCCCTCATCAGCAAACCCCATCATCCCATCAATGAACCACGTAAGAGACCTAGGAGCTATTTTAGACACTCGAATGAATTTCAAAAAATTCATAAACACCACCACAAAAGAATGCTTCTATAAGCTACATGTTCTAAAACAGCTCAGACCCCTCTTACACCATCATGACTACCGCTCAGTCCTCCAAGGCCATACTGTTCTCAAAAATTGACTACTGTAATGCTTTACTCCTCGGCCTTCCTGCCTCCACTACTAAACCATTACAGATGATCCAGAACTCCGCATCTCGGATCTTAACCAATTCAAGGCGAAGAGACCATATCACCCCTATCCTCAAAAACCTACACTGGCTTCCCATCAACTACAGAATCCTGTTTAAGACCTTGACCATTATCCACAAAACCATCTACCTTCAATCTTCACTCCAACTCAAAATTCCGCTCAACCCTCACTCCTCTGCGAGACCGATCAGATCGGCATATAAAGGATCACTTCACGAACCCCCCATGAAATCCTCTCTTCACCCCTCCATTAGGAAACGTGCACTGTCCACTGCCGGACTCGCCCAATGGAATTCATCACCACCAGAGCTCCGACAGGAACAATGCCCTTTCACCTTCAGAAAGAAATTGAAAACATGGCTTTTCAAACTTGCCTTCCCCTAACCAATTTCATAATCTCCTGTCAGACCTACTCTGTTCCACTATAATAGAACTGTTAGATCCAGAATTTACTAAGTCGCTCCAAAACGATACCAAATTTTATTTCTCCATAAATGATACTGGTGAATCCCGACCTGAGGTGGTATGCGATAGTTATAAAGCCTACATCAGAGGGGTGTTTATTGCTAGAGCTGTTTAAGTTAAGAAATGTAGCATGCGTAAGTGTGAAGAGCTCAGACATTCTATACAACCCCTAGCATGTTGGCATGCATTGAAAGGGGACCCTCGTACCCTCTCTCAACTGAGCAAGACCAGGGAGGAATTGAAATGGGAAGTCTACAACTTAGCGCATTCCCTGAACTTGGTGCGACAGGAATACTTTGAATCAGGCTACAAGGTGGGAAAGTTATTAGCTCGGAAACTCAAGCAAATAAAAGTCTCAAAACTGACTGCTTAAAATAAAAGATGAGCAAGGGGGCCTAACCCAGCCGAAATTAGAAACAGATTTTTACAGATTTATGAGGTTATACACCCTAGATGCTATTTCCCTGAATCATATCTCTGACCTCCTTAAAGACAATAAACTTTCCCTACTAGCTCCGGATTCCTGCGAAGACCTGGATAGGGAAATTACTACACCCGAGATATTATTGGCTATTAAAAGTCTGCCCTTAGGCAGGCTCCGGGCTTAGACAGGCTGACGACACGTTTTACAAACAACTGGCCCCTTATCTCGTAGGACCCAAGAAGAAACTGTACAACTCCTTAAGGGATGGGGATCTTTATTGCCCATACTCCAATTGGGCAGGCATCACGGTTATTGTTAAGCTGGAAGAAATCCGGCAATTATGCGGATCATAAGACCCATACCGCTCCATTAATATAGACCTTAAGATTCTGGCTAAGATCCTTGCCACCCAGCTCAATACTCATATAGTTAAGCTTGTCCATCACGACCAAGTAGGATTCATCCCTGGTAGAATGGCTGGTGAAAACGTTCACAAGCTTGTCAACGTAATGTGGAAAGTACATGAAGACTAGAGTCCTACCTTATTTTTATCAATAGATGCAGAAAAGGCCTTTGACCTTGTACACTGGCCCTTCCTTTTAGGGTTTTGGAGGTCATGGGTTTTGGAGCTGGGTTCTGAACTTGGACAGACAAGTTGTAAGACAAACCCCTGGCCTGTGTGAGAGTGAATGGTGGGTACTCTGGCGACTTTGTGGTGGGCCAAGGAACTAGGCAAGCCTTGCTCTTTGCCTTATTTCTTGAAACCACTTGCTGCTATGATTAGAAACAATACCCATATCTCAGGCATATCGGTAGGGGCAAGCTTCCTTAAGTTGTCTTTATTCGCTGATATCATCTTTACAGTGAGTGATCCCCATTGGTCGCTGTGTGCTATTGAGGCAGAGCTGGATAGATTCAGTCGTGTATCCGGGCTTAAGGATACTGGGAAAAGTCAGAGATATTAAACATATCATGTGACTCTAGTTGGTGATCTCTTTGAAAGCCCAGCACCCATTTCGTTGGCTAAGCATAAGCTAAAGTATTGGGAATCTATTTGGGGCATCATCCCACCTCCTTGTATGATCTTAATTTCACACCCTTGATGGGCAACATATGGCAGGATTTGGAAAGATGGGAGCCCCTGACTCTTTCGTGGCTGGGCAGGATTGCACTAATTAAAATGAATGTCCTCCCACGCCTCCTATACCTCTTTTCAAACCACTGCCTATCCCCATACCCCATCTATTGTTGCAGAGATGGCAGTGCAGAATCTTCAGTTTTATTTGGAATAGATGGCCTCCAAGGGTGAAGCGATCAATACAATTTGCCCCTAAGCTTGAGGGTGGTTTGGGAGTACCCAACATAGAGTCATACTATCTGGCTGCGCAACTCTAGACAAGTTATTGATTGGCAGAATATAGATCATCCTAAAGAGAGGGTAATGTCTGAACAGGCCCAGGCTGCAGCAATGCCACTGGCTGCTCAGTTATGGCAACCTAGCAGAACGTGGAGGAGTAACACATGCATTCTGCCTACAACCCGCACCTCCCTTAATTTATGGAAGAAAGTGCGAATTAAACTGATTCTTTCCAGAGAATACTCCCCCCTTACACATCTATTTCATAATACTTCAAAGGAACATCATCTCATCGGCACTAAAGGAGTTGCCAGAAGAATAGTTGTAACACATTTTTCAATGGCTCTGTGTGAGCTGCTTATGAATCAAAAACACAGTCACACTGGTACTTAAAAAGTTGCCACAAAAACAATTTGAAACATGTTTTCAATAGCTCTGTATAAGCTGCTTGTGAATCAAGATTTACTCATCTTGGCTTAGTAGTCAGTCTGGATTGTGCCGAAAGACGCCTGAAACGCCGACGTACGTTTTGCAGGAAAAGCATCAGGGCAGTATCGCGTCTTGGTGAATTACATAGTTTCTTACACAAACTTTTGGTCATCGGGCTTCAAGTCAAGTGGCAAGTCACGATACTGCCCTGACGCTTTTCCTGCAAAACGTACGTCGGGCGTTTTCAGGCTTCTTTTCGGCACAATCCAGACTGATTACTATACCAAGATAAGTAAATCTTGATTCACAAGCAGCTTATACAGAGCTATTGAAAAATGTGTTACAACTATTCTTCTGGCAACTCCTTTAGTGCCGATGAGATGATGTTCCTTTGAATTGCTTTTCCAGCAGCACTATGAGCCTTATAACCTTAACTCCAATTGTTTGGCAACTCATGTAGTGCCATTCGGAAGGTGGTTTTTGAATAGTTTCCTTAGCAGCTTCGGAGCAAGTTAACCAGGGAACGTAATTGAGACTGCAATTGTTTCATAAAGAAGTAAAAGTATCAGTTTGAATTTGGAATAAGTTTAATTTTTGCCAACCATAATTCTCTGCTCACCAAAATTCATCAAGAATATATACAACTTCGAGAGTGATTTCTGATACTTACCCAATTCATTTTAAAATTTAAACAAATTAAAGAAAAGAAAACAAATGTTTTTCTAATAAAAAGAAGAGACTCACTAGAGGTTTTTTGACCCATGATTGCATCAACAGGTTTACACTCTGATAATTAATTCAGAAAAGATACCAGTGCTAAGGTCTTTTCCTCTAATTTTTTAATAATTTTCAATAAATTAGAAAAATAAACACATGTTTTTCATTGCAGTCACAGTTAATATTAATATATACCAGCGTGGTTCCTTAAGCGTTTTTTCTGTTCTATTATACGTTGACACTGAGAGCAAGGGGGTTTATTCTGTATTAATCATTATGACTTCTACCATTTATGACTATGGCAATTATTCTTATTCTCTGTTATATGGAAGTCAATAAAAAGAAAATTATAAAAAAAACCCCAAAAAGATGTGGATGTAGATGTACAATGAGGTGCGCAGGTACGCACCGCCTCACAAAAAAACCCCAAACATGTGAGCTAGCCAGGCCATGGCCTATCACACACCAAGAAGGAGAAACCCAAGAGGGGAGCCGAGCTGAAGGCCTGAACTGCCTTCTCACCTCACAGAACTCCCCAGAGACGCGAGTGGGGGAGCCGAATGCAGAGGAGGAAGAGTCTTCAAACAGTTTCCTCTTTTTTTTTTCTATGGAGTAAAAAATTATACCTGAGCTCAGCCCCCCCTGGCCCGAGAGCAGGAATGGGTCCTGACTATGGGGGAGAGGGCAAAAGTCTTCACCGCCAAGCCTCTCTTGGCCTACAAACACTTTTTTTTTTTTTTTTTTTAAACAGGCAATTCCAAATAGATAAATGCATGTCCATCATCTGCTGGAGATGGAGAATACTGGTGGGCTGATGTCGGGGCAGACGCCGGCTTTTTACTCAGTCTTCATCTGCTGGCAGAGGTGATTAACCCACTGGTGGGGACTGGCCTGCCTGAAAGCAGAAGGCGGCAGGCTCTGGGCACCGTTCTAATTCTGCTGGCAGCACAACGGAGGAGAAGGAGGAGGAAACTGACTCGCATACACAATTTTTAAAAACATAAAACAATTTTAAGAACATAAGAACATAAGAAAATGTCATACTGGTCAGACCAAGGGTCCATCAAGCCCAGCATCCTGTTTCCAACAGTGGCCAATCCAGGCCATAAGAACCTGGCAAGTACCCAAACACTAAGTCTATTCCATGTAACCATTGCTAATGGCAGTGGCTATTCTCTAAGTGAACTTAATAGCAGGTAATGGACTTCTCCTCCAAGAACTTATCAATCCTTTTTTAAACACAGCTATACTAACTGCACGAACCCATTCTCTGGCAACAAATTCCAGAGTTTAATTGTGCGTTGAGTAAAAAAGAACTTTCTCCGATTAGTCTTAAATGTGCCCCATGCTAACTTCATGGAGTGCCCCCTAGTCTTTCTACTATCCGAAAGAGTAAATAACCGATTCACATCTACCCGTTCTAGACCTCTCATGATTTTAAACACCTCTATCATATCCCCCCTCAGTCGTCTCTTCTCCAAGCTGAAAAGTCCTAACCTTTTTAGTCTTTCCTCATAATGTTACATTTCCGCTAAGGGGCCAATTTTCATATGATTTACACAAGTAGAAATCATTGGTTTAATCTGCTCTTCCCCTCCCCCAGTTTTCATGTGCAGCAAAGGGGCAGGGCAGGGCAGCTACAGAAAGTAAGCACGGTACCAGTCACGGTACCTGAATTTTCCAAAGAACTCCATGGTGAGTTACTCTTTAAACATCTGCCACCCACCATGGTTCTAAAAAACTGTCCCCTTAAAGTGCTACTTGACACAAGTTACCAGTTCCATCACGCAGTATTATAATAATTTCCAAATTCACCAGGCACTCCCTGTGTCCTCCTGCAATACTCACTTACCAGTTCCATCAGCTGTATTATAATAATTTCCAAATTCACCAGGCACTCCCCTGTGTCCTCCTGCAATACTCACTTACAGTTCCATCAGCTTTATTATAATAATTTCCAAATTCACCAGGCACTCCTGTGTCCCTCTGCAATACTCACTTACCAGTTCCATCAGCTGTATATAATAATTTCCAAATTCACAGGCACTCCCTGCTGTCCTCCTGCAATACTCACTTACCAGTTCCATCAGCTGTATTATAATCATTTCCAAAGACGCACAAGCACTCCCTGCGTCCTATTGCCACCTGCAAGACCATAAGAAAAATACCAGATGTGTCAGTTCCTGCAGAAATAGGTCTCAATCTATAAATTAAGGACATAGTCATACAAATGGAAATGTTTCTTCTGATAATTCTATATATTTATCATAAATATTTTACAAATTATACAATTACATAAAGGGAAAATTGGTTCTTACCTGCTAATTTTTGTTCGTGTAATACCACACATCAGTCAGATTTCTGGGTTTTGCCTCCCTTCCAGCAGATGGAGACAGAGAATGTTTCACAATCACCGGCTCATAACCTGGTGTAGCACCTGCGGCCCCTCAGTATTACTATGTACCCAAGCTGATATTGACCAAAACAGTTCCAATCAACTTATGAATACAATATCCCCTGAACGAGCAGAGGAAAGAAGAAAAACTGTCAACAATGATACAAATTTTAACATCAGACAAAAAACCTGTTCCATTCTTCAGATAACCACAAGACTAGACAGACAGAATGAGTGGACTCTTCAGACCCGGGCAGGACTCTGGACTGATCTGTGGTACTACAGGAACGAAAATAAACAGGTAAAAGAAAATTATTCCTTACCTGCTAATTTTCGTTCCTATAGTACCATGGATCAGTTCAGACAGTGGGTTATCTCCCCCTTCCAGCAGATGGAGTCAAATAGAACTTTGAAGGATGCTTCCTTATAAGGTAGTGCACCCTCTACTAATCCTCAGTATGGAATATATCAAAGCAAAGAGGAAAATCAGAATGGATCAAGAACAATAGATTAAGTAACAAATAACAGTGTGCAAAGAGCACAAAACAGTGTCAAATTACAAACTGCAGAATGAACCATTAACCAGCCAAAGGAAAAAGGCACTGAAGAACAATTTGAGCAGAGAGGCAATACCAAACCCAATAAACAGTCAAGGAGGGCGTCTGGACTGATCCTTGGTACTACAGGGATGAAAATTAGCAGGTAAGGAATCATTTTCTTTTCCCTGTACATACCAGGATCAGTCCAGACAGTGGGATGTACCAAAGCTTCCCTACGTAGGGTGGGCCCCGGAAAGCCCCTGCTCGAATGACCCTAGAGCCAAAGGAGCCAAAGTAGGTGACTGTATGTGTAGACGATAATGACGAGTAAAGGTATGTAACGATTTCCAAGTTTGCCACTCGACAAATCTCCTGGATCTCGCCCAGGAAGCAGCTTGAGCTCGAAGAGAGAATGGCCCTTGACACCCGCCGGAGGTTGTCGACCCGCTCCAATGTAGGCCACCGAGATCGCCTCCTTCAGACAGCGAGCAATGGTAGTTTTCGACGCCTTGGCCCCCCTTCTTCGGACCATGCCAGAGAACAAAAAGATAGTCTGACAAGCGAAAATCATTAGTGACTTCCAGATAGCAAATGAGAATACGCTTGACATCTAGCTTGCATAGATCCACAGATGCGTCCGCTGAGAAGGACGGAAGCTCTACCGTCTGATTCAAGTGGAATTCGGAACCACCTTGGGCAGAAAATCAGGCACAGTGTGCAAGGAAACTCCCGAATTCGTAAAACGAAGGTAGGGTTCTCTGCACGAGAGTACTTTGAAGCTCCGAGATTCTGCGGGCAGAACAGATAGCTACCAGGAAAACAGTCTTGAGAGTGATATCCTTGAGGGTCGCGGAACGCATGGGTTTCAAAGGGTGGCCCGGACCAAGATTCGGAGAACGAGGACTGAGACTCCACAAGGATAAAGAGCGTGGACAGGGGGTTTCACGTGCTTCACCCCCCTGAGGAATTGGATGATATCCGGGTGAGAGGAGAGGGAAGTTCCCTCTCGTTGATGAAGTAGAGAGCCTAGGGCAAAGACTTGGCACTCTCAAGTGAGTTGTAGGCCAGACCCTTGTCCAGTCCCTGTTGAAGAAAAGATAGGATCTGAGCCACCGAGGCGATAGAGGTATGGAAGGCACACCCGTTCTCAAAAACTTTCCATACCCTGATATAGGAGATGGAGGTAGACGTCTTTCTAGCCTTGAGGAGGGTCGAGATAACGGCCTCTGGGTATCCACGCGCTCTCAGCCAGCGCCTCCTCAAAAGCCAGGCCGCAAGACAGAAGCGATCGGCCTGGGCGAAAGATACCGGACCCTGATGCAGCAAGCGTGGAAGGTGACCCAGACAAATAGGTCCATCCACTGCGAGACTGATCAAGTCTGCAACCCACGGACGATGGGGCCATTCCGGCGCACCAGCATTACTGGACCCTGGTGGGACTCTATTCTCTGGAGCACCTTGCCCACCAGAGGCCAAGGGAGAAACACGTAGTAGGAGAACGTGACGGGGCCAGGGGAGGACTAAGGCATCCACTCCCTCTGAGCCGTACTCTATTCTGCGACTAAAGAAACCGAGCTGCCTTGGCATTCCGGGAGGTTGCATATTAGATCCAGATAGGGTGGTCCCCTCATCTGTGGAAACAGGAGATTCACCGCCTCCTCTGAGAGTTCCCACTCTCCGGGATCTAGATGTTGACGGACTGAGAAAGTCGGTTTGAACATTGTCTACGCCTGCAATGTGGGAAGCTGCTAGGCGGGAGAGATGAGCCTCCGCCCATACCATCAACCTGTCTCCTGGGAGACATGCCGGCTCCTCGTGCCCCCTTGGCGATTGATGTAGGCCACAGTGGGTCGCATTGTCTGACAGTTATTCGGACTGCGCGATGATGGACGAGAGGTAGGAAGCGTTTCAATGCCAGACGCACTGCTCTGGTCTCCAAGTGATTGATCGGCCAAGTTGCTTGGGATGGCAATCCACTTCCCTTGCGCAGAACTCATCTGACACACCGCTCCCCAGCCAGAGAGACTGGCGTCCATCGTGACGATTACCCATTTCGGGATGTCGAAAGGAACACCCTGGAGAAGATGAGATGTTGAACCACCACGAGAGACTGTCCTTGGCTCCCTGTGGGAGAGGAAGGATGGCTTGGAAGTCCCGAGACACCGACTTCCAGTGGGAGAGCAAGGCGCGCTGTAAGAGACGAATAGGTGCAAACGTCCAAGGGACCAGATAGATGGTGGAAGCCATGGATCCCAGGACCTGGAGGTAATCCCATGCCGTGGAAGCAAGAGACGGATGAATCGCTGTATCTGAGCTATGAGTGTATGAGCCCTGTCCGGAGGCAGAGACACTTGCCCAGCGGCTGTGTCGAAATGCGCCCCCAGGAAGTCCAGTGACTGAGATGGAGAAAGGCTGCTCCTCGGCGAAGTTGACTACCCAACCGAGGGGAGTGAAGAAGCCGTCAACACCTTGTCGACCGCCCAGTGGCACTGGGCTAAGGACTTTGCCTGAATGAGCCAGTCGTCCAGGTATGGGTGCAGAGAAGACTCCCTCCCTCCGGAGAGCGGCAGCTACTACTATAATAACCTTCATGAAGGTTCGAGGAGCGGTCGCAAGACCAAAAGGTAGAGCCTGGAACTGGAAATGCTGTCCAGAATATTGAATCGCAGAAAACGCTGATGCGCTTGGAGGATGGGAATGTGTAGAAAAGCTTCCATCAGATCCAGGGAGGCCAAAAAGCTCCGGAGTGTAGCGCCGCTATCACGGAGCGCAAGGTTTCCATCCGAAAGTGGGGAATCTTGAGGGCCCTGTTGACCATCTTGAGATCCAAGATCGGGCGGAAGGAACCTTCCTTCTTGGGGACTACGAAGTATACTGAATAATGTCCCCCCGGCCCTACTTCCAGGGGACACACACCGGATGAATCGCTCTGAGAGCCAGAAGCCTGTCAAGTGTCTGCTGGACTATGAGTTGTTTCTGGACTGGGCCACATGGAGAGAAGAGGAACCTGTCTCTTAGCGGCCAAGCAAACTATCGCGTAGCCGGGTCTTAGAATATCCAGGACCCACTGATCTGACTTGATGTTCACCCACTCCTCGTAGAAAGGGAGAGACGTCCCCCTATCCTGGAGATCGGGGTGTGGGCCCGCATAGCTTCATTGTGAAGACTTGAAGGACGTCCCCTGAGCCGGACCAGAGCGGGGCTGTCTTCAGGCACGAAAGGACTGAGTCCAGGATTGAGATCGAGAGGACGGCTGGCGAGGAGCTGCAGTCCTTGCCTGGCAGAAATACTGATTCCTGAATCGGCTTCTAGTGAAATTAAAAGACCTAGAAGAATGAGGGCAATCCTCTGGCAGTTTGTGTTCCTTATTCTCTCCGAGGGACTTGATAATCTGGTCCAGATCCTCCCCAAATAGTAGCTTGTCCTTGAAGGGTAGGGATCCCAGCTGCGACTTGGAAGAAGAATTCGCCGACCAGTTGCGAAGCCAGAGGAGGCGTCTAGCCGAGACTGCAGAAACCATAGATCTGGCCAATAATCTCAGAATGTCATATAGAGCATCTGCTCCATATGCTATGACAGCCTCCAGGTGGTCTGCCTAAAGTGCTTCCTCAGGAGGCAACTCCTGGGAGCTGAGCAGCCGTTGAAGCCATCGGAGGCCTGCACGCTGAGTGAAGGAACTACAAATGGCCCGCCCGGACCCCCAGGGCGGACACCTCGAAAACCTCTCTAAGATAAACTTCCAGCTTCGATCTGAATATCTCGCAAGGCTGCACCACCCGTTATTGGAATGGTAGTTCTTTTCGTCACCGCTGAAACTGCAGAATCTACTTTGGGAACCTAAGAAGCTCCAGAAAATCATCCAGGAGAGGATATAGCTTATTCCTTGGCTCTGCCGACCTTGAGGGAGGACTCCAGAGAATCCATTCCCTGGATAACAGTTGAAGGAACGTGGGATGGGAAGGAAAGGACCCTACATGGCAGACGCAGACCAGCCAGAAGGGAGTCCCCTTTCTTCGCTGGTGGATTAGGCTCAGGCGGGTCCTGAGGGGCCTCAATGTCCAATTCCTGTAGGATATGTGGAATGAAGGGGTCCAGCTCATCCCTCTGGAAGATCCGCAGGACTCTAGGATCATCCAATTGAGCCATAGTTGATGGTTCATCCGGATCCGGGTTCCTGCTGAGGAACAGACCTCTCCCGCAGAGGGGTGTACCAAACGGACCCTCGGAGCGCTTGAGGTGGTTGGAGGGTACCCCTGGTCCCGGGACCGCTGACCCTTGGGCACTCCCCATGGTCTGGGCATTTCCCAAGACCTCAGTGGAATCAGCCATTCTGGGACCTTAGGAGGAGGAGGTCCCACCAAAAATCGTGGGTGCTGGCCCATTCTGGCCAGGTAAGCATTGTGAAGCAGAACAAAATCCGTGGAAACTGAGGTGGCCCCGATGGAGGAAGAGTGGGAAGATCCTCTGATGGAGAAAAAGGCTCTAGAGGTGAAACGGGTATCAAATCCGGTGGCTGAGATGAAAAAGGAGCGTCCTGCTCTTCTCCTTTAGTGCCGGAACAGCAGAGTCTGGAGACAAAATGGCCGCCGTTCCCGCAGTCAGCGGGATCAGGGCTGGCCCCTGAGCTCTCGAGGCGCGCCAGAAGACGAGAACCAGAGCAGCTCGGCGATTGAGAGGGTCCCTCCCCACCAGGGAGGCAAGCTGTGCAAATCCCCTCGCAGGAGAGCCTCGACCCGGGCTCTCCACAAGCGCAGCACCTGGACGAACGAGGCATGGGAAACCCCGACGGAGCCGCGAGGGAACCAGCTGTTCTTAACGCGAGAAAACAGGCAAGGTTAAAGCTGCGGGAAGCGGGAAAAACCTCCACTTCAGCCTGTTCTTCCTCAAGCTCACCAGGTTCGTGGCTGTAAGAAGCGGGTAATAGCCTCCGCTTCAGTCCTGCTCTCTCTCTATCCCTCAGCGACCCACAGATAGAGGCACAGAGGAATAACGCCTCTCTGTGTTAGCTGCCCCAAGGGAAACTGCGTTTCAGGGGCAGCGGATCGGATAGCAGCCACAGGGGGAGAGGTCGGCACCACCGACTTGCACCCTGGAGAGAGGAAGAGAGGAAATAATCTGTCAAAGGAAATAAAAACAAACTTACTCCGAAAACAGAGATGGGAGAGGTGGGGGAGAGCTGCAAATAGTACTACCTGCAAGCTATAGAATGCTCCCACTAAAACAGGAGCGGAGGCTACAGGAAAGCTCTCCAATAATTCCCTCAGAAAATTCAAAATTCAAAGATTTTTTTTTTTTAATTAGATTTGATCCATCCAAAAGAAAGGAAAGCTGAGGAAATTAGAGAAAATTCCTAAAATAGCTTTCTAGTCATCTCAGTGGGGAACGAAAGCCACCATTGTCATCTGCTGGAGGTCAAGAGAATACCGAGGATTAGTAGAGGGTGCACTACCTTATAAGGAAGCATCCTTCAAAGTTTTATTTGACTCCATCTGCTGGAAGGGGGAGATAACCCACTGTCTGGATCGATCCTGTATGTACAGGGAAGAACCAATTTTCCTTTCCCTGTACATACTCTGATCAGTCCAGATTCCTGGGATGTACCAACTCTTCCCTACTCAGGGTGGGACCTAGAGAGTTCCGCTCGAAGGAAACCAGCAAGTTTCGAAGCTTGGACATCCAATTTATAGTGTCTGCAAAGGTATGCAAAGACTTCCAAGTCACTGCACGGCAAATCTCCTGTGGAGACACTAGCTGACACGCTGCCTAGGATGCCGCCTGGGACCATGTCGAATAAGGCCCTTTAAACCCTCCGGGACAGGACAACCAACTGCAACAAATATAAGCAGAACCAATAGCCTCCGTCAACCAATGAGCAATCATGGCCTTCGAAGCTAACCCCTTTTTCGCACCACTCCACAGTACAAAGAGGTGATCTGACACCCTATAAATGTTGGTCACCTCCAAGTACTGCAACAAGCCCGCCTGACATCCAAACTTCTTAACTCTAAAGCATGAGCCGAACCAGACTCTAGATTCTGAAAAGCCAGAAGCTCCACCGACTTACTCAAGTGGAACGCAGACACCACCTTAGGCAGAAAAAGATGGAACTGTCCTCAACGAGACTCCCAAGTCCGAGATCCATAAGAAAAGCTCCCTGCAGGACAAGGTCTGAATCTCCGAACCCCTTCTGGCTGAACAAATAGCCACCAAGAAAGCCATCTTCAGAATGAGATCCATAATGGTAGCCTTTCTAAGGGGCTCAAACGGCGCTGCACACAAGCCCTTAAGGACCAATTAAGGCTCCAAGATGGACAATAGTCCGAGTAGGAGGGTGCAAATGCTTTGCGTCCCTTAAAAAAAAAAATTAAAAAAAAATCATATCTGGGTGCGCTGCCAGAGGCCTTCCACGGACCTTGTTCCAAAAACTAGCCAGGGCAAGAGACCTGCACTCTCAAAGAGTTGAATAATAAGCCCTTAAACCAGCCCATTCTGAAGAAAACCAGAATCTGCAACCACGAGGCTCGCTGAGGGTCCAATTTCTTTATGAGCACTCCAAGCCTCAAAAAATCTCCAATGAGGTGGAGGACTTATGAGCTTGCAACAAAGTGGCAATAACCTGCTCTGGATATCCCTTTTTCCTTAAACGCTGCCGCTCAAAAGCCAGCCGCTAGACAAACGCGATCTGCCTGATCGAAAAATACAGAACCTTGATGAAGCAGGTTTAGAAGATGTCCACTGCTAGATTGGACCAAGTCCGCAAACCAAGGTCATCAAGGCGATTCCGGAACCACCAGAATTACTCTTCCTAGGTGGACCTCTATTCTCTTGAGTATCTTGCCCATCAAAGGCCACAGCGGAAACACATATGAGAGCATTGATCCCTTTCCTGCTCCTCGTTCTCTCCTGTGACTGAAGACGCAAGGAGCTTTGGCATTCCGCTGAGTTGCCATTAGATCTATATAAGGAACCCCCCACATCTGTGGGGAATGAGACATCACTTAGTCCAATAGCTCACATTCAGTGGGATCTAACTGCTGAGAAAATCAGCTTGAACATTGTCGGACCCCGCAATGTGAGAAGCTGCTATCTGAGCTAGATGCTGCTATGCCCAAGACATCAGCATTTCCGCTTCCCGAGCCACTGCTTGACTTTTGGTGCCCCCTTGGCAGTTGATACAGGCCACTGTTGTCGCATTGTCAGACAGGATCCTGACCCGAGCGACCGTGCAAAAGAGGCTAACCCCACCATTCTAGTCTCGAGATGATTGATGGACCACGACGCTTCCTCTGACTACCATCGCCCTTGAACTCACTGGGACTGGCATACTGCTCCACAGCCAGAGAGACTGGCATCAGTCGTCACCACCATCCACCACCATGAGAGGTCTTGAACGAGTAGATGTGAATCGCTTATTTACATTTTCGGATAATAGAAGGACTAGGGGGCATTCCATGAAATTAGAAAGTAGCACATTTAAGACTAATCGGAGAAAATTCTTTTTCACTCAAAGCACAATAAAGCTCTAGAATTTGTTGCCAGAGGGATGTAGGTTAGTGCAGTTAGTGTAGCTGGGTTCAAAAAAGGTTTGGATAAGTTCTTGGAGAAGCCCCATAAACTGATATTAATCAAGTTTACTTAGGGAATCACCACTGCTATTAATTGCATCAGTAGCATGGGATCTGCTTGGTGTTGGGCAATTACTAGGTTCTTGTGGCCTGGTTTGGCCCCTGTTGGAAACAGGATGCTGGGCTTGATGGACCCTTGGTCTGACCCAGCATGGCAATTTCTTATGTTCTTATGGAACCTCCAAGTCCACTCCATGGCCCAGATGACTGCCCAAAAGCCACCAAGACAGACTGGACTGTGCTGAGTCAGTAAGCAGCAGCGGAAGATGAAACTGCTCCGATACTGGGTTCCAGCGGGATAGCAACGCCTGCTTAAGTGATCTCATATGAGCAAATGCCCAGGGCACAGTTCTAAGGTAGGTGCCATGGAGCCGAGGACCTGAAAGTAATCCCAGACTCTGGGGACCCAGAACTGCAGGAGACTCCGACCCTGAGACTGCAACTTGAGCATGCGCTCCTCTGGGAGAAAAACGTTCCCCACTCTGGTATCGAAATGTGCCCCCAGAAAATTCAAAATTTGTGAGGGTAGAAGATGGCTCTTGGATAGGTTCACTACCCATCTCAACGACTGCAGCGGCGCATCACCATCTCCACCACTTGCCTGTATAGGTCCCACGACTTCGCTCGAACCAGAACACCCTCCCATCCTGAGGGCCGCCACCACTACTACCCATCACCTTGGTGAAGGTCCGTGGAGCTGTCGCTAAACCGAATGGGAGAGTGCAAAATTGAACATGCTCCCCTAGGGATCATGAACCTTAGAAACCTGATGGTCCAAACAGATTCCGATGTTCAGGTAGGCCTCTGTCAGATCCAAGGACGCCAGGAATTCCCCTGTCTGAATAGCCGCAATAATAGACCACAAAGTTCTCATTCGAAACAGTGGCACTTTGAGAGCTAGATTCACCTTCTTGAAGCCCAGAATTGGATGAAAAGTGCCCTCCTTTTTGAGGACCACAAAATAGATGGAATAACGTCCCTTCCCTCACTTGTGCAGAGGAACATGTGCAGAGACTTGAGTTTGTTGCATGACCAATTCCTTGCTTGCCGACCCACAGGGGACCCCATAAAGAGACTCCTGAGCAGCCGAGAAAATTGTAAAGCGTAACCTTTTCTATCACGCTACGACCCACTGGTCTGATGTTATCTTGGCCCACTCCTCATAAAAATGTGCGAGACAACCTCTTATCCTTGGGACGGATGAATGGGCCAGCCTCGCTTCATTGCGTAGATTTATTGCCGCAGGACCCTGGAGACCTCCCTGCCTGCTCTAAGGGCCTGAAAGGACCGGTTCCAGGACTATGACCTCTCCGAGGCCTGTCTTTGTCCCGTGGCCGGAGCTCTGCTCTGTCAAAAACGCCTTTGCCCACGAAAACGAGAATGCGCTGGAAGAGACCCCTTGGACCCCTTGCTTGTCTTCCAGCAATTTGTGGACTTTATTTTCACCCAAAAGCTTTATCAGCTGCTCCAGATCTTCACCGAAGAGAACCTTGCCTTGAATGGCAGTGCCCCAAGTTGAGCCTTAGAGGAGACATCAGCCGACCAATTTCTCAACCAAAGGAGTCTCCTGGCAGAGACAGCAGACACCATTGTGCTTGACGAGGTACAATAAGGTCATATAGAGCATCCGCATCATAAGCGACTGCAGCCTCGAGATGCTCCATGCACTGAGTCTGAGGGTGACAAACTTCTGTTCTCCTGAAGCTGCTGTACCCACCGCAAAGATGTTTGAAGCATAAAACTACTGTGAACAGCCACCCCAAATGCCCAGTGCTGAGACCTCAGAAATCTTCTTTAGATGTACTTCCAGCTTTTATCCTGTAAATCCTTCAGAGCCCCCCGCCACGGGGATGGTTGTTTTCTTGGTAACTGTGGAGACGGAGGCATCAACCTTCAGAACCTGCAGGAGGCTCCAGTGTTTCCTCCTCGGGCAACGGATACAGCTTGTCCATAGCCCAGCCCAGCCCTTAAGTCCAGTCCTCCGGAGTATCCCACTCTCTGACCATCAGCTGCCTCACAGACTTGTAAAACGGAAAGGTCTTAGGCCGACTCCGTAAAGCCTGCCGTGACCGGATCCACATCCTCATGGCCCGATTCTTCTTGAGGTGCCGGTATATCCAACTCCTCCAGGACAGCTGGTATCAGGGGACCTAGCTCCTCCCTCTGAAAAAGGCGAAGCACCTTGGGATTGTCTCCATCCATAGTGGGAACCTTTGCTGGCTCCTCAGCCAGATCCTGCGGACCTCGATCTGGCTCTGCAATCCGGGGTGTCATCTCCCGGTGACACACCTTGGTCCGAATCATCTGAGGAAACCTCCTCAGGGGCCCAGTCATCAAGGGACCATGGACCCTCCAATTCCTGGTGGCCCCCAAGGATCTTGATAACTTGGGCTTTTTTCCGGAAGAGGGTTCAACGGCCCTGCCCTTGCGAGAGGGCCGCCCTGCGGCTTGGCAGGCCAGAAAAGCTTTGTGCATTAAAATCACAAATTTGGGCGAAAAAGGAGAGAAACTCAGAATCCTCCTCCAGAGGATCTGAATCTTCCTCTGACTGCCCTTGGGCCTCTTCAGGACTTAAATCAGGTGGTGAAAGGTGCTGGTGGGAGATTCCTCCCCCCCCCCCCCCCGGCAGGCTGCGACTTAGCAGCAAAAAGTCCTCCAAAATGGCCACCATTTCCCGATCTCAGTGGGAATGGATCGTCAGTCCTCTCGCTGCTCAGGCCTTCGGCCCCCCCCCCAGACCAGCGCTGCAGTGAGGAAGCTGCTACAGTCCCTCCTGATCTGCCTTCCTCTGCTGAGAAGTACTGGAGCAGTGGCCGTCCCACGATAGACAACCTGGAGTTTGTGGCCGCAAACGGAGCACCGGAGCTTCCTTAGGCATGCCTGAGTGCCGTGCATGACCACGCAGCAGACAGTTTGCACGGGGGAAACAGAAAAGAAGCATCAGGAGCCCAAAAACAAGACGACAAATTCCCCGAGCTGCATCCCTGCACCACTGGTGCCAGGGAAGAAAGCAGAAACAAAGCTAAGTAAATGCAGTCCGAAACTCAGAACAAAACCTTTATTTTTTGTAACCGAATTTTACAATAAAAAATAGCAAGAAGAAAGACACATAAAAGAAAAGAGACAGCCTTATCTGAAGTCTGACAAAGGTTTTTTCTTCCCCAGAACTCCAGAAGGTGAGGGAACTGGACCACCAGCTTTCAACCTCCGACATGGCAATTAGAGCAAACTTGTGTCACCAACCCCTGCTCGCCCGTGCCCTACTACCAGGAGGAACGGTCCCACCAGGGCCTGCCAACCTCCTAGGAGGGAAATCCTCTTGGAAGAAATCCTTTCTTCCTTTTTTTTTTTTTTTTTTTTTAAATGAGGTTCAGAACTGCAGGTTTTGCACTTCCTCCATCTGCTGGAGACAGAGAAATACTGAGGGGTTGCAGGTGCTACACTAGGTTATGAGCCAGTGGTTGTGAAAATTTCTCTGTCTCCACCTGCTGGAAGGGAGGCAAAACCCAGGAGTCTGGACTGATCTGGGTATGTAGATGGAACATACATTTTCAAGTTCAGAATCTCTTACAAAATACTAACAATCATACACAAATCTATACACAACCTCATTCCACTGGATCTCAATATCCCTTTGCATCCACATATACCCTCCAGACCGGTGAGAACAGCATACAGAGATACTCTCCTCGCCCCAACCATCAAAACTTCATTAAATAAACGCTCTCTGTCGACAGCGGGCCCTGCGCAGTGGAACTCTCTACCTCCAGAACTCTGGAAGGAACCTTGCCCAATCACCTTTAAAAAGAGACTTAAAACTTGGCTATCGAACAAGCTTTTCATCCATCCCAATAATATCCCTTCATTCTATCCAAACATGTACACCAAGTTCCGTGACATCAAGACACTTAGCCAGGTTTCAGTATTAATTTTCATTCCTGTTTAGTTTTCATTGTACTCATTTCGTTTTATCTTATTTTATTATCTTTTTACCAGTTCCTGATCCAAGTTACATCTACCTGTTCGATGTAATCACACTCTTTCATGAGTGTTTAACGTTATAATGTAAACCGAAATGATATGTAACATTGCCTACATGAATTTCGGTATATAAAAATGTTAAATAAATAAGTGTCTCATATTACTTGTATAAGAGTTATCTTGAAAGTTATTTCCACAGGGAAAACCGTGCTTTTCTTGTGAAAATGGGCTTTTACGAAACTGCCCACCAAGAATATGGATAAAAGCACATACTTAGGGGCCTGTATGTATATTTATTTGACTTATATTTCAGCCATTTCAAAGTGGATTTCATTCAGGTATTGGAGATCTTTCTACTTTTACCTGTAGTCTGAAATGACTTCTTGTAGACAAGGTTGGGTATTTTTTTGAATTTTTCAAGAACAAGCTCTGCGTACACATTAGCAGGTGGAAATGTGTGCTTGTAATTTTGGAATAATTTTCAAGAGGGAAAGTATACATGCACTCTCGCTTTGAAAATCAGTGTAAAGTCTGTGCAGACTTTCACAGCAATGCATGTGTTACAATGGCAAGGGGGACATTTTAATTAAATTAGACTACAGCCTTTCAAATATTAGTTATAGTCTCCTATTGCCTCTACAATTGCTGTAAATAATTCCTCAAATAAGAAAGCCCCTTCAAATCTCCCCTCAAGCCGATCTTTCGAGAATTCTGCCAGTTCATTCAGTACCTGAGCGACGTATGGCATCAGATTATTAGGAATTCCTTGAGGTCTTCCCCAATCTTTCCAGATTTGTGAGCGCCAATTGGATTAAAATACCGGAGAATTACTGCATTCCATTCCTATAAAACAAAAACTACTCCAAGCTAATATCACACAGGGGAAATATAATAGTAAAGATGCCATAAAATGCAAAGAAAACAAGAGTGGGTGTAAAGTCAAGATGCTGGTGTAGAAATGCCAGAGTTTCCAGACCTGTGAATATAAGAGGCACATGAGAGGGGCAGTAAAAGAAGTTACGTGCACAGAAAGCAAATGCAATTCCCTGTGGGGTCTGGTAAGCGTTACCCACAGGCTATGCACCACATAGGTTCTTTGATTATTCGCCCCTAAAAAAGGTGTGGGAATAAGAGCCTGGAGGAGTTGGGAACTGCACTTTATTCTTCTTAAGAAGAAAGCTTTCTGGGTTCCTTTTATTTTTCTCCAGCATAAAGTATTTTCCTTGAAATCAAAATCCTAATCCCCCCCCCCCCCCTTGTCTTTTTCATCTAGGAGGCTCATACACGACCCTACAGTATCTTAAGTTTGGAAAGCTCATCTCCCTTCTGGAAATGGGCTCCCTACACAAACATAACACCAGAATTAAATTCCTTGCCTTTAGCAGCTAAGATTAGGGAAGATAAAGATATGAAGGGGACTTTAAGCATAAAAGACAGCGCTATTTGCAGAAGACGTTTTATCATATGTTCTGCAGGCTAATATTTCTGGTTAAAAAAATTTAGGAGTTGAACATGAGAAGGAGGCCATATCAAAGTAAAAGTCTGATTTCCAAATTATATTCTCTTTTACAATCTAAGGACAAGGATGGGATTACAAAATTAAAGAGAAAATGGGAGACTTTTTTAGGGAGATGGGTGCCTGACTCCAGTAAAATGGATAGAAAAGCAAGTTTTCTTACCGTAAACGGTGTTTTCCATAGATAGCAGGATGAATTAGCCATGCTGGCTGGGACATCCCTCCGGGCGGGCAAGGCGGAGCTTCTGCTCCGTGTGAGGCTACGTGACCTTTCCCGCGCGGCGCCATCTTCCTCTCAGTCTTTCCAAAGCAAATCTGCAAAACACAAGGTGGAGACTGTCCAGGGAGGGAGGCGGGCCAGCATGGCTAATTCATCCTGCTATCTACGGAAAACACTGTTCACGGTAAGCACACTTGCTTTTTTCCACGCAGATAAGCAGGCTGAATTAGCCATGTTGTCTGGGAGTCCCTAGATGAGAAGGAGCGCGCACCAGTCATAGGATTCTCTCTTCCACCCCCCCACCCCCCTTTTTTGGGGGGGATATAACTGGACGGCTACAGAAGTTTGAGTCCGGAGGGCTGCGCTCACCTTTGTCTACGACAGCGGACAATCTCTTCACTTCCTGACAGAATGGAGTATACTTCTGCCCACCACTGCATCTGCTGCTGCTTGACAGTCTATGCGGTAGTGCATCGTGAATGTGTACAGGGAGGACCATGTGGCAGCTTTGCAAATGTCCTGGATCAGGACCTCCCGGAGATGGGCTACCGAAGCTGCCATCAACTGAACTTGGTGAGTCTTTGGCAATCCAGCAAGAGTCTCTGACCACTTGGCATAACAGAACTGAATGCATTGTGAAATCCAAGTGAAAAAGGTTTATTTGGTAACTGGCTGACCCGGGGAATTCGGGTTGAAGGAAACAAACAACTGTGAGGGTCTAGTTTCAAACTTGTAATACGCCAAGGCTCGCTAGCAGTCCAACATACTCTCATTCCAATGAGGCTTCGGGCAGAAGGCTGACAGAGTGATCGTCTGGTTGATGTGGAAGGCCAAGACTTCTTTTGGTAGAAAGGAAGGATGGGTCCGCAGGGTTACCTGGTCATGGTGAAATTCTAGGTATGAAAAATAGTGGACCAGCGCTTACAACTCGCTGACCCGTCGCACAGAGGCGAGGGCGACCGGGAATAGCACCTTCCAGGAGAGGTACCTTGGATGGGCTGCGTCCAAGGGTGGCAGGCATCAGCTGCTCCAGAACAACGCTGAGGTCCCATGGGACCGGCGGCTTGTGACAGGGTGGTCGAAGGCAAAGGATGCCCTGCATGAAGTGAGAGGACCAGGGGGTGGTTGGAGATGGGAAGACCCTGGTGTGGGTGATGGTAAGTTGCGATCTCGCTGACATGAACTCTCACCGATGCAGTTGCCACACCAGACTGAAAGAGGGAGTGAAGGTATTCCAGCAGATGCTCCGGGGAGCATGAGAAAGGGTCAATGCGCTTGGCGTCGCACCAAGCATAAGAACATAAGAAATGCCATACTGGGTCAGACCAAGGGTTCATCAAGCCCAGTATCCTGTTTCCAACAGTGGCCAATCCAAGTCACATGTACCTGGAAAGTATCCAAATATTAGATAGATCACAAGCTACTATTGCTTATTTTTTTACTGTAATAGTTTATGGATTTAACCTCTAGGAACTTATCCAAACCTTTTTTAAACCCAGTGACACTAACACTGCTGAAACCACATCCTCTGGCAATGAATTCCAGAGTTTAACTATGTGCTGAATGAAAAAGAAGCATAGCGGAACCATTTGCCTTGATAATTGCGCCTAGTAGAGGACTTTCGAGACTAGATGAGAACATCCTGGACTTCAGCGGGCAGGCACAGGTAAGTTAACACTGTTCTTTCAATTTCCTCACCATGAGATAGAAGGAGTACATTGGGTGGAGCAATGAGCCCCCGTCCTGCAATATCAGGGTTGGACTGTTGGCCCAGTGGGATAGGATGGTTGCGAGGTTAGACATACAAGATAGGTATACCACGGTTGTCTGGGCCACGCCAGTGCCACGAGGTTGAGATCCGCAACATACATTCTGCACGGTCCTGGAGATGAGGGGTATCGGGGGATACACATATAGGAGCCCCCCAGTCCACAGTATGAGGAAGGCGTCCAGCGGCCCGTACTTTCCTGTTGCTCTCCATTGCAAAGAAGTCCACACTTGGTAGGCCCCAAGTCTGGAAGAGGGAGTCCGTATGTCCTGACGCAAACTCCCACTCGTGAAGATGGAAGATCCTGCCCAATCTGTCCGCCATGGCATTTTTCCACTCCAGGCAAGGGGTGGCCTGCAGGGTGATTGAACTTTTTTCCGCCCACTCCAGAATGTGCACTGCCTCTCTGCACAGTATCCAAGAACGGACCCCTCCTTCCTTGTTGACGTAGAACATTGTGACCTGATTGTCCATGTGGATCATGACTACCTTCTCCTGAAGGAGGCTCTCAAACGTGCGAAGGGCGTTGCAGATGCTCTGAGTTCCAAGCTGTTTATCTGTTGGGTCCTCTCTCAGCGGGACCAGAGGCGAGCATAACCCCAAATGGGCCCCCCCACCCTGTGTTTGAGGCATCCGTGGTGAGAATCAATTGATGACGTGGAGGGTGTAATAACATCCTTGCCAACAGGCTCGTAGGCCGGAGTCACCAGCGCCGGTCAGATTTCATGCTGGGGGTAAGCCGAATCTGGCAAGACAGCGGTTGGGCGAACTTCAGTCCATTGAAATTTCAGGCCCCACTGCAGCCTCTGAATGTGCAATGCGGGTGTGAGGCACCACAAATATGGCTGCTGCCATGTGCCTGAGCAAGGTCAGGAGCTGCCAGGCAGACGTGTGAACTGAATCCCCTCATCTGCAGGGCTAGGGTGAGGAGCGCATGGGTCCTGTCCATTGGGAGGAACGCCCAACCTTGAACTGTGCTGATATGGGCGCCAATGAACTGTAGGTTCTGCATGGGTTGAAGGCTGGATTTTTCATAGTTGATCACTAAACGCAGGCCTTCCAGGCATTATATCATAGTAAGCAGGTTGATCCGTTGGGAGCTGGGCTGGGGGGGCCACCAGCAGCCAGTTGTCGAGGTATGGAACAGCTGAATTCCTGTCTTCTGAGGTGGGCCCACTGTTACCACTAGGCACTTGGTGAATACTCTCGGGGCAGACTAGAGTCCATAGGGCAGAACTTTGTACTGACAGTGATAACTCTCGACCTGAAAGCACAGGAAGCACAGGAAAAGGGGTGCATGGAAATATGTGAGTATGCATCCTTGAGGTCTAGTGAGCACAATCCAATAGCTGGGTTGGAGAAATGGTAGGATAGATTGAGAGAGGTCATCTTGAACTTCTCCTTGACCTGTTGAGGGCTATGAGGTCCAATCTCCCCGACTTTTTGGGTATATAAAGAAGTATTGGTAGCAAAACCCCATGACCCTGCTGCGAATTGGGAATCCGCTGGATGGAATGTTGGCAGAGAAGCAAGGACACTTCCTCCCGCAAGCAGCTGCGGGCCCTCTCGGTGGAGCGATGTGGGCTCACCTGATGTGGTAAGAGTATGGTTGAAAGGGGCATCTTCGGAAGAAGGGATTCCTATATGCCGTGTAGTACTTCTTCGAACAGGACTGGTTGGACGGCAATGCCAGGGACATTATGGCGATGTTCTGCTCCTTTAGCTGCGCCACTGTCTCCCTCAATTTGTCCCAAAAGAGATTTATTTATTTAAAATCTTTTCTATACCGTCGTTAGCTAGTTTGCCGTCACAACGGTTCACAATAAGGCACATAATTTCAAACTTAAATGTGTTGAGTTTATATTAACTAAACAGGTCCATCAAATACTGTAACAGTTCCATATTAAATATTACTTATTGGTTGTGATAAGTCATGTCTACTTTAAGTATATCGGCTATAAGATAAATTAACACTTAAGTCTTGTCCTCTGTTGTTGCAATCTAATAGTTATCAGGATGACACGGGAGGTCCGCCAGCTTCTCGTGGACATCCTCATAAATGGTGCTAGACCCGAGCTACGCTATCCTCTGGGCGGCTATGCCCCCCGCCGTGGTGCAGGTGACATTTCAAAGGCCTCGTATATCGTCCGCAAGAGATGTCCGAGACCTTCCTCCAAGTCGTGGAATTATTGTGGCATGGTGTCTGGTGCGAAGAGATGGTGACAAATGGCTTGAGAGTCTGCAGGCACTCAGGTTTTTTTTCCTCGGTTACCATGTGATATAGAATTGGTGTTGCTGGAATTTTGGCATTCAGCATCCCCGCTTGAAATGCCCGGTGTCCAAAATCATCAAGGTATCTTAACTTTCATCCCAAGAGGGGTATTGGAATGCAGATGGGACTTTTTGGGCCTCTTCATCGCCAATTCCATACCACTGACGCGTGGGGCAACTGTAGCACGCTATAGAAAGGTGATTGCCACATTCAGAACTTGAGGTTGGCAGGCCTGAGAAAGGAGACTCCAAAGACTTGGTCATGACTGCGTCCAACACCGCGTGTGATTGGGACAGCAGTGGGCTCAGCTAGGTTTCTCGAATATTTTTGAGAATACCAAAGACTTCCACTTGGGATGTCTGGCACCTTCCGACTTTCATGTTCAATCTGGCCCCTATCCTCTCCACAAATTTTGAGTAGTAGGAGAGGTCCTCAGGCAGGTCCGAAGGGTTATCCCGTTGAAGAACCATAAGACAAAGGCAGGGAAGGGGATAGGCCCTTATCTGAACTGCTGGCTCTGTGGGGTCTGGGCTGTCTTTACCCTTTGGCAAAGGAGGGGAACCACCCTGAGGGGAGGTGTCCTGTTGGGGCAGATGAGGCGTGGTCCTATGCTGGTCCTCCACAGAGGAGAGAAACTTGGAAAGTATGTCCAAGATTTGGAACATCGCCTGAGATGCTAGAGTCCCTTGGGTCATCTCTACAGGGGTGCTGGGATGGATATCTGAGGCAGGCCCCCCCGAGGTTGAACAGGAACATGGTCTTCCACCGGAGAAGGTTTGTGACTTTTTGGAGAGGTTTCTGGAGGTTGTGACGAGTCTCGTCAATGCCTGGACACTGATGGACAAGTCCGAGAACTCTGGGCCAGAAGATCTAGAACCTGTGAAGGAGATGTGATCCTCATCTGAGAAGACTAGGTCCAGATTCGGAAGGATGCCCCCTCTAGACTCTGGCATCAGTGCTAATAACTTAGAGGAGTCCTCCTCTATGGCGGGATGGAGGGTCCTGCGTCAAGCTGCGCCACGCTTTCGTCGATGGGCCACCAGTGCAGTCTGTTGCATCAAGTCTTCACCATGATTCGGCTTTTTGTGGTCTGCCAAGGGTGTGCTTCGTGCGTCGGGCGCTTCCCACGCTTTGACTCCGATGCATGCGTAGAGTGTCGCTTGGTCCATGTTCAGGCGACGCATCTCTCTGGCGCGACGCCTCAGCCGAGAGGATTCCAGGAGCTTCGCATGTGACTTGCGCGCAAAAGAAAGACTGAGAGGAAGATGGTGCCGTGTGGGAAAGTACACGCAGCCCCAAACAGAGCAAGCTGTCAGCTAGGGGAAGCTCCGCCTCAGCCGTCCGGAAGACATTCCCGAGACAGCATGGCTAATTTCAGCCTGCTTATCTGTGGGAAAAGCTCCTGTATCAATGCTAGTTATACCCCTGATATATTGAAAAAAATGGGCCTTTTAGGTCACAATAATTATTGGTGCAATTGCGGGAAAGGGACACCTTTTTCAATATTTGCTGGGACTTGCCCTAAGATCAGGGTTTACTGGTCTATCACTTTACTGGACTTGATTTGCCTTTAGTTCCTTTGTCCTTTTCAGGTGAACCATGGGAGGCTGCCTCACTGCTCGGAAGGGGATTTTAGGCTGGTAAGTCATTTATAGTCGCTGCTGGGCAGAATGTTGCTTGCCATCCCATCTTTGGATAGTTGGTTACGAGTGCTTTAGCAAGTCTATTACTATGGAATTTATCACCTTCTGGTTATGGCATTTTTATCCTAATGGTGCCTTTGATATAGGGGCCTTTTCACTCAAAAAATTATGCCTCTCTTGCTATGAATGATTTAGTTGGGTTTTGTATGAGTCAGGGTAGTCAGACAACATAAGAACATAAGAAGAAGAACATAAGAAAATGCCATACTGGGTCAGACCAAGGGTCCATCAAGCCCAGCATCCTGTTTCCAACAGTGGCCAATCCAGCCATAAGAATCCGGCAAGTACCCAAAAACTACGTCTATTCCATGTTACCATTGCTAATGGCAGTGGCTATTCTCTAAGTGAATTTAATAGCAGGTAATGGACTTCTCCTCCAAGAACTTATCCAATCCTTTTTAATCACAGCTATACTAACTGCACTAACCACATCCTCTGGCAACAAATTCCAGAGTTAATTGTGCGTTGAGTAAAAAAGAACTTTCTCCGATTAGTTTTAAATGTGCCCCATGCTAACTTCATGGAGTGCCCCTAGTCTTTCTACTATCCGAAAGAGTAAATAACCGATTCACATCTACCCGTTCTAGAACTCTCATGATTTTTAAACACCTCTATCATATCCCCCCCTCAGTCGTCTCTTCTCCAAGCTGAAAAGTCCTAACCTCTTTAGTCTTTCCTCATAGGGGAGTTGTTCCATTCCCCTTATCATTTTGGTAGCCCTTCTCTGTACTTTCTCCATCGCAATTATATCTTTTTTGAGATGCGGTGACCAGAATTGTACACAGTATTCAAGGTGCGGTCTCACCATGGAGCAATAGAGGCATTATGACATATTCCGTTTTATTCACCATTCCCTTTCTATAATTCCCAAATTCTGTTTGCTTTTTTGACTGCCGCAGCACACTGAACAGACGATTTCAATGTGTTATCCACTATGACACCTAGATCTCTTTCTTGGGTTGTAGCACCTAATATGGAACCCAACATTGTGTAATTATAGCATGGGTTATTTTTCCCTATATGCAATCACCTTGCACTTATCCACATTAAATTTCATCTGCCATTTGGATCCCCAGTTTTCCAGTCTCACAAGGTCTTCTGCAATTTATCACAATCTGCTTGTGATTTAACTACTCTGAACAATTTTGTGTCATCTGCAAATTTGATTATCTCACTTGTTGTATTTCTTTCCAGATCATTTATAAATATATTGAAAATTAAGGGTCCCAATACAGATCCCTGAGGCACTCCACTGTCCACTCCCTTCCACTGAGAAAATTGCCCATTTAATCCTACTCTCTGTTTCCTGTCTTTTAGCCAGTTTGTAATCCATGAAAGGACATCGCCACCTATCCCATGACTTTTTACTTTTCCTAGAAGCCTCTCATGAGGAACTTTGTCAAACGTCTTCTGAAAATCCAAGTATACTATATCTACCGGTTCACCTTTATCCACATGTTTATTAACTCCTTCAAAATAGTGAAGCAGATTTGTGAGGCAAGACTTGCCCTGGGTAAAGCCATGCTGACTTTGTTCCATTAAACCATGTCTTTCTATATGTTTATTTATTTATTTATTTAAAGGTTTTTATATACTGCGGAACATTTCAAAACATCACCTCGGTTTACAATGAACAATAATTTAGCAACAGGCTTTACAATCAATTCAAGTAAGAACAAGCATATATCAATAAACAAGGTAATGAGTCAACATATAGTGCAATTGGATCCCATCTAATCTTATGGGAGATTTTGATGTTTAGAACACTTTCCACTATTTTTCCTGGCACTGAAGTCAGGCTAACCAGTCTGTAGTATCCCGGATCACCCCTGGAGCCCTTTTTAAATATTGGGGTTACATTTGCTATCCTCCAGTCTTCAGGTACAATGGATGATTTTAATGACAGGTTACAAAGTTTTACTAATAGGTCTGAAATTTCATTTTTTTAGTTCCTTCAGAAACTCTGGGGTGTATACCATCCGGTCCGGGTGATTTACTACTCTTCAGTTTATCAATCAGGCCTACCACATCTTCTAGGTTCACCGTGATTTGATTCAGACCATCTGAATCATTACCCCATGAAAACCTTCTCCATTACGGGGTACCTCCCCAACATCTTCTTCAGTAAATTCCAAAGCAAAGAAATCATTTAATCTTTCCGCGATGGCCTTATCTTCTCTAAGTGCCTCTTTAACCCCCTCGATCATCTAACAGTCCAACTGACTCCCTCATAGGCTTTCTGCTTCGGATATATTTTTAAAAGTTTTTACTGTGAGTTTTTGCCTCTACAGCCAACTTCTTTTCAAATTCTCTCTTAGCCTGTCTTATCAATGTCCTACATTTAACTTGCCAACATTTATGCTTTATCCTGTCATTGTTGTTTGCTGGTTGTAATGTAAACCGAAGTGATAATTAATTCTATTAATTGAACCTCGGTATATAAAAGTTATAAATAAATAAATCCTATTTTCTTCTGTTGGATCCTTCTTCCAATTTTTGAATGAAGATCTTTTGGCTAAAATAGCTTCTTTCACCTCCCCTTTTAACCATGCCGGTAATCGTTTTGCCTTCTTTCCACCTTTCTTAATGTGTGGAATACATCTGGACTGTGCTTCTAGAATGATATTTTTTAACAATGACCACGCCTCTTGGACATTTTTTACTTTGTAGCTGCTCCTTTCAGTTTTTTTTCTAACAATTTTTCTCATTTTATCAAAGTTTCCCTTTTGAAAGTTTAGCACGAGAGCCGTGGATTTGCACACTGTTCCTCTTCCAGTCATTAAATCAAATTTGATCATATTATGATCACTATTGCCAAGCGGCCCCACCACCATTACCTCTCTCACCAAGTCCTGTGCTCCACTGAGAATTAGATCTAAAATTGCTCCCTCTCTCATCGGTTCCTGAACCAATTGCTCCATAAAGCTATCATTTATTCCATCCAGGAACGTTATCTCTCTAGCGTGACCCGATGATACATTTACCCAGTCAATATTGGGGTAATTGAAGTCTCCCATTATTACTGCACTACCAAATTGGTTAGCTTCCCTAATTTCTCTTAGCATTTCACTGTCCGTCTCACCATCTTGACCAGGTGGACGGTAGTATACCCCTATCACTGTAGTCTTCCCTGACACACAAGGGATTTCTACCCATATAGATTCAATTTTGTATTTAGTCTCATGCAGGATGTTTATCCTGTTGGACTCTGTGCCATACCGGACATAAAGCGCCACACCTCCTCCCGAGTGCTCCTCTCTGTCATTGCGATATAATTTGTACTCCGGTATAGCACTGTCCCATTGGTTATCCTCTTTCCACCATGTCTCTGAGATGCCAATTAAGTCTATGTCATCATTCACTGCTATACATTCTAATTCTCCCTGCTATTGAGAAGACCGAGCCTTCTCAATAGCAGGCCCAGCCATGTGGAACAACATCCCTTCAGACCTCAGGCTGGAACCTTGCCTACTTACATTCAAGAAAAAACTCAAGACTTGGCTGTTCCGACAAGCCTTCCCAGATCCATCGGACACACAATAGATGATTAACACTTCCCAAGACCTATGGACTTTGACATCCTTTAACTCCCACAAGCACAAGTCTCTTCTAACCACTTAATCTAGCACTAACCATGTTACCGTGTTGGTTTTTATGCTTTTATGTTTACTTAACTTTATGTCTTCTTAGGCCTTTCTTTCCAGCTGCTTAAGCTTCCAAGTTTTTACCAACCCTGTTGAATGTAACTTTGATTCTTCTGTTTATCCACTTATTTAAATATGTATTTTCTGTTACTATCCCCTTGTTCGATGTAAACCGACCTGATATGGTATTTAACCATGAAGGTCGTATAGAAAAATACTAAATAAATAAATAAATAAAATCTTACTTCTTAGACTTCTGGTATTAGCATACAACATTTCAAAGTTTGTTTTTGTTTGTATTTTCATTCTGCTTTTTAATTGATAGGGATAAGTTAGAATTTTTTAGCTCAGGTGAGTTTTTAGTTACAGGCACTTGGACTCCTTTTCTAATTATTGGAACCTCACTGTCGGGATGCCCTAATTCTAATGCATCATTAGTATCCTTTAAAGATACCTCTCTCCGAACCATGCGCTGCTGAGCAACTGTCAGCTTTCCCCTTTGTTCTAGTTTAAAAGCTGCGCTATCTCCTTTTTAAAGGTTAGCACCAGCAGTCTGGTTCCACCCTGGTTAAGGTGGAGCCCATCCCTTCGGAAGAGACTCCCCCTTCCCCAAAAGGTTCCCCAGTTCCTAACAAAACTGAATCCCTCTTCCTTGCACCATCGCTCATCCACGCATTGAGACTCCGGAGCTCTGCCTGCCTCTGGTGACCTGCGCGTGGAACAGGGAGCATTTCAGAGAATGCTACCCTGGAGGTTCTGGATTTAAGCTTTCTACCTAAGAGCCTAAATTTGGCTTCCAGAACCTCCCTCCCACATTTTCCTATGTCGTCGGTGCCCACGTGTACCACGACAACACCGGCTCCTCCCCAGCAACTGGTCTAAAATCCTATCTATTTGATGCGTGAGGTCTGCCACCTTCGCACCAGGTAGGCAAGTTACCAGGCGATCCTCACGCCCACCAGCCACCCAGCTATCTACATTCCTAATATCGAATCACCAACTATGACGGCCGACCTAAACCCTTCCCTCCTGGGCAGTAGGCCTTGGGGAGATATCTTCGGTACAAAAAGGGACAATGCATCACCTGGAGAGCAGGTCCTTGCTACAGGATCCTTTCCTGCTACACCTGGTTGATGCTCTCCAATCATGAGACCTTCTTCCTCCAAGGCAGCACCAGGGCTGCCAGTCTGAAGTTGGGACTTGGCTGCTATGTCCCTGAAGGTCTCATGTATATACCTCTCTGTTTGCCTCAGCTCCTCCAGGTCTGCCACTCTAGCCTCCATTGTGGATATCCTGAAAACCCAGGACAGGTTTGGGAAGCCCTGGTCCAGAGGATTTAGGAAAAGTTTTATAGACCGGAGAAGCTGGAATTTGAAAAAAGTCCTGAGGTATGGATTAAAGACTGAGGGTTCATTGTTTAAAACGCGATAGACCATTGTAGCATGAGTTAGGGCCCTAAGGCACGCAATAACTACCGCATCATGACAGTAATATTTAAATTCGGGAAAGGGGAGATGGTTAGGGCGGTGGCTTGCTGCAGGTGATAATGTTTTACATATCGCCCGCAGCAGCGCCTCAAACACCATCACCTTTTGGTGTGGCGCTCTGGGGGCAGCACAGCTGCAACCGTGGCGGGAGAAAACACAGCAGCATGATGCGGCTGACTGCCCGCTATTGCGCCCCCCCAACCCTTTTTTTCCATGACTCATCATTCTGCTATAAATATAGCTGAACGATGAATCTAGGCCTGAATCTGTGGGCGAAAGGATGACGAATCAATATTCATTCCCAAGTCAGGAGCACTAGAAGAAATAGGACTAGAAGTGCCTTCAAACCACCAATTTGCAGGTACAATCGGAAGGTCAGTGCGAGAGTGCAGCACAATCTCTCTTTTGAGATTAAGAACCAGATTACTGTCCAATAACCAGGATTTTATATTAATATTTCTGACCTTTTCTGCCTTGCAAACATCCTGTATCATCTCTTCAATGAAATATTTGGTCTTTCCATAGGGGTTTGTGCATCCCCCGACAGGATGGTTCTCATCGATAGGGAGGTATGCGGGGTCTCCATAGACTGTGGCAGAGCTGCTGAACACCATGTTCTTCACTCCATGAGTATTCATAGCCTACATGGGAAAGAAAACACAGGACTTTGATACTACATTGTGTATCAACGTACTTCTTGGAAATAAGCAAACATGGATTGAAAGACCTGACAGATGAAACTACAGACATACTATTAGTAATTAGTAAACTAACTTTAGAATCATCTAAGGTACCTGAAGATTGGAGGGTTGCTAACATGCCACCAATTTTTAGAAAGTGTTCGAGGAGTGCGTCTGGTGTCAGTGCTGGCCAAAATTGTAAAACGTAAGAACAAATTGCCATACTGGGTCAGACTAAGGGTCCATCAAGCGCAGCATTTGTCTCTACAGTGGCCAATCCAGGTCACAAGTACCCAAACATTAAATAGATCCCAAGCTATCAAAGAACAAAATAGATGAACATATAGATAGGCATAGTTTAATGGGACAAAGCCAACATGGATTTAGCCAAGGGAAGTCTTGCCTCACCAATCTGCTACATTATTTTGAGGGTGTAAATAAACGTGGATAAAGGTGAGCCATTTGATATAGTGTATCTGGATTTCCAGAAAGCATTTCTCAAATCACTCATGAGAGACGTCTGACGAAATTGAAAACTCATGGGATAGGAGGAAATGTTCCATTGAGGATTGGGAATTGGTTAAAGGACAGAAAACAGAGTAGGGCTATATGGTCAATGTTCTCAATGGAGAAAAGTGAATAGTGGAGCGCCCCAAGGATCTGTGGGACCACAGCTTTTTAATATATTTATAAATGATATGGAAATAGGAACAACAAGGTGATCAAATTTGCAGATGACACAAATGTAATCAAAGTTGTTAAATCACAAGAGAATTGGGAGAAATTGCAAGAGGTCTCTGTAAGACTGGGGTCAGGGCATGCAAATGGCAGATGTCATTTAATGTGGATAAGTGCAAAGTGATGCACTTAGGAAGAGGAACCGAAATTATAGCTACACAGTGTGTATGTATGAGACACAATGCAAGGTTCTACATTAGGAGTCACCATTCAGGAAAAGGATCTAGGTCATTGTTGATGATTCACTGGAGAAATTACTTACCTGATAATTTCGCTTTCCTTAGTGTAGACAGATGGACTCAGGACCAATGGGTTGTGCTCCCCTGCCAGCAGATGGAGTCGGAGTCAGGTTTCAAAGCTGACGTCACCCTAGATAAACCCCTGCAGTGACCTCAGCCCTTCAGTATTCTCTTCAAAAGCCACTGTGGTCATACTATTGAAAAACTTGAGTACAATTTAATAACTTGATTAAGAACTTGATTAAAACTGGTGACCGTAACTGTACTCAACCAAACATAAGCGCTGAATCCCAGCAATATCTTAGATGCCCAGATCTAGGGATAGGGTGATGGCTTACCCGTAACCTCTTTGGGATTGAGATTCATGGGTGATTCCTTGGCATTGTTCATAGGCAGCTGTGGGCAGGATGCTGAATCCATCTGTCTACAATAAGGAAAACAAAATTATCAGGTAAATAATTTCTCCATTTCCTAGGCCTGGGGGAATTCTGCGCTACTGCGGAGCGCAGAATTTGTGCAGAATTCCCCCCCTGCACAGAATTGCCAAATTCTGTGCAGAAAATGGCAGAGCAGACCACAGCATGCTGAGAACGTACTGCTCGAAGATGAAGGCCGGCGTGTGCCGTGGGACGCGCTCCGCTCGTAGCAGAGATGAAGGCCCCAGTGCGCCATTCGCAGTGAAGATGAAGGCCCCCGTGTGCCGCGAACAGCTTGTGCTCCGCGCGTGGTGAAGATGAATGTGGGTGCGTGAGAGAGGAGCGAGGGAGGGAGTGTGAGAGCAGAGGGGTGAGCATGAGGGTATGAGAGCGAGCATGGGAGGTGAGAGTAGGGGGAGGGGATGCTTGAGTGTGGGTGCCAGAGAGAAGGAGCCTATATGAGGAGACTGTGAAGGAGTGTGTATGTGTGAGAGAGATTGGGAGCTCGGGTGTATGAAAAAGGGATCGTGTGTATGTGACGGTGCTAGCCTGTGTGAAGGGATTGTGTATGGGTGAGACAGAACCTGCGTGAAGGGGTGCATGAGAGAGTGACATAGGTAGCCTGTGTGAGAGAGAAAGGGAGATTGTGTGGGTGTGTATGCAAGAGAGAGGAACCCTGTATGAGAGGATGTGTATGCAAGAGAGTGAGGGAGGCTCCCTCACTCTCTTGCATACACATCCTCTCATATTATTATGTTATTATTATCATGTTAGTATGAGGGGGGGCGGGTGTGTGTGTGTACTAGAGAGAGGGAGTATGTGTGTGAGAGAGGGAGGGACAGGGGGAGCCTGTGTGAGGGGCAGTACTGAGAACGGAGTCAAACTCTGGGACTGGCAATAGAGTGGAAGGGATTGAGCCTAGAGGTGGAGGGGGAGAAATACTGGCAGGTGGATAAGTTGGGGCCTGAGAGGGCAAAGTGGCCAGGGGAGTAGGGAGAACGAGTGGAAGGGACACTCTTACAGTAAATTTCTAGGGAAATTCTGCTCAAAATATTTAAAATTCTGCATCTCTAAGTAATAAATTGTTTCTGTATTAATTTAAAATGTAATTTCTTAAAGACTATCATGTAAATTGTGTTATTTTGACCAATACAAAGTTTGCAGAATTAATTTTTTTGCAGAGAATTCCCTCAGGAGTAAATTTCCTAGCGTGTAGCCAAATGGACTCAGGACCAATGGGATGTACAAAAGCTACTCCCAAATGAGGCAGGAGGCTGCCCATGGTCCGGTTAGCACTGCCCTTGGAAAGGCTGTGTCTTCTCGATCAGGCATTAGAACCTGGAGAAGGTGTGCAAGGAAGACCACATCGCTGCTCGGCAGATGTCAACAGCAGAGAGTAGCTTAGCTTCTGCCCGGGCCCTAGTGGAATAAGCTTTAACTTGAAGAGGTGAAAGCTTCCTTGCCTCTACATAAGATCCCGTGATCACTTCCTTGATCCAGCGAGCTATGGTAGCCCGAGAAGCTGCTTTGTCTTCTTTCCTTCCACCGTGAAGAACAAGCAGTCCATCTTGCACACTGGCTCTGTACGTTCTAGATACCATACTAATAGCCTACTGACGTTTAAGTGGCGTAGGAGGCAGTAGTCTTCAGAGTCCTTGCATCTATCTAGGGACAGTACGGAAATGGATTGGTTCAGGTGAAACTCTGAAACTACCTTTGGCAAGAAGGAAGAGATGATGCAAAGCTGCAATGTTCCTAGAATCAACCGGAGGAACAGCTCCTGACCTGACAACTCCTGTAGTTCAAAGATGCGACAAGCCAAGCATATTGCCACCAAGAATAGAGTCTTCAGCATTAACAGGCGTAGAGACAGAGCATGCAGCGGCTGAAAGGAAGGCCCAATCAGAAGTCCAATACTAGACTGAGGTTCCCATAGGGGGACCGGCCACTTTAAGGGTGGTCGGAGGTGTTTAACTCCTTTTAGGAAACGGACCAATTTCGGATGTGTCGACAGGCGGGTTCCATTCACCTTGCCTCTGAAACAGGAGAGCACCACCACCTGAACCTTCAAGGAGTTGAGGGACAATCCTTTGTTCAAGCCGACCTGTAAGAATTCCAGAATAATGAGGATCTTGATTGACCGAGGAGAGAGCCCATGTTCCTCGCACCAGGCCTCAAATATTCTCCATATCCACACGTACACCAAGGATGTCAATAACTTCCACACACAGAGCAAGGTGGAAATTACTGCCGCCGAATATCCACGCTTCGTCAGGCAAGCCCTCTCAAGGGCCAGACCATAAGACAAAAGTGAGTTGGGTCCTCATGAAGGATCGGACGTTGTTGGAGGTGGTCCCTATGTGGAGCGAGGTATAGGGGGTTCTCCACCAAAAGCCTTCGTGTGTCTGCATACCACAGGCATCTGGGCCAAGCCAGGACCACCAGAAGGGCTAATCCTCTGTAGTGCTCAATCTTGGCCATGGAGGAAAGGTGTACAGTAAGTCCTCCTCTGGCCAGGTCTGGACGAGGGTGTTAATCCCTTGGTAGCATTGATCTCTTCCGCGCCTGAATAATCGGGGAACCTTCGCGTTGTGGGAATTGGCCAGTAGGTTGATGAATGGGCAGCCCCAGCAATCTACCAGGAGCTGAAAGGCTCTGGTCAACAATGCTTATTCTCCTGGATCCAGACTCTCCCTGCTAAGAAAGTCTGCTCTGACGTCTTTTCCCATGATGTGGGAGGCCGATATCCCTTGTAGATTTAACTTCGCCCATTCCATAAGGGGGTCTATTTCCAGAGACACTTGGTGGCTTTTGATTCCTACCTGGCAGTTGATGTAGGCTACTGTTGTTGCGTTGACTGACATCATGCAGATCGCCTGGCCCTGGAGTCTGTGGTGAATTGTAGGCACACTAATCTGTAAGCATTTGTATTTATTATTTAGCTATTTACATTGATCTGTTACCACTTGGTCCTGTTCTCTCCTTTACCTCAAGTTCTAAGTTCCTACAAAGTTAGCCTTGTTATTTTATACCCACTTGTTTGATGTAATTTTCCAATATTGGTTCTGTGTAAACCGAAGTGGTATGTACTAGTACATGAACTCCGGTATATAAAAGCCTTTAAAATAAATAAATAAAATAAATAATCTGACAACTAAGGCTTCCAGGTTGTTTATGTTCCAGCATGCCTCTTCCTTGGTCCATCGCCCCTGGGTTGTCAATTCCTGATAGTGAGCTCTCCACCCCCGGAGGCTCACGTCCATCATGAGGAGTAGCCAGTTCCGGTGGGGACAGGCTTACATCCTTGCTTAGGGTGAACTTCTTGTAGCCACCACTGGAGCCAGAACATACTTCCATCAGTAGGTGGAGGCAAATCGAGTAGTCTTGCGACGGTGGATTCCAAGGTGACATGAGGAAGCACTGGAGTGGCCACGTTTACTCCCTCACCCATGACACTACCTCTATGGTTGATGCCATCAGGCCGAGGAACTGGAGATAGCGCCACACTCGGGCGCATTGTGTTCATCAACTGGTACACTTGGCCCATCTGCTTCCTTATCTTCGAGGAGGGGGGGGGGGGGGAGGAAGACACTGTCCTGCTTGGTGTTGACCCAGATTCCCAGGTACTCTAAGGACTGGGAGGGTTTGAGGCTGCTTTTGTCCATGTTCTCAACCCAGCCAAGTTCCTGAAGCAGGGAAGTGACCCTGCTGGTCACCTAGAGGCTCTCTGTCAATGACTTCCCTTGAATCAGCCCATCATCTAGGTAAAGGTGCACCAGGATTCCTTCTTTCCTCAGAGCCGCCGCTACCACCACAATTTTGGAGAATGTTCTGAGGGCAGATGCCAGGCCGAAGGGCAACGGACGGAACCGGTAATGGCGGCCCAGTACTGCAAAGCATAGGAAACGCTGGTGGTCCTGGCGGATTGGAATATGAAGGTAGGCCTCCAAGAGGTCCAGGGAGGTTAAGAACTCTCCCGGTATGACCATTATGACTGAGCGAAGAGTTTCCATGGAGCAATATATTTTATCCACAGATGACAATTGATGTTCTTGAGGTCTAGAATGGGCAAAAGGAACCCCCCTTTTTTGGGTACAATGAAATAGATGGAACACCACCCCATACTTTCCTGGGTCTAGGTACTGGAATTATAGCCCTCAAAATGAGGAGCCTTATCAATTTAGATTCCACTGCCAGTTTCTTGTGCTGGGATTGGCAAGGAGACATCATGAACATGTCCTGAGGGATGCTGTGAAATTCCAGAGCTTATCCCTCTCTCGTCGGTTCAGGAACAGACGAGAGAGGGAGCAATTTTAGATCTAATTCTCAGTGGAGCACAGGACTTGGTGAGAGAGGTAACGGTGGTGGGGCCGCTTGGCAATAGTGATCATAATATGATCAAATTTGATTTAATGACTGGAAGAGGAACAGTGTGCAAATCCAAGCCTCTCAGGCTAAACTTTCAAAAGGGAAACTTTGATAAAATGAGAAAAATTGTTAGAAAAAAACTGAAAGGAGCAGCTACAAAAGTAAAAAATGTCCAAGAGGCATGGTCATTGTTAAAAAAATACCATTCTAGAAGCAAAGTCCAGATGTATTCCACACATTAAGAAAGGTGGAAAGGCGGAAAAACGATTACCGGCATGGTTAAAGGGGAGGTGAAAGAAGCTATTTTAGCCAAAAGATCTTCATTTAAAAATTGGAAGAAGGATCCAACAGAAGAAAATAGGATAAAGCATAAACATTGGCAAGTTAAATGTAAGACATTGATAAGACAGGCTAAGAGAGAATTTGAAAAGAAGTTGGCTGTAGAGGCAAAAACTCACAGTAAAAACTTTTTTAAATATATCCGAAGCAGAAAAGCCCTGTGAGGGAGTCAGTTGACCGTTAGATGATCGAGGGGTTAAAGGGGCACTTGGAGAAGATAAGGCCATCGCGGAAAGATTAAATGATTGCTTTGCTTCGGTGTTTACTGAAGAGGATGTTGGGGAGGTACCCGTAATGGAGAGGGTTTTCATGGGTAATGATTCAGATGGACTGAATCAAATCACGGTGAATCTAGAAGATGTGTTAGGCCTGATTGACAAACTGAAGAGTAGTAAATCACCCGGACCGGATGGTATACACCCCAGAGTTCTGAAGGAACTAAAAAATGAAATTTCAGACCTATTAGTAAAAATTTGTAACTTATCATTAAAATCATCCATTGTACCTGAAGACTGGAGAATAGCAATGTAACCCCAATATTTAAAAAGGGCTCCAGGGGCGATCCGGGAAACTACAGACCGGTTAGCCTGACTTCAGTGCCAGGAAAAATAGTGGAAAGTGTTCTAAACATCAAAATCACAGAACATATAGAAAGACATGGTTTAATGGAACAAGTCTTGCCTCACAAATCTGCTTCACTTTTTTGAAGGAGTTAATAAACATGTGGATAAAGGTGAACCGGTAGATATAGTATACTTGGATTTTCAGAAAGGCGTTTGACAAAGTTCCTCATGAGAGGCTTCAAGGAAAAGTAAAAAGTCATGGGATAGGTGGCGATGTCCTTTCGTGGATTGCAAACTGGCTAAAAGACAGGAAACAGAGAGTAGGATTAAATGGACAATTTTCTCAGTGGAAGGGAGTGGACAGTGGAGTGCCTCAGGGATCTGTACTGGGACTCTTACTTTTCAATATATTTATAAATGATCTGGAAAGAAATATGACAAGTGAGATAATCAAATTTGCAGATGACACAAAATTGTTCAGAGTAGTTAAATCACAAGCAGATTGTGATAAATTGCAGGAAGACCTTGTGAGACTGGAAAAATTGGGCATCCAAATGGCAGATGAAATTTAATGTGGATAAGTGCAAGGTGATGCATATAGGGAAAAATAACCCATGCTATAATTACACAATGTTGGGTTCCATATTAGGTGCTACAACCCAAGAAAGAGATCTAGGTGTCATAGTGGATAACACATTGAAATTGTCTGTTCGGTGTGCTGCGGCAGTCAAAAAAAGCAAACAAATGTTGGGAATTATTAGAAAGGTGAATAAAACGGAAAATGTCATAATGCCTCTGTATCGCTCCATGGTGAGACCGCACCTTGAATACTGTGTACAATTCTGGTCGCCGCATCTCAAAAAAGATATAATTGCGATGGAGAAGGTACGGAGAAGGTACAGAGAAGGGCTACCAAAATGATAAGGGGAATGGACCAGCTCCCCTATGAGGAAAGACTAAAGAGGTTAGGACTTTTCAGCTTGGAGAAGAGACGACTGAGGGGGGGATATGATAGAGGTCTTTAAGATCATGAGAGGTCTAGAACGGGTAGATGTGAATCGGTTATTTACTCTTTCGGATAGTAGAAAGACTAGGGGGGCACTCCATGAAGTTAGCATGGGGCACATTTAAAACTAATCGGAGAAAGTTCTTTTTTACTCAAAGCACAATTAAACTCTGGAAATTTGTTGCCAGAGGATGTGGAAGGATTGGAGAAGTTCTTGGAGAAGTCCATTACCTACTATTAAGAGAATAGCCACTGCCATTAGCAATGGTAACATGGACTAGACTTAGTTTTTGGTTACTTGCCAGGTTCTTATGGCCTGGATTGGCCACTGTTGGAAACAGGATGCTGGGCTTGATAGACCCTTGGTCTGATCCAGTTTGGGCATTTTCTTATGTTCTTATGTTCTTATCCTTCCTGTATGATGTCCAGTAGCCATTTTTCCGATGTGATCTCGACCCACCGCTGATAGGAGGCAGACTATCCCTCTTCTATCTCCTTATACCATAGATGGGTTGGCCAAACGTCATTGGGGAGTTCGGGTCGAACCTGAGCCCAAACCAGGTCTTCTTTTTAGTTGATGGCTCCGAAAGGACTGAGTCCTTCCCAAAGGTCGAGCTGTCTGAAATGGCAAGTTTCTGTAGGGCCAAAAACGCTGGGAACCCCTGGTCTGCCCCTCATAGGCGAGGGGTGCTGTGACTTCTTTTTCTTATCTTCCGGTAACCCATTTACTGGCCAACTTTTCCAATTAGCTTCTGAATAGGAAGGATCCTTTAAAGGGCATCTTTGTGAGGTTTGCATTAGAGGTTGCAACCGCTGGCCAGTTTTGCAGCCATAGTTGCCTTTTGGCCACTACCACTGAGGATACTCCTCTTGCCGAGGTATGCACTAGGTCAGAGCTTGCATCCGCTAGGAATGATGCGGCGGGCTCCATCGCTTCTCTGGAATGCGCCCCTGAGCTATCTGCCTCTCGAGAGAGAAGCAGACACGAGAGAGCCACCAGGGCACTACAGGAAGTGATCTGCCGTGTCATTGCTGTCGTGTCAAAGGCTTGCTTAAGCATGGACTCCAGCTGCCTATCATGCATGTCGTTCAAGGCTGCTCTTCCATCTACTGGGATAGTTTGCTTCGAAACTGCGCAGACCAGGGTGCCCACTTTAGGGAAACGCAAGCGTAATTTGGCCTCTGGGACCAGAGGTTATAGGGCCTCCAATGCCTGGCCTCTTTTAAAGCTGGCTTCCGGGGTGTCCCATTCCAGGTCAATTAACTCCTGGATGACTTTCGGCATCGCGAAATAGCAAGAGCCTTTCCGTAGACACACCAGAATGGAATTCTTCTTTGGCTCTGACATAGGGTCCGTGCCGGGAACTCCCAGTGTCTTCAGGGCCTGGGAAACCAGTGCCGGCAATTCATCTCTGTGGAAAAACCGTAACATGGTTGGATATGGCTCCAGGCCTGGAGGGATTTACCCATCCTCCAATGAGTCTGCATCCCCTTCGTCGTTTGTGGTGTCTGGGTCCCTGTCAGGGATACCCTTGGTGAGGAGAGGCATTTGATAGGGCTGGGAGGGTGAGGCCTTCCCAGCTGGGGCTCAGTCCGGGCAGGGGCAGCAGCTGACTGCACCTGAACAAAGGCTTGAAGGCCCTGAAGGAATTCCACTCAAGAGAAGGTGGTGGGGTCCATGCCTAGGCCAGGAGGAACTGGGGTAGGTACCGCTGTACTGCCCTCTCCCAAAGACAACGCAGTACCGGGATTGTTCAAATCCGGAGTACTATCGGATAAGATCATGGCTGACCCGTCCTCTGACTGGGACGGGCTGGGCTTGGAGAAGTTCTGAAAGTCCAGCCCTCCCTGGGCCTCCTCACAGTGCTGACACAATAAGGATTCAAGGTCAGACTGTACAGTCCTAATATGGCAGGCAGCACAAAGAGTGGCGCTTGTGCTCCTTGAGCCATAGTTCAATGCAGCTTGTGTGTTCAGCCAGCTAGCGCTTGAACCCAAGCAGGCACAAATCCGCTCCGACGCATGTAAGCATAAGCGCCCGATTGTGCGCAAATGTATACGTGTACTTAAACGCGTAGGTATGCCCGCAGTTACGCGCACAGGTGACCGCGTATCTATGTGCGCAGTAGGGCTGGCCCGCACCGCGCATACTGACAGTCTATGGGGGAAAATGGCGCCACACAAAACCACGCACAAGATGGTGCCGCCGTGGTTTGCCACGTGGAGTGCCTCACTGAGCCTGAAGCGAGGCCTAGCCCATCAGAGGGCCACTCAACCCACTCGGAAACCCCCTTCCCTCACCCCAACGGGATTGGGAACATTGTCAGTACGGCGCACCGAGCAAGGAGACCGGAGGAAAGACTTACCAGAGCCCTTCCACGTTCTTCTTTTACTTACCTGGGCTTAGCGCTTATCAGCTGAGCACAGAGACGGTCTCTGGCTGCAGGGGGAGAGGGCTTAGGCCATCACTGCCATGCTCTGCTTCCTGCACCCGCTGCCTTTCAGTTGCTTCAAATTTCTCCTTCCAAAAAACTCGAAGATGCACGTCCACCATCTGCTGGAGACTGAGAATACTGGCAGGCTGGGGTCACTGCAGGGTTATGTTTACTGTGATATCAGCTTGCTCAGTCTCCATCTGCTGGCAGGGGAGCATAAACCCAACTGGTCCTGAGTCCAGTCTACACATAGGAAAACCACATTTTGCATAATTCTCGCTGTCGTCCTCCACCCCCTACCAAGAAAATAGCACATTTTAGCTGTGTGTCATTTTGCCAGCTTCAATCTGACATCTGAAGATGCAGAATCAGGGCATCACATTTTCAAACATTAGTTTGAAGCTGACATAGGAGGTACACACAGGTAAGCAGTACTGCCGTTCTCCTTACAGTGGCAAGACTGCCAGATTTCTGAGGGGTGAATCTTGGACACTTATTCCCTGAAGTGCAAGAAGGGAGGAAGTCTTAGTGGACTCTCCCTATGGAAAATTTTAGTAATCTACTTAAAATATATCTAAAAGCACATGCTTTAAAGTTTTGTTAACACAAAATTTCAGACCAATACAAAAGCCTCCATGCTGGTGGATGTGTCCTGCATACAAAAAAATTAATTACATGCCAGGAAGTCAAAATTAGCCTCCAAAATTAAACTCTTTCCAACTTGCAAATTCTCTGTAGGAAACACATCCAGGTCAGAGACTGATTTATGTCCTAAGTTATTTATACTGGTGCCCTATTACTATTCTCTACGAGACAATAAAAGTTTCCAACCTTTCATGACTGTCTCGCTTTTCTGGCTGACTGCACTTTTTTTTTCTTCTCATTCTCAGGTCTTCTCTGTTCCTTTTTGTTTTCCTCTTTCTGGTGCCTTTTCCCTGAGTGGAAAGTTTAATATTTTCACTTCCCCTGATGCACTCTCTCTCCTCCATTCATAAGAACATAAGAAATTGCCATACTGGGTCAGACCAAGGGTCCATCAAGCCCAGCATCCTGTTTCCAACAGTGGCCAATCCAGGTCACAAGAACCTGGCAAGTACCCAAACATTGGATAGATCACAAGCTACTATTGCTTATTAATTACCATCATAGCAGTTTATGGATTTATCCTCGTGCATTATCTTCCAGAATTCCCCACCCTCAAACCAAGGGTCCTCTCTCTCATCCCTTTTCTCTGCCTATCTTGAGTCATTTCTCCATCTCTATCTTCCCAGTACTTGTCCTCTCTCTCTTTCCCGCTCCATTGTCCTGGTTCTTATCCAAGATCCTTTCTCCCTGCTCTCAGTCTCTGGTCTTCTGCCTCTCCCTTTGTCTGCCCCTTCCTGATTCCCCCTTCATACCTGATCCTCCCCCTTATCTACTATTGCCCAGCTTGTCCTATCAATCCTGTGCCTGTCCCCCCTGCCTCACCGTCAGCAGGAGCAGCAGTGCCTAATACTGTCTACATCCTGTGCAACCTCAAACTCCTAACCTCCTTTAACATTCACCATCTTTTCTACTGCCCCCCCCCCCAAAGCATTCACATCTTCTCCCCTCATATCAACATTCACCCCCTTCCTTTCCCACAAATCATTCTCACTTGGTTGCACCCCTGACTCCCTACTCTGCTGTCATCCAAGTCCTGGCCTGGAGCAGCAACGCTTCAAGTAAACAGAGCACAGCACAGACGAGCCTCCAAGTAAACAGAGCACAGCACAGACGAGCCTCCAAGTAAACAGAGCACAGCACAGACGAGCCCTATACTCCAGGCAGCAGGTAGAGGGCGGGGAGGGGCTGGAAGAGGGAGCAGAGGCTCTTCCCTGCTGCTGTGTGGATCCTCTGGTTACAAGAGATGTGGGGCACTGTCCAACAGAAATCAGCCTGAGCCCGGCCTGTGGCACAGGAAGACCTGGGGCAGCAGCATTGCCCTAGGTACTTTGCGGAGAGGGGGTGTTCTTCCTAGAGACCTTTACCCCAGCTCAGAGCAGGTATAAGAACATAAATTGCTATACTGGGTCAGACTGTTTAGAGTTGTTTAGCTTTACAGACAGTTTTTCTCTGTCTCACCTCTGACATTCTGCAGGCAGACCGTAGTCAGCTCCTAACACCAGTACACATTTTCCTTCAGTCTACAAATAGCTTGGTTTCCCATACCCCCACATCCGTTTCCCCTTCGGGTGACGGCGATTCACAGGTACATGCACTCTGCCAGATACTACGTTTCCCTATGCTGCTACAATGCTACAAGAATAGAACAAGTTTCCAGGGCCTCCAGAGCTCACAAGGCTGAGATCTTGTCCCTACATTTCCCTCTTGATGAATTCCTCACCATTAGAGGAAAGTGAAGAGCACCGGGGCACTGGTAGGCAGGGTTCTTCAGCAGGGATTACAGATTAATGGGAACAGGCACACAAGGGCTCCCAGGGGAAACATCTGAAAACCTTTCAAACATGTAAATTATGACATGTGGCCTGCTGACGAGCATGGAGACTGGATCACAGGGAGAAGAGGTAGCGTTAAAATATCTGCTGAGCATTGCAATTCTGCAAAATCATTACGGTTCAAATGTGTAACCCAGTTTTGTGAGAATGTTTATTTTCAGTAAACTAATTCTACCTGCCCACGAAATAGGTAGTTCCCCCCAGGTCTGCAGATTCCTCTTAATTCTGCCAATTAATCCACTATAATCCACCCAGTATGTAAAACCTTCCTTCACCACCCTAAAATCTGAAAAACAGACCATGATATGTAGCTTGCGATCAATGGGGGGCATTTTGGATTTTTCTAACCTAACCTTGTAACCTGAGAGTGCGCCACACTTCACAAGGAAGTCCCAGACACTGCGGGAGTTAAGGTATAAATCAGTACATCTGCAGAGAGCAAATCTTCTGTTCTCGCCTCCCCCCAGTTCAATACTATGTATTCCAAGGTATGATACAGCATAGCCAGGGGTTCAATAGTCAAGTCAAAAAAAGAGGAGTGACAGAGGGCATCCCTGGTGCATTGCCTGATTTGTTTTAATAATCATTTAACTGAGAGTTGCGTTCCATAATTCGTTTCTTGAAGCCTTGCTCTTGCTCCTTACCTCCATAAGTCTGATGGTTCCTGTAAGATTCACCTTGTAGTATTGCAGAGGCTTCTCAACAGATTCTCCCACTGCTTTTAGCCCTGCAAGATGCAGCACTGCTGAAAACTTGTGCTGGAGGAGAGAAGAGAGATAAAGCCACATCATTAATTCCTTAGTCCATTATGACTAAGGAAAATGTTTTTTACTAAATTAATGGACAGAACTCAAATTCTGTAGACCACAAATTTATTAGGTACAAGTTAAAACACGTGGAAGCAGCAGCACTTACAATATGGATAGGGACTTAAAATTCCCAATCGCTCATTCCTGCTGTGTTAACAGTGTGAAGACATCACTTTACAGTCTATATCTCAATTAAGTATTTGGGCAATAAGCATTAATTATAATGGCTCGATTCTTCTTTTAAAAAGTAGAAGTTTGGATTATGCACACTATTTCCATGTTACTATGAAAAATGTGTACTGATCCTGAGGGAGTACTGAAGAATTCTAAGGGGTCGACTTTAAAAGTGTTGCTCATGCAAAATGCCCGTATAGGAGAGTATATGGGCTGCGCGTGAGCAAAGTGGATTTAAAAGTCGTGATTTGTGCGTGCATGTGAGCAAACAATTAAGGGAGCGGAAAAGGGGCGAGGCCAACTATTAAAACTAGAGGCTGCATAGCTCCAGGTCAACTGGGGGACATGCAGGATGAAGGACCAGAGGGATCTGGATAACCTCAAGACTGACTGGGAAAACTGGAAATGTCCCTCACATGAGCATGTTTTAAAATCTGCTTACAGACTCACGTTAAAGCAGGCAAAGTCCTATAGAAGACACATGAAGTAGGTTTGCTCGAGTAACCTCTTAAAATTAGAAACATACTTACACGTGGTAGGTATATTTTAAACCATACGCACGCAAGATTTAAAATTCAAGCGCATCTCCGCTCGTGCACTGATATGCACCTATGATTTAAAATACACCTACCTTGCCTAAGTACACTCCTAATTTCAAGAGGTTACTCGAAAAAACCTACTTCGTGTATCTCCCATAGGATTTTGCCAGCTTTAATGAGCATATGTAAGTGGATTTTAAAACATGCTCATGCGAGGGACATTTCCAGATTTTCCAATTAGTCCACCAGTTTTTATCACAACTTGCACCAGCAAACAAGAAATTTTAACTGCTTGGTGTTCCTCTTATTATTTTATTTTTACACAGAGAGACAGGGGAAATCACATCCGAGGAATGGGCATCTCGGGGCACAGCAGCAGAGCAGGGGAGAGGGACTGGCACCACCAGTATCACCCACCAAAAGGTCACCGGGAAGGGAACCTAAGCTGACAGAAGAAATCAAGGGGCCAAGCCCCCCTAGGAACCCCAAGAGTGAGGGTGACAGGACTCTCTCCCTGACACAGTCAGTCAATAAAATCTGTTATTATCTGAAATTAGACTGAACGAATACTGGCGTGAGCTTGCCCCAGAAAGAATGAAGAAGAAACCCCAAAGGGAACCACAGGGTGAGCTGTTCCACCTGCCGGAGACAGACAAATACTGAGGGACTTCAGGGTTGGCTCTGTCCTCATATAGGATACCCTTTCAGTTTCAGTCTGTCTCCACCTGCTGGAAAGGAGGCTCAACCCACAGTCTGGCCTAATCCGGGGACGACAGAGAACAAACCAATGCATGTGATACAGTTTTTTTGTTGTTTAAAAAAATAAAATAGAATATCTTGCAGATGGTTAAATATCCAAAATGTCTTAGAATGCAGGAAGCATTAATGAAAGTTCGCTGAGCTTTTGAAATTTTACTTGCATGTTAATATCATCAGCGCATGACTTGTTTCTTACAAGCACTGCAGACTCAAATCACATACTGATACCATCAATGCGTAACTCGTTTTTTTCCAAAGCGTTCAACTCAGGTGGCAAATCAACGAAGTTGTATATTCTTTTTAGCTGAGAACCATTGAGGAAGGTGGTAGCCCATGATTTTAGAACAGAGGTCTGGAAGGGATTCTGATTACTTTCCCTAGACGGCTATACTAGTTTTGGCAAGAAGGATGGTCTCAAACCTTGTGGAGCTCCTAGATAAGGCTTTCTGCATAGCAGAACCTGCAGCCCTGGGATGCATATGGATTGTACTGACTCCTTTGAGGAATCAAGTTCTCGGAAATATGCCCTTTGTGGCTCAACAAGACCACCTGCTCAAGGCCTTTAGTGCCATGACTGGCCCGATTAATGACATAATGTGCTCTATCCCCCACAGAAGACATTCTGTAGTCTACTACACACAGCTACTAGGGTTCTTCCTGAGACCAAGTGCCATCCCGTCATTCAGGCTCACTTCTAGGAAGTCTACGTCTGTGGGACACTGCTTCCTCAAAGGCAAGATCCTGTTTAGAGGAATAATCCACCAAGAAATTCCCCCAAACCTGCAATCTGTTAGGAACGCAGAACTTCTGCACCTTTAATCTAGTTGGTATTACTAAGGTAAAATACCCAATCTTTCACTGGTGTCCCCTTTCATGCATCAGACTACTAGCAGAAACTTGGATGTGTCATTCATTGGCCCTGGCTACTGCCAGGGAAGGCACCATGCTTAGGCAAGTTTGTTAAATCATTTTGGCACTCAGTTGGTCTTCCTTCAACCGGTGCGGAGGGATAGAGGGCTGCCATCTCCAAAAAAAAAAAACAAACAAACAAACAAAGCAGGGGTGGGTAAGAGTATGGGGCAGGGTGTGGCCTGCTTGTTGCGGCGGTTGCTACCCCTGATTGAGCTGGATGTTCACTGGGATGCAGATACGGCGCTGCTCTCTGCATTGGTGGAAGGGTGGAAGGGAGTTGGGGCCGGAGGGTGCTGGAAGCCAATAGTGACGGGTGGGAGGGAGAAAAAAGGGGGGGTGGGGGGGGGAAATGGATAAACTGCGTGGCTTGCTGGGCAGACTGGATGGGCCGTTTGGTCTTCTTCTGCCGTCATTTCTATGTTTCTATGTATGTTTCTATGATAGGATTTCATGATGGAGGTATCTGATTCCCAAACCAGCATTTTTTTTTTCTGGCCACAGACATGGATGTTCTACCTCCTTCCTTCTTATTTAGCCTGTAAGTGGCATTGGTGGAGCCTAGAGAGGGTTGAGCCTTGGCAATGGAAACTTGAGTACATGTCAGCCCCTTGCTTTGCCCTATGACTGCAGAATATTAGCTTTGGTATTCTTCATGCTACCATTAGGTCTGCATGGAGAAACCTTAGGCAATTTACTAGCATATGAAATACCATTGGCCCCGTTGACCCCACATTGGTTTCTGCTGGGGAATCTGACTTAGATTCCTCTTTCTTGCTATGTAGGCTACTGGAGTGGATTTCTTCCACCTACTCAAGTAGAAGCTGCTAGCTGCCCTCTTTCCATGTTGCTATGGCCTTGTCTACAAGAGTTCTGGCTGTGAACAAGACGTGTCCTCTGTCTCTGTTAAACTGTGGAGGAAGGAAATCCCTATTGTAATGGTCTGATCTAGTAGATAAAAAGGAAAAGGAAAATTGGTTCTTACCTGCTAATTTTCGTTCCTGTAGTACCAAGGATCAGTCCAGACCACTGGATTGTGTCTCCCTTCCAGCAGGGGGAGTCAGAGAAAAAACTGAAAAGGCACCCCTCTTACACTGGTGTGCCACCTGTGATCCCTCAGTATATACGATATCAAAGCAGAATAACCAATAAAGGAGAACAAATCCCCAAACATAACAACCAGTGGCTATACAATACGCGCGGTAAAATAAACAAACCGTACAGCCGCATAACGTATCAATCAAGAAGATTCCTTTCTATGTCTGTAAAGAAATCGATATCTAAAGATCTCTGTTGAGGTAAGAAGAAGGAAGAAAACATACAGAAAAACGGACTCTCCAAAAAACCCAAGAGCGGGCATCTGGACTGATCCTTGGTACTACAGGAACAAAAATTAGCAGGTAAGAACCAATTTTCCTTTCCCTGTACCTACCAGGATCAGTCCAGACCGCTGGGATGTACCAGAGTTGCCCTAATTGGGGTGGGATCTGGAGAGTCCCGCACGAAGAACACTGCTGCCAAAACAGTCAACCTCCGGATCCCAGACGTCCACACGATAATGTTTCGCAAAAGTATGCAATGATTTCCAAGTGGCTGCTCTACAAATCTCCTGTGGCGAGACCGACTGGCTCTCCGCCCAAGAGGCCGCTTGAGATCTGGTAGAGAGTGTGCTTTCAAGCCTTCTGGTATGGCACGCCCAGCGCAAAGACAAGTGGAGGAAATGGCCTCATTCAACCACCTAGCAACCGTAGCTTTGGATGCCTTGTGTCCCCGTCTAGGACCACTCAATAAGACAAACAAATGATCCGACAATCGAAAAGCATTGGTCACCTCTAGATAGCGAAGGAGAACCCGGCGCACATCCAACTTATGCAGATCCTTATCCATCGCAGAAGTCGGATCCAAATTCGGGAAGGCCGGTAACTCTACCGTCTGATTGACATGAAAAGCCGATACCACCTTGGGCAAGAAGGAGGGAACGGTCCGCAGCGAAACTCCGGAATCTGAAATACGAAGATACGGATCCAGACACAACAAAGCTTGAAGCTCTGAAATTCGCTGTGCGGAGGTAATGGCTACCAAAAAGACAGTCTTAAGTGTCAAATCCTTCAACATAGCCCGCCAGAGGGGCTCAAAAGGAAGACCACATAAGCCCTTGAGAACTAAATTCAAGCTCCAGGCAGGACAAATTTGTTGTACCGGTGGGCGCAAATGCTTGGCCCCCTTTAAAAAATGGGACACATCTGGATGAGCTGCCAGTGAAAACCCATCAATCTTGCCCCGCAGGCAACCCAGTGCCGCGACCTGCACCCGGAGAGAACTGCAAGCTAGCCCCTTCTTCAGTCCCTCCTGCAGGAAGGATAGGATGTGTGCTACCGAAGCCAGACGCGGGGGGACATTCAATTCTTGGCACCAAGAGTCGAAAACTCTCCAAACACGAAGATAGGCCAACGACGTGGACGATTTCCGTGCTTGCAAGAAGGTAGAAATAACCGAATCCAAATATCCCCTCTTCCTCAATTGCCTCCTCTCATAAGCCAGGCAGCTAGACAAAAGCGATCTGCTCGATTGAAAAATATTGGACCTTGTCGAAGTAGATTCGGAAGGTGGGCGAGACGCACTGGACCGATAGTCAACTAGATCAGATCCGTAAACCACGGCCTTCGGGGCTACAAGAATGACAGACCCCCATGTGGTTCTCTATCCGACGCACGATCTTGCCCACTAGTGGCCAAGGCAGAAAAAGATACAGCAGTATGCCGCGAGGCCATGGAAGAATGAGAGCATCCACTCCTTCCGACCCATGGTCTTTCCGATGACTGAAAAATCGGGGCTCCTTTGCATTTGTTCAAGTTGCCATCAGGTGGAGGTGTGGGACCCCCCAATGACGAGTGAGCAGCCGGAAAGCTGTGTTGGACAATTCCCACTCGCCAGGATCCAGATGCTAGTGGCTGTGAAAGTCTGCCTGCACATTGTCCACCCCGGCTATGTGCGAGGCCGCCAGCTGGACCAGAGGTCGCTCTGCCCACATCATGAGCCTTTCGGCCTCCCAGGCCACTGACCAGCTCCTGGTTCCCTCCTGGCAGTTCATGTAGGCTACCGTCGCCGCGTTGTCTGACTAGACTCACATCGCACGCTGAACTACCACAGGGAGAAAAAAGCGTACCGCCCTGGTTTCCAATCTATTGACCATGTCGCCTGATAACTTGTCCAATGACCCTGAGCGGATTCTGACTGGCAAACTGCTCCCTAACTAGTGAGGCTGGCATCAGTCGTGACTATTACCCATTGCGGCTCCTCCAGGTCCATCCCCTGTAAAAGTGGGCCGGAATCAACCACCAATTGAGACTGGACCTGGCTGGTTCCATCATTGGCAAAGGCAGGCGGAACTCCTCCAATTTCGGATCCCACCAAGAAAGCAATGCGCGTTGTAATGGTCTCATATGCGCCCACGCCCAGGGAACCAAGTACCTGCAAATAATCCCATACTATGGGCAGGGGTAAGGACATGAGCCGACAGATTTGCACCACTAACTTGAGCCTCCTCTCCCGAGTGAGGAAGACCTTGCCTACTGAGGTATCGAAGCGTGCTCCCAGGAAGTTGAGAACCTGAGATGGTACCAACTGGCTCTTGGCAAAGTTGACCACCCAACCAAGGGACTGGAGCTGGAGTAGAACCTTGCTCACTGCTACCCAACAGAGGATCTCCGATTCGGCCCGGATGAGCCAATCATCCAGGTATGGGTGAACCAAGATCCCCTCCCGCCATAGGGCTACCAATACCTTGGTGAAGACCCGAGACGCTGTCGCTAACCCGAATGGAAGAGCTTGGAACAGATAATGCTCCCCCAGGACCATGAACTGGAGAAACCGCTGATGGCGCTCGCATATCCCGATGTAAAGATACACCTTGGTCAGGTCCAAAGAGGCCAAATATTTTCCTGAGTGGATGGCCGCAATGACCGAACGTAGAGTCTCCATACGAAATCGGGGAACCCGAAGTGCTCGGTTGACTGCCTTGAGATCCAATATCGGCTGGAAGGACCCCTCTTTCTTCGGAACTACGAAATAGATGGCGTATCTGCTGGCCCTGCGCTCCTCTGGAGGGACCGGAACAATGGCCCCCAGAGATTTCAAGCGACTCAGGGTTTGCCCGACTACCACTTGCTTGGCCCGAGAGCCGGCGGGAGAAATCAGAAAAAGATCCCTTAACGTGCGGGCAAAATCCAACTCGTAACCGTGTGCGATGATATTTATTTATTTATTTCTAACTTTTTTTTATACCGAAGTTCAGGTAACAGAATTACTTATCACTCCGGTTTACATTATAACAAGTAGAAAACAATGACAACATATGTCTTACAATGAACAAGGGAGTGAACAACTTGGATAATATAACATAACATAACTAGGAACAGTAGCAGTATGCACTATTAGAGTGAAACTAGCGCATGGGGAGGGAGGTTTGCTAATGGGGGGGGGGGGGGGGGGGGGGGGGGGGGGGGGGGGGGGGGGGGGGGGGGGGGGGGGGGAGGGGGAAGGAAGGAAGATATTGAGGACCCACTGGTCCGACGTGATTCTGACTCACTCCTCGAGAAACAGGGAGAGACGACCTCCCACTGCTGGAACCGGGGAGAGGGTCGGAACACCTTCATTGGGACTGCTTAACTTCGGTGGCCCCTTGAGATCCTCCCTCCCGAAATGGCCTCCGACCACGAAAGGAAGTAGGTCACGACTGAGATCTCTGAGTCTGTTGTCGGGCGGGAAAAGCGGGCGGCCACGACTGCCGAAATCTGCGCTGTCCTTGGAAACGGTAACGCGCTGCCCCAAAGGGCCTGGAAGACTTAGGCTTGTCTTCTGGAAATTTATACACCTTATTCTCCCCAAGAGACTTAAGTGCAACAAGTTCCTCCCCAAACAACAATTTTCCCTTAAAAGGAAGATTACCCAACTGAGTTTTGGAAGAAACGTCCGCGGACCAGTTCCGGAGCCAGAGAAGCCGCCTAGCCGAAACTGCTGTGGCCATGTTGCGCGAAGATGCCCGCAACAGATCATATAATGCATCCGCTGTGTAAGCCACCGCGGACTACATCCTATTTGCCTGATCTGCTTCCTCTGGCGGTAACACCTGTGATGTGAGCATTTGCTGGTCCCACCCGAGGGTCACACACTGCATGAGGCTACTGCAGACCGCTGCCCTAACACAGAGCTCTGACACCTCAAAGATGCGCTTGAGGAGGATTTCTAGCCGCCTATCCTGTAATTCCTTAAGAGCCGTCGCTCCCATAACAGGAATGGTGGTCCGCAAGTGACCGACGCGTCCACCTTGGGAATCCTGAGGATATCCAAGGCTTCCTGAGGTAAAGGGTAGAGTTTGTCCACTGCCCGTCCCACCCGCAGGGTCGCGTCCGGAGATTCCCACTCCCGAGTGACCAACTGCTTAAGCATCGGGTGAAAAGAAAAAGTTTGGGGCAGGGCACGCAGCCCCGAGTACTGGTTTTCCCTTAACTGGCTCCAAACTGGGGACTGGTGCCTCCACTTCCAGTTCCTCCAGGACATAGGGGATCAAGGGATCCAACTCCTCCTGGCGAAACAATCGAGAAACCCGGGGTTCGTCCCCTTCTATTGGAGTGGACTCATCAAGACCCCCATCTAGATTTTGGAGGAGAGGATCCAGAAAGGATCCCCAAAGGAGCAGGCTCCGGAGCCCCCCCCCCAGGGGCCGAAAGGGCATCCAGGGACGTGTCCCGCCTTGCAATCTTCGCGGGAGGGGGCTCCTCATCCTGCTGATGAGCTTCCGTCTCCAAAAAAGCCCTATGCATAAGTAAAATAAATTTTGAAGAAAAAACTGATTGGCCCTTTAAGGGATCCGATAGAGGAGGAGGAGGGAGGACCGAGTTCCCTGAGGGGGCAGGCCCCGGATCACGCGGTCGAACGGGAGTCAGCACGCCAGCGACGGACCCAGATGCGATGGCTCGCGACAAAATTGGCCCAAAATCTCCCCCGGACGAGCCCTTCCCCCCCCGGGTAGGCTGTGAGCACAAACCCCATCCCGCGAGAAGCGCAACCCCGCCTCCCCACATGCTGAGCACGATAGCCCTCGTGGCATCCCGGGGGGTTCCAAACAGCGCAGTAGGAAAGAAAAAGGAAGAACTTACAATACCCTGCCGACTCGCGGCCTTCCGGAGCTCTGGGAACGCTGCAGCACCCGAGGAAACTCGTCTCGGGGTGCTGAGGGGAGGGACCGGCCCTCCGGTTAATCCCCCTCCAGAGAGAGACGGCCCTCCAGGAACAAGGCGTTTAGAGCTGCCAGCCCCTGCCTTACCTCTACCTGCTGAGTGAAAAGCCTGGGAAAATAAAACCGCACTGAGCTTTTTTTTTTTTTTTTATACAACCAACTTGCTGTAGCCAAAAGTGTTAACTAAATCATCCAGAGCCTTAGGACTCTGTAAAAAAAAAGATGTAACTAAATTTAAAGAAATTGAAAAATCAGGACCACGGGTTCTGTCAACCCTTCTGCTGAGAGTCAGAGAAAATACTGGGGGATCGCAGGTGGCACAGCAGGTTATATGGGAGGTGCCTTTTCAGTTTGTTTTTTTCTCCGACTCCTTCTGCTGGAAGGGAGACAGAACCCAGCGGTCTGGACTGATCCTGGTATGTACAGGGAATGGCAGATTAAATTTAATGTGGGCAAATGCAAAGAGAAGAATAATCCAAACTATAGGTATATGATGCTGGGTTCTATATTAGGCATCACCATCTAGGAAAAGGATCTCCAGGTCATTGTGGACAATATTTTGAAATCCTCTGCTCAGTGTGCGATGGCGATGAAAAAAGCAACTAGAATATTAGATATTATAATGAAAGGAATGGTAAATTAAATGGAAAACATAATGGCTCTATCAATCCATGGTGTGACCACATCTTGAGTATCGTGTGCTGTCCTGGCTGCCCCATCTCACAAACATACAGCGTAGCTAGAAAAGGTGCAGAGAGAGTAACCTCTATGAGGAAAGGCTAAACAGGTTATGTCTCTTCAGCCTGGAAAAGTGACAGTGAAGAGATGTGAGAGGTGTGGAATAGTAAAGAACAGTTATGAAATCACGAGGAGCCATTATCTACCCTTTCCAATAATACTAGAACTAGGGAACATCCATGAGGCTAACATCTAAAATAAAACAGAGAAAGTATTTTTTCACTCAAGGCACCGTTAAACTGTGCAATTTGTTGCCAGGCAAAAAGCAGTTAGTGTGGCTGGGTTTAAAAAGATTTTGGACAAGTTCCTGGAGGAAAAGTCCATAAACTATTATTAGCCATGCTAGGAGCAGGAAGGACTGGTCTATTCTTTGGGGTCCTCCCAGGTACTTGTGACCTGGACTGGCCACTGTTGGAAACAGGATTCTGGGCTTGAAGGGCCCTTGTTGTGATCCGGTATGGCAACTTATGTTCTTAAGGTGGCATCCATTGCTCTAAATTACTAAATAAGACTAATTAGGAAATCTAAATAACAAAAAAGCTTCAATTTCTTTATGGGATTTACCTTCTGAAACAACATGTGGAGGGCTCTCTCATCCAGTAGATCCAGCTCCTCAAACTCAGTCTTCATCTTCACAATCTCCTCTACGCGCCGAATACTCTCTGGGACATTTGCTTCTCCTAGGACATGTATGGGTACAAATGCTCATTTTACAGAGCCTGAAATCATGTTTTAAACAGATATGAACACAAAGGAAAAGAGCCCATGTAAACTTGTTGTAAGTCACATTTAATATTGACATTCCTGACTGCATGAAGTGTACTTATCAGACATAATTCAAAACCTTTAGGATTGCAACACAGTTAGAAGAAATGATTATTATAGGATGTGTACAACTTTCCTCACCCCTAATAGCATTGTGGAAATTGTCGATTACCACAGGCTGGTAGCCTGCTTCCAGCAACTCCAGGACACAGTGGCTGCCAATGTAACCTGCTCCCCCTGTTACAAGAACCTTTGCTGTCATCTTCACCTGAAATAATAAAATCATCAAAGACAAGTCTGGAGGTGGAAAAATTGACAGGCAAAACATCTGCACTGATAGATATCTCCTGTTTAAACACACATTTCCATTCTCCAATCTTCCCGATTTGCAGAGTCTGCTTGCATGGCAGTTGCTTTTCAAGACACCCAGAACAAATCAACTCTTCTATAATTAATGTACAGGAATGGATAAATTGATAAATTCACAAAATGTGGGCTCAGTAGCTAGCAATAAATGAAAATGTCAACAGCCACATCTCATTTTGTGTCTTGCAGATTGCAATGAATAAAAGATTTCTAACTGTAAAGGGAGGTGGAGGGTTTTACCCCAGACTGAATATTAATCTCCTGGTGTATTTAGTAATAGCTTAGGGTAGAAAAGGCACAGCCACCAGAAAGCCCAGGCAACCGGAGCCTACCTCCAGCCCACAGCATTAAGCAAGGAGCAGGCCACATGAAGGCGAGCTGGTCAGCTGCACGTAGCCTTTGCCCCACCGGCTGGAGGATGTGAGGGCAAGGAACTGCAGCATCAAAATACAGAAGAAAAGTTTTCCCTGGCTCCTCCGCACAAAAATAAAATAAAAATCTGGCAACCAAGTTTTCAATACATTTTTCCACTCCTGCCTGGACACAAGAGGATGGACTGGATCAGCACTCCCGGTCTCACCCGCGCCTGCCCCGGAACAGGAAGTGATAGGAAGTGCAGTGCGCGGGAAGGAGAAAGCCGTGCCACGTGGAGCAGTATCATCAGCCCGGAGTAATCGGCAAAGGAGACTGCAGCAGGAGCCTCCCGCAGCCGATGGGAGGGAGGAGGCGGCGGCTGCTGCAGCTACCATTTGTGCTGGGGGGCAGGAGGTGAGTGAGAGAGAGAGAGAGAGAGAGAGAGAAGACAGCCAGCCTGTAAGTGAGAGCATGTGTGTGATAGACAGCATGTGTGTAAGTGTGTGAGAGAGCATGTGTGTGATAGACAGCATGTGTGTAAGTGTGTGAGAGCATGTGTGTGATTGAGAGAAACTGATCAGAGGTGATGTGTGTGTATATGTGAGACAATAAAAGTGACTGGTCAGGGAGATGACTGGAGTGTGTGTGAGACAGAAAAAGCATGGAAGTGAGAAATCTGGGTATGTGAGAAAGCATGGGAGTAAGAAGCCTGTATATGTGAGAGAGAGCATGGGAGTGAGAAGCCTGTGTGTGTATGTGTGTGCATGCATGAGAGAGACTGGTTGGTAAGGTGACGGTGTGTGAGAGAGACTGGGGTATGTGTGTAAGAGAGAGAAAGTGATTATGGGAATGAGAAGCCTGTGCATGTGGAGAGAGTGAGCATGGGAGTGAGAAACCTGGGTGTGTGTGAGACACAGTATGAGAGTGAGAAGCCCGTACATGTAAGATAGAACATGGGAGTGGGAAGCCTGTATGTATGGCATGAGAGAAACTGTTCAGGAAGGTGACTGGTGTGTGTGTCAGACTGGTTGGGAGATGATTGGTGTGTGAGAGACAGAAACTGGTCTTGGGGGCATGACTGGTATGGTGTGTGTGTGTGAGAGAGACATGGGCACTAAGGAAGAGGACCATGAGTATAGAGCTTAGCCACTACTGCCCCTTCTGCTGTGTGCCACGGCCTGCAGGGAAGAGGACAGGAATAGGAGAACTGCTGGAGGGGGTAAGTAAAGGTGGCTTTTTAAGTTTATCTTTCTTGATTGACTGCCATTTTAAGTATTTAATATTATGAGATGTGTCTGCTTTTTTGAAATATTTTATTGGTGTTTGGAGAATGTTTAATAGTTTTTATGAGTTTTTAATTGTTGGATGTTATTCTGTTCATAGCTGTTTTGAAACATTTATTCTGCTTATTAGTATAGTTTTACAATTATTTCTGTGTGGGGATCTATAGCTGCTTGCTAGTTCTGTTTCCTTAATAGGAGGTGTATTAGTGTTTAGGGCCTGATTTAATATTTGTAGTGTTGCCTTTTCATAGATAGGGTTGCTCCTGTTTAAGTGTATTCCATAATACAGGTGTAACTGTGTGCGGATTAGTTTATGAGCATTACTACAGATCCTGGGAGTATGTTAGGTCGGTTCTGTGTCTGTTACCGAGATATTTTATTAGCATGTAAGTGTTTGTATCAGTCTTATTTGTTGTGTTTTCTCAAGAGGACATGCATTGGTGGTAAACTGCTGTCTTTTCATAAGTAGGGCTATTGAGCCTGGAAGTAGAAGGAGTTTCAGTTGCTGTTACTGAAATGTCACCAGAACCAGAATATCTTTTTTGTAGGGTGAGTTGTATGGGGAATGTCATAATTCTGCTTTACATCCGTTATTGTGTGTCAGGGGGGTTCCCGTGGATGCAAACTGTACTTTTACATCTAGCCCCGTGACGATCATGGGTCAGGGTGTCACGCATGTGAGAACCATCTGTCAGGTGTGTCCCGAAGGAAAAAAGGTTGAGAACCACTGGACTGGATAACCATTCCTATCTTGCCAGAACTCAAATAATCTACTAAATATGTTTGGGTTTCTTTAAAAATACTTTTATTTATTTATTTTAAATCTTTTCTATACCATCGTTAAGATGGATACCGTCACAACGGTTTACAGTAAGGCACATAAAAGTAATGATGCTAAAATATATCAATTTACACAGGTGCCAGAAAGGTTCGGTAACAGTTTGTAATCAATATTAATTGGTAAATGTGATAAATCATGTCCAAATCTCTCTGTATCAGTTTTGAGCAGAAAACTAGCTTTATAATTGTAACTTATCCTTTATTGATGAACGATAAATAAAAACTAAACACATGATTACTGCAATGTGTGTGGGTGTTCAATTGTTCGTATCTTGCATTCCCTGGGTTCTATTCTCCCTTCTACTTACATTTTATTGCTTTTCACAACAAGGTTGTGAATGAGGCAGATAAAATGCCTCATCCAGTTTCCCAACCTTGTAGGAAGCATGGACTCCTTTTCAACCTCCAACAGTGTTGCGGACCCCTGCATGCGTCTCTAAATGTTCACATGCAACTCCAACATCACACAAGAGCATAAGAACATGCCATACTGGGTCAGACCGAGGGTCCATCAAGCCCAACATCCTGTTTCCAACAGTGGCCAATCCCAGTCACAAGTGCCTGGCAGGATCCCAAGCTGCTTATACCAGGGATAAGAAATGCTTTCCAGAAGTCCACCTTAATTGTTAATGGACATTTCCTCCAGGAACTTGTCCAAACCTTTTTTTTTTTTTACATGCAGTTACACTAATAGTTTTCATCACATTTTCTGGCAACAAATTCCAGAGCTTAATTATGCTTTTGAGTAAAAAAAAATATTTTCACTTATTAGTTTTAAATGTTTTACCCGGTAACTTCAATGTGTGTCCCCTGGTCTTTGAACTCTTTGAAAGCGTAAATAACCGATTGAATGTTTACTCTTGCCAGTCCTCTCATTTTATAGACTTTCATATCTTCCCTCAGCCGTCTTTTCCAAGCTGAAGAGTCCTAACCTCTTTAGTCTTTCCTCATGGGGGTATTGCTCCATCCCCTTTATCATTTTGGTTGTCCTTCTCTGTGCCTTTTCTAGTTCTGCTACATCTTTCTTGAGATGTGGTGACCAGAACTGAACACAATACTCAAGATGAGCTTGCACCATGGAGTGATAGAGGCATTGTGATGATATTCTCTGTTTTATTCTGCATTCCTTTCCTAGTAATTCCTAGCATTTTATTTGATTTCTTGGATGCTGAATTTATCAGCAAGGACAAGTTTTCTTTTTTCATTATGTAGTACTCCTTCAGTTCTGCTGCCCCAGTGTCTGAAGGCAGAACTTTTGAAGCAGAAGGAGCTAGTTAATTCAGAATGTATGGATTTTTATGTTATGATTTTCTACATGCACATATTAAGTTTTGTATTAATGGATATGGTGAAAGATTTTGTTAATAAAATATTTTGAGAAACTCATTGGAGCACCTTCATCACAACATCCATCCCTACCCGTTACAGCCTGAATGTTGAGAAAGAAGGAAATTGTTCTTGCAGATTCTCAGAAAGACCCTTCGGACTTCTAGAAGAGATTTTACTAGAAAGCCTTATGGTTGTAAGTGTAGGTTTGTTGCCATTTGCTGTGAGGACAAGGCCCTATAACCTTTCTTGTGTCCCACATAATCACTGCTTGAAAACCTTCTACATCTTTCAGAGCCTGACCAGAAACAAACGCTTTTAAAGTTCACCTCAGTGCTACTGGTGTTCATCATCCCCATCTAGAAGATAAGCTGACCTCTCTCTACAAGTTTAGTAGTAAGATTCAGGCAGGGCTTTCTTCAGGTAAACCTCCCACTGCGAAGGGGTCTGCCCTTCCGGAGGAAGTGGTGAAGTCCAAAACTGAGAAGGACTTCAAAGGGGCATGGGATAAACACTGTGGATCCATCAGGTCTAGAGGAAGTGTATAAAGAGGAGGCAGCAAAACACTGCATGGAGCAGCAGTAGCTACAGAGGCATTCACGGAGGGGGATGCCAGTGGCCAGTGTTCCACCTTCACGGAGCGGAAGGATGGAGGGCTGCCATCTCCATATTAAAAAAAACAAAACAAAAAATAAAACAGGGGTGGGCAAGAGTATGTAAAATTAACGAAGAGTTCATAAGCTATAGGTATTACCAATTATTAGGCTTATTCAATATTTGTTGATAGATAATGTGGCTTTCAATGCATACTTCACTTTCAATACATATCCAGCATAGCTCTCTGCTTCAACGGCAGGGGAGAAGAAAAACTGATACTTCACGCATATCCAGCATAGCTCTCTGCTTCAACGGCAGGGGAGAAGTAAAACTAATACTTCACGTATATCCAGCATAGCTCTCTGCTTCAACGGCAGGTGAGAAGAAAAACTAATAGTTCATGCATATCAAGCATATCTCTCTGCTTCAACGGCAGGAGAGAAGTAAAACTAATACTTCACGTATATCCAGCATTGCTCTCTGCTTCAACGGCAGGGGAGAAGTAAAACTAATAGTTCACGCATATCCATCATAGCTCTCTGCTTCAACGGCAGGGGAGAAGTAAAACTAATACTTCACGCATATCCAGCATTGCTCTCTGCTTCAACGGCAGGGCAGAAGTAAAACTAATAGTTCACGCATATCCAGCATAGCTCTCTGCTTCAACGGCAGGGGAGAAGAAAAACTGATGCTTCACGCATATCCAGCATAGCTCCCTGCTTCAACGGCAGGGGAGAAGAAAAACTGATACTTCACGCATATCCAGCATAGCTCCCTGCTTCAACGGCAGGGGAGAAGAAGAAAGGGTTCGCACTCACAAAGCGGGGAGTAGCTGGCTTGTTACGGAGGTTACTACCCCAAACCAAATGTGCCTGATACTTCACTTTCGATGCATATCCAGCATAGCTCCCTGCTTCAACGGCAGGGCAGAAGTAAAACTAATAGTTCACGCATATCCAGCATAGCTCTCTGCTTCAACGGCAGGGGAGAAAAAAAAACCTGATACTTCACGCATATCCAGCATAGCTCCCTGCTTCAACGTCAGGGGAGAAAAAAACCTGATACTACACGCATATCCAGCATAGCTCTCTGCTTCAACGGCAGGGGAGAAGAAAAACAACCAATAAGGGCTGAATAACATAGTCTGGGTAAACAAATAAGTATGGGTGTAGCTTGCTTATTGCGGCGGTTACTACCCCTAACTAATCAAGCTTGATATTTCACTTGGATGCAGCTCCATCACTGCTCTCTACATTAATGGTGGGGGTGGAAGGGAAATAGAACCAAAGAGCTAAGAGAAACAGATAAGTATGAGAAAAAAAGAAGTGTGAGGCTTGCTGGGCAGACTGGATGGGCCAATTGGTCTTCTTCTGCCGTCATTTCTATGTAACATAGCTATTAACCCAGCTGCTGAACGTCCCTTGTGAGTGTCTGAATTCTCATGCACTCAAGATAACCCACCTAGAACTTCCTACTTTGGCCTGCACTTATCCATCTTATACAAACTTTCATCATCAGAGGAAGCTTCTGTCTATGTATCCTAAGTTCCTGCTTAAGGGGGTGCCAGATATTCACCTTCCAACAATATTCCCGAGAACAAATGTCCTCAGAGGTGAAAAAGCTTTACATAATTTGGACTGAAAAAGAGGCTTAGCCTTCTCACTGAAATGGGCTAAAGCCCACAGCATGGCCACACAGCTGTTTGTTACTTTTGGCCCAAATAGGCCTGGGATTACTGTAATCAAATACATATTAATTGGATAGCAGATTATAGCTCCTTCTGTGATGCCCAGGCAGGCCTGTCTATGGGTTTGGATTTTGGATTTTCTTTCCAAGTCTGAGCTCCAGCTGAGTTTCAAATCAGGTTCAGATTGTTTCAGCCTGTTCCCCAGACTTTAGTTAAAGCTTTTTCCTACACCGTCTCTGCATCTAGATGATCCAGACCTCTCCAGAAGGAGCCTAGTCCATCCACTCTGCTCCAGGAGGTGTTCGGTCCAGCCATTTCAGCTCAGTTCCAGAAGAGATGCTGTTCTAGCATCCCAGTGCCATCCAGCACCAGAAGGATACCAACACAACGGCCCAGCACCCCAGAAAACCGGACTCAGTGCCTCAGAGAACTTGATCCAACGTTCTGGTTCAAGACCACTGCTCAAGATAAAACCCTGATTCTACAGTTCTGTTCCAAGCACCTTTGTCTCCCTTGAAACGTGGACTCCATCGACTGCAATTCTAGAAAACAGAGTACCTACTTGACCACAACCCCCATGGCAAATGGGACCCAGGAAAAGGGGTTTTTAAAGGGGGTATTACTGCTATGCAATGTTCAGCTTGCTGTGCAGTCTGTCCTCAGCGAGCCTTGCCAGTTATCTCCTCGCTGATCACACAACGCCCAAGCTTCAGCCTATCCAATATCTCAGTGCCTCTTCATGGAGTCACCTTGGCCCTATGCCTTGCCTAACGGCCTCTGGGCCTTCTGTGTTCTCTGTCCTATCCTTGTTTGGTCCTTGCCCAGCCCAGCCCAGTTCATTCTTTGCTTCTCAAGCTTTGCCCTTGTCCTCAATCCAGCCCTGCCTTTCCTGTGAACCTGGATCCCAGCTCCCAGCCAGTCTATGCCTACTCCAGCCTTGATGTTCAACAGGAGACAAGCCTACTGGCCCCCATAGCCCAAAGGCCCGACCTGCAGGGTGCTCCTTAACGCCAGCCTGCAGACCCGTGACACATCAGGAAGAGGGTGGTGGACGCCTGGAATGTCCTTCCAGAGGAGGCAGTGAAGACAAAAAATACAAAGAATTAAAAGGGGCATGGGATAAACACTGAGGATCTCTAAAGGCTGGAGGATGGGAATAAAGAAAAGGGTGCATGGGGATTAACCTGTTTAATGCGGCAGTTATTACCCTTAACAGAAGGCATGGGGATTACCACCCTTAACCAATAAGCCTTGATGCTCGACACAACTGCAACACAGCTCTCCACTTCGACGGGAGGAAAAAAGGGGAATTGGATTCGGCTGGCAACCAACATGGGTCCTGACTTTTACAGGCTGGGCTACCAATATGGAGACATAAGGGAAAAAGCACAGGACGGCTTCAACAGCAAAGCACATCAAGCAGCATTACGGGACTCCTCACCCAGTAAAAACCTTGCTAGCAGTAATTTGTTTTACGAGTTTGACATTGCTTGGTTTTGATTGTAAATATTACTACCTTTAATATAAGGCTTGGGGTTAACTGGACAGAGCAGTAGTTACTACCCTGAAGAGAAATATGGGGGTACCCAGTTCAGAGCAGCAGTTACCACCATAAGAAGCTTGCTGGGCAGACTGGATGGACCATTTTGTCCTTTTTTGCTGTCATTACTATCAGGTCGATACTGTAACGTGCGGTTGAAGATTTCCCGTCTGTAACGTGCTGGGAGCGCACAATTCGGACACGTAAGGCGATCCAGCGATACAGTCTCCAGTTTCACGCGTCCTTAGCGCTTCTTAAAACAGACGCATAACCCTTTCCGCACGCAGCATGTATATGATATGTAAATGAACGAATTAGCTGTATAATGAAGGAATTAGCTATTCCCCTCCGATACTGTGACGCGCGCTCAGATTATCTCCTTTGTAACCCGCTATTTTGCCGCGTCCTTAACCTGTTAGTTTACCGCCTACCCTCTACTTGGTGTTAGTGTGGTGTTCGAAAATTAAAACGGGAATAAAGTGTAAAAAATGGGGGCGATTTCGGCGCTCAAGGCCCCGTCCGGTCTCCGGTGCAGCCCCAGAGTCCTGTCCCCTCCTCCCGAAGCAAAAAAAACAAAAACCCGAAAAAGTAGCAAGGCTCGGGTCTGCTACGGTAGTCCCTTCTCCCTTCTCCTCTCCTCCCGATTTCGGTGCTCAAGGCGGCCGGGTGGGCGTGCATTCATCCAGGCAGAGGGAGCCGGCGGCGGCCTCCGGCTCCCTCTGCCTGGAATGCTAAGGGAATTTAGATCTTTCTAGCCTGCTCCTAGAGCCTACTGATTCCATACACATTAGAGGAGCAATTAGAATGGGTATCACTATCTCTCACAGACTTAAGATTTGGAGAGCTGAGAGTAGAAGATTTAGGTTACCTAAGGGCCTCTTTCACCGCTGCGCAGGAATCCTCTCCTTTCTATACATGCTTTTTACAAGGAAGCTTCTCGCTGCTGGCAGTTGGGAATAAAATTTCTTGGGCAGAAGTGGGTGGAAGATGGAACTGCTTATCAATCATTTAATGATCTTCGATGTGTGCATGCATTGAGCAAGATTCTCAAGGTTATTACCGGAAAATTGTGGCAGCTACTGGGATTCTCTATCTGCCACCCCTAATGCCTCGCGTGAGCCTTTATAAAAGCTGTCCACAGAAAATTTAGTCTGTGTTATACAGAGGCATCATTGAGTGTTTGATGACTGATGGGCCCTCCCTCTCCTGCACAGCGAAATGGAAAGCATCTGGTAGCAGAACTGGCAGAGGGCTGATAGATTATCCATCTGTTGTAAAAGAGTGGAATTTTCCCCTCTCCGCAGTCGTCTCCTTTATGTTGGAGGGAACACATTTCCACATGTGGTGGGTGCTTTTTGGAAGGGGTTACAGGGGGTGATCTCTGCTGTTCTAAAGGTTCAGCTGGTCCTCATTCTGGAGTCATGCTTATTAGGGTTATGGGGCAATAAAGGTTTTCTGACATGGAAATGCATTCTGGCAGATCTCTTGCTTGCTGAGATTTACCATAGCGTTTTTATGGAAACAAGCTCCAGGTATGGCAAATTCATGAAATAGCCCTGATAGAGCAACTGACTTACAAACTTAAACAAAGATATGCTGTATGATCAGATCTGGCGATGTTACTGGGAGATGATGCACAGATGAATGTACTCCAGCGCTCTGTATGTATGTGTGGGAATGCTAAGGGATTTCATGTATATTGTAACGGTGGCTAGAATGTATATTCCTGGTGCTAACATGTTTTTCTCTCTTTTTCATCTTACTATCTCAACTGTAATGCTCCTCTGTCTGACCCTAGTGAAAATAAAGTTTAAAAAAAAAAAGGTGCAAGTATAACCATGCCATGTTCGTCCCATACTGCAAGGATCCAGCTATGAGTGTGAGGCCCAGGAGAACCAAAAGCCAGCACAGCACCACCATGGGGGAATTTGGCTTCCCCTTCCCCAATGTAAATAAACACACTCAACCTTGTTCTCTCTCTCAGCCGAGGGCACATCACAGAAGACAGAGAATAACAATCCTCCATGCCCCATAGAAAAAAACAAATGGCTCAACAATACTTGATAGCTCCCTGCCGTGTCTGATAGACAGACAGAGCTTTTACTTACGTCTTCTGTTCCTTCGCCAGGGGCCCTGGAGGCTCCACAGATCCTGTCGGATGCTAAGATTATCTTGCAGGGACACAACCAGGGTAGGTCCTGGGAGGATGGCAAACAAGCCATAGTGGTGCTTAACCTAGGAGCAGCACGGCCTCATCATATCAAGAGAAGCTTGTAGGGCTACCACGCCAGGGTATTATTTAAGGGGAGCATATATGGCTGAACCTGCTTGCTTTATAGCTAAGACAAAGCTCTTGCCCCATCTATTGAGGAAAGCATAAGACGACCGTCATATGGTGTCACTCATATATAAGCAAACGGCTTATATATGAAGCCTGTGAGGCACAAGGACTTTCTAATCATAGGTCGCTTATACTGAGTTCATGTATTCTCCTGCCTAGCGCTATAAATACATCAGAGAGGTGCACTAATTATCAGAACCTGATGTGCACTTAAAGGAAATCCACCGGCTCTGAAATTGACGGCAGAAAGTGACGTACACGGGGGATGTCCCTTAAAAACGGCGTTTTCAAAGCAGCAAAGCTGGCGGCCACGAACAGAAAAAGTTCAAGCAGGTAGCACGCAGCTTGGTGCAGGCAAGTACTGCAGAGGTTCGCTTCTTAGAGGCTTTTTCAAATGGTTTCTAGACAGCTTATTTTCACTCTTGTTGCAGCGTGTATAATTTTCCTGACCACGCAAGAGTAACCCTGCAAGTCTTTATTTCCAATTGATGGCCATGCATTGGACTGAAAGCTTATTGCATTAACAAAAGGCTTGTTCACAGGCAGCAAGATCCTCCTGCAGCTGCCTGAGGAAGGAGTCTCGTGCTCCGAAACAGCGCAGTGTCGGAGGACTGACTTCAGGACCACATGAGAAAGTGCCAGTTCCAGAGATAAGTGCACATCAGGTTCTGATAATTAGTGCACCTCTCTGATGTATTTATAGCGCCAGCCAGGAGAATATGTGAACTCAGTATAAGCGACCTATGATTAGAAAGTCCTTGTGCCTCACAGGCTTCATATATAAGCCGTTTGCACAGAGTGACACCATATGACGGTCGTCTTATGCTTTCATCAATAGATGGGACAAGAGCTTTATGTCATAGCAGAATATATATTCACTTGTTGAGTTCATTTCTTTTTTGCTATTTTTTGGGTCTTTTTCCCATTGCTTTATAACTAAAACATTATCAGTCATGAGGAGTTTGCAGGAATGAACCTGCTTACTCCATAAGCTGAACATAACTACTAAAGGGGAGTCTGCAGCATTCATCTTTCTGCTGGCCCAACTACCAGAGCCTTACCCTTTCCTAGGTGCAGATTGCATGCTCTCTATAACTGCCTTAAGGGCCAGGTTACGTCACCGAACCAATCTGAGCCCTCATTAGGATAGGGTGGGCTCAGGCAGCTTGCCCCTCAAATACTGCTCTCTTCATAGCTCAGCTAAGCTCTGAACACCTCAAGGTTAGAGAATTTCCCAGTAAGCTACATCCTTATTGAAGGGCTTTGCGCCTGAGTAACCTTTAAGCTATACTGCAGCAAGTATACCTTGAGCAGGGCTACTGCCAATAAAGAACTTACCAGCTTTAAGAAAGTTAAACATAGAAATGACGGCAGAAGATGACCAAACGGCCCATCCAGTCTGCCCAGCAAGCTTCCACACTTTTTTGTTCTCCTCTCTCATACTTATCTGTTACTCTTGGCATTTAATAACCTTTTGCTTCTGTTTCCCTTCCAACCCCTCCATTGATGTAGAGAGCAGTTCTGGAGCTGCATCTAAGTGAAATATCTAGCTTAATTAGTTAGGGGTAGTAACCGCCACAATAAGCAAGCTACACCCATGCTTATTTGTTTACCCAGACTGTGTCATTCAGTCCTTGTTGGTTGTTATCTGAATATAAATCCACCTTTCTTCATTCCCCCCTTGCCGTTGAAGTAGAGAGCTATGCTGGATATGCATTGAAAGTGAAGTATCAGGCTTGTTTCCACATTTTTTCCACATTTCCTCTTGCCGTTGAAGCTTAGAGCAATGTTGGAGTCACATTAACCGTGTGTATGTTTATTGAATAAGGGTATTATCTCCAGGAATTAGCTATCTTTCCCACAAGCCACCCACTCTTCATACACATCCTCTAGACTTTATGGATCCACAGTGTTTATCCCACGCCCCTTTGAAGTCCTTCATAGTTCTGGTCTTCACCACTTCCTCTGGAAGGGCATTCCAGGCATCCACCACTCTCTTCGTGAAGAAATACTTCCTGACATTGGTTCTGAGTCTTCCTCCCTGGAGCTTCAAATCATGACCTCTGGTTCTGTTGATTTTTTTCCGACGGAAAAGGTTTGTCGTTATCTTTGGATCATTAAAACCTTTCAAGTATCTGAAAGTCTGTATCATATCACCTCTGCTCCTCCTTTCCTCCAGCGTGTACATATTTAGATTCTTCAATCTCTCCCAAGTCATTCGATGAAGACCCTTCACCTTCCTGGTCGCCCTTCTCTGGACCGCCTCCATCCTGTCTCTGTCCCTTTGGAGATACGGTCTCCAGAACTGAACACAGTACTCCAGCTGAGGCCTCACCAAGGACCTGTACAAGGGGATAATCACTTCCCTTTTCTTTTTTTTTTATTTGAAACAGTTTTATTAAAGCAAAGGAAGTAAAGCAGTACAACAATACAAACAAACCATGTGCAATAAAAATATCTGGAACAATAATGAAATTACAAGCTTAACATGTACTCCAGTGCTTCAATAGGAAAAAAAATTTTTAGAACATGGTATTCCCACCCTCCCCTCCCCTTCCCACTTCTCCTCCCAGCATGTAATACAAATCTACATTTTTAGCTTATTGTAACACCAAAGAACACCATCCACTCCAACCACTATTCAGCACCAAGATTACATATGCACAAGGGAATGCGCAAAGTCAGACGCCAGGGAATCGGGGTCGTCGCACCCCACTGTCGTGTCTCATATGAACAGGGTGGCGCAACATCACGGGCATCTTTACTCCTGAGCGGCCATCCAAGTCTGATATGGGCCCCAAATCTTTATAAATGTTGACAGCCGGTCATGATGAATTGCTGTAAGGCGAGCAAGTTGGTAAGTACTATGTAGTGTCTGTTGGATCTCAGGGAGACTAGGCACCAGGTTGTCCTTCCAGTGACGCGCCAATACTAGACGCGTAGCCACGAAAACTTGCTGCAGAAAACGTTGAGTGTCTTTGCTAAGAGTTTCCAGTGGTAAACTCAGAAGAGCGTGCCAGGGTTTGACCAGTAAAGGCATGGACAAGATATTGGAAGCCCAGAGAATAATCTTCTGCCAAAACGGAGCTACCCGTGGACACTGCCACCACACATGGTAGTATGTTCCCACTTCTCCACATTGGTGCCAGCAGTACTGAGAGACAGCGGGGTACACTGTGCATTCTGTCCGGGGAGTAGTGCCAACGGTAGAGCATTTTGTAACAATTCTCTTGGAGCCTAGCCGAGATTGAGCATTTATATGGCGTCATAAATATGAGATCCCAGTCCGTGGATGATAACTCTTGCTCAAGATCCACAGTCCATGCAGTTTGTTGACGAAATGGCGTCACTACGCGTCCTCCGAGAATCTGGTAAAGTTTTGAGATGAGTCCAGTGACTATTTGCGTGAGAGCAGTAATTTTCAAAAAGCGTACTGGTCAAATGCATATTACCTGCTCTAAGAGCCCTTTTAATAATATGATACACTTTAGCATATAATAGAAAATCAACAGAGCTCAATGAATAGCGAGAACACAGTTCCTCGGGATTCAGCAGCGTGCCTTGATTCTGGACATGTTCTAAACGGGAGATACCCACTTGTACCCATTGGTAGGCCACTTCTGTCAAATAGGGCTTAGGGAGCAATGCATTAGTAAATATATGAGTAAGCACAGTATAGTGTTCTGGGCCAGCTAGAATAGGTTTCCATTTCACCCATAATTTAAGTGTGGTTGCCAAAGCATAGGGAATATAAGTGATTCCTTGCCACGTTTGTTTGGGTTGCCAGGGCAGAGCCGATAATGGCTGTGTGCCCGAGAAAGTGCTCTCAAATAGGATCCATTGCGGCGGCTTAATAGTTCTATGAAATATAACTAGTGCTGTAAGTTGCGCTGCACAATAATACCCACTTCCCTTTTCTTACTCGATATTCCTCTCTCTATGCAGCCCAGCATTCTTCTGGCCTGCTATCCCAGCTTACTCTATTAAATATGAATTAGCAAGCAGATTGTCACAGCCCCACAATATTCTTGCAGGCCTTATCCAGTCTGCTTGGAAACATAGGTGTATCACACACATAGCACTTAATGCTATGGAAACAGCCAGAGAGCTATCCCTAGTTCCCTGTGATAAGGAACATGCTCCCCTGCTGCCCTCTCTCCAACATAAGTATATCCACAAAGAAACTGGTTCAGCTGCTACTAACCACTGCTGGTAGCTGACCCAGCTTTTACTTACTGGTACTTCTGCTGCTCCTTCGCCTTGAGAGAGGGAGGGCAAGGGTGGAGAGAGCAGGAGTGCCTTGCAAGCTTCCCGAGTAGATAAGCGACCACCATTGCACGCTGGAGACACTACAGCCCCCCCCCCAGGGTACTAGGCCAGGCATTGTTCTCTGGAGGTTTTGCAGTCTGTAGGCAGGGACTTACAGGAACTCATCCAGAGCAGGGCAGGGCATGGGAATTGCTACCACTGTGATGACCCAGGAGCTTGACAAGGGCAGAGACTGCTCCCACTGGGAGAAGTAACCCCTAGTGTTGGACCCAGGGCAGAGACTGCTCCCACTGGGAGACATAACCCCTAGCGTTGGACCCAGGGCAGAGACTGCACCTATTGGGAGACATAACCCCTAGCGTTGGATCCAGGGCAGAGACTGCTCCCACTGGGAGAAGGAACCCCTAGAGTTAGTTGCCCCAGGAGCAACAAGGACCCAACAAGACCAGGTCCATCCTAACTCTGGGAGCTATGTCCTCTTCATGTGTCAGTCATTGCTGGAGACAGTACTACTGGTTTGGCTAAGGCCACACACGTCCTTTATAGCCCTGAGTGAGGTTATGGAAAAGGTGCACCCTCTGTCTCCGTCCCAATCATAACTACTGATCTAGCAGGATGATAAGGAAGTTAATATTTATTTGCCACTGTTAGGAAATGGGTGTGTTTAGAGATGAGACTTTGGGTTAATCTATGGGATTCTTTAAAATTAGCATCTGTTTAGCCAGTGTTAAGAGTTGTGAGAATTTAGAGAGTTATAGGTTTTGAGCAAATTTTGTGAGCTTGTATAGTTAGTATTTGCTTGTAAGTATTTAAGTTGTGAGTTATTTGATCTGACAAGGTGAGTACTGCTTCCTGGTTGACTAGTTTGACCCCCTTCCCCCAAATCTCAAACACATCCCAGGTTCTCTTTCTGTTAGGAGGAAAATCTTGAAAATACGAGTCAAATAGCATTTGGCAAAACATACAATTAACCCCGATTTTAGTGCTTGACTAATTTTAGTCTTGTTGCTAGTCATTCACAAACTAACAAGAGTCACCTAGTTATCAAACCTTAGATTTTAAGAGACTAAATATTTAAAAAACATCTTAAATTGAGAGACATTCTATAATCTGTTTTAAAACTTTAGCAACTTAATAAAATGAAGATGCAGACAGAAGTCCAGCAAGCTGGGGGCTGCCCAGTCTTTTGCACTGTCACATGTACGATTCCCTCCCTGTTGGTGAGAGATTGTATGCACCTGGCTCTAAGAGAACGAGTCTGATCCCTGGGGCTAGAGTGGCAGACCTGAAGGAGCCGAGAAACAGAGAGAGCTTCAGGGACAGAATAGAGCAGCAGCCAGGAATTCTCCTGAAAACTCCAGAGATGTCCTTTTGTGGTGGTGAAGACGAGGTCCATCAGCATAGCCCAACCCAGTGGTAAGCAAAAATCAGTTCTAGGCTGCGGGCCATATGGTACACCTAAACTCACAGACATGTAAATGAGGAGGCGGCAGCAGGGTCCATTACAGGAAAAAGCCTGGGTGAAAGGGAGGGTGTGTGTATGACAGAGAGGGAGCTTGTATATATGACAGCTGTTATAGTGGGTGATTTGAGCATTAGAAATTTAGACAGCTGGGTGGCTGGCGTGCATAATGATCGCTTGGCAACTTGCCTGCCTGTTGCAAAGGTAGAAGACCTCGTGTGCCACCTCGATAAGATTTTGCAGCGTGCTGTCGCAGTACACGTGGGTACCAATGACATAGGAAGGTGCAGGAGAGAGGCTCTGGAGGCTAGATTTAGGCTCTTAGGTAGGAAACAAATTCAGAAACTGCAGGGTTTTATTCTCAGAAATGATCCCATTCCATGTGCAGGACCCCAGCGTCAGGCTGAGCTCCAGAGTCTCACTACGATGGTACGACGATGGTGCAGGGAAGGGGGAAACCTATTCCGGCAGCATGGGCTTCATCTTAAGCCCAGTGGAACTAAGCTGCTGGCACTGACCTTAGAAAAAGGAGATAGTGCAGCTTTTAAGCTAGATAATGGGGGGAAGCTAACAGGGGCTCAGAAGCACATGATTCAGAATGATGTATCTTTGAATGATTTTAAGAGAACAGGGATGTTACAATAACTGCTAAAATAGCCCAGGTGCCTTTAAGAAGAAAGCAGACAGAGTAGAAAGATTCCAAATTACCCATCCACAAATAAGCAAGTTATTAATACAAACATTACATACTTTGAAATGTCTGTATATAAATGCTAGAAGTCTAAAAAATAAGAGGGAGAGTTAGAGTGCATAGCACTGGATGAAGAGGTAGATATAACTTTTAAAAAGGAGATAGAGCAGCTTTTAAACTAGAACAAGGGGGAAAGCCGACAGTCACTCAGCAGTGCATGGTTCGGAGAAATGTATCCTTGAAGGATACTAATGAAACAGGAGAGTTAGGGCATCCCAATAGAGAGGTTCCAATAAAAGCAAACACAGTCCATGTGCCTATATGTAAAAAAATCACCGAAGCTAAAGATTTCCGAATTATCCCAAACAACTGAAAAGCAGGTTGTTAAAACAAACAAAAAACACACTTTGAAATGTCTGTATGCCAATGCCAGAAGTCTAAGAAGTAAGATGGGAGAGTTAGAGTATATAGCAGTAAATGATGAGATTGACATAATTGGCATCACAGAGACTTGGTGGAAGGAGGATAACCAATGGGACAGTGCTATATCAGGGTACAAATTATATCACAATGATAGGGAGGATCAATTTGGTGGGGATGTGGCACTTTATGTTCGGGAGGGTATCGAGTCCAACAGGATAAAGATCATACAAGAGACTAAATGCTCAGAGAATCTATATGGGTAGAAATCCCATGTGTGCTGGGTAAGAGTATAGTGATAGGAGTATACTACCGTCCACCTGGACAAAATGGTCAGACAGATGATGAAATGCTAAGAGAAATCAGGGAAGCAAACCAATTTGGCAGTGCAGTAATAATGGGAGATTTCAATTACCCCAATATTGACTGGGTAAATATAACATCAGGACTTGCTAGAGGCAAAGTTCCTGGATGTAATAAATGATTGCTTCATGGAGCAATTGGTTCAGGAACCAAATGAGAGAGGGAGCTATTTTAGATTTAATTCTTAGTGGAACGCAAGATTTGGTGAAAGAAGTAACGATGGTGGGGCCACTTGGCAACAGTGATCATAACATGATCTAATTTAAACTAATAACTGGAAGGGGGACAAATAAGTAAATCTGCAGCTCTAATACTAACTAACGTTCAGTTACTAAGTTATATTGTAAAGCGCAATGCTGAATTACTGTTTGAATGTAAACCGAGGTGATGTTAGTTACGTACTCCGGTATAAAAAAATCTATAAATAAATAAAATAAACAAACACTAAACTTTCAAATGGAAACTTTGATAAAAGGAAAATAGAAAAAAACTGAAAGGTCCAGCTGCAAAGGTTAAAAGTGTTCAACAGGCTTGGACATTGTTCAAAAATACAATCCTAGAGGCGCAGTCCATATGTAATCCACACATTAAGAAAGGTGGAAGGAAGGCAAAACGATTACCAGGCGTGGTTAAAAGGTGAGGTGAAAGAGGCTATTTTAGCCAAAAGATCTTCATTCAAAAACTGGAAGGATCCAACAGAAGAAAATAGGATAAAGCATAAGCATTGGCAAGTTAAATGTAAGACATTGATAAGACAGGCTAGGAGAGAATTTGAAAAGAAGTTTGCCATAGAGGCAAAAACTCATAATAAAAACTTTTTAAAATATACCAGAAGCAAGAAACTTGTGAGGGAGTCTGTTGGACCATTAGATGACCGAGGGGTTAATGGGGCTCTTAGGGAAGATAAGGCTACTGCAGAAAGACTACATGAATTATTTGCTTCCATGTTTACTAATGAGGATGTCCAGTTCCGGAGATGAAGTTAGCAAGTAGCACATTTAAGATTAATCAAAGAAAAATTGTTCTCACTCAATGCACAATTAAGCTCTGGAATTTGTTGCCAGAGGATGTGGTTAGTGCAGTTAGTGTAGCTGGGTTTAAAAAAGGTTTGGATAAGTTCTTGGAGGAGAAGTCCATTAACTGCTATTAATCAAGTTTACTTAGGGAACAGCCACTGCTATTAATTGCATCAGTAGCATGGGATCTTCTTAGTGTTTGGGTAATTGCCAGGTTCTTGTGGCCTGGTTTCGCCTCTGTTGGAAACAGGATGCTGGGCTTGATGGGCCCTTGGTCTGACCCAGCATGGAAATTTCTTATGCTCTTATGAAATAATTCAAATGGGCATGGGATAAACACTGTGGATCCCTAAAAGCTAGCGTATAGAAATGAAGACGAGAGTGCATGGGGGTATCTTGCTGGTATGGCCAGATACTTCTGATGCAACTCCAAACCTGTTCTATACTTCAATGGCAAGAGGAAATGGGGAATTGGATTCAGACAGCAACCAACAATGTCTCTGACTTTTACAGCCTGGGAAAACAAACAAGCATGGCAGAAACTACCATAAGGTTGCTGGGCAGACTGAATAGACCATTTGGCCCGTTTCTGCCGTCATTTCTATGATCCTGTGTTACAATACTTCAGTGAGAGTTTGGAAATCCTGAAACGTAGCATAAGCCCTGTAATTTGCTTTATAGGTGTGGCTCATAAGATACAATAGGCAGAGCTAGTAAGAAAATGCAGGAAGGCAAACGTCACTGCCCGTGATGCAATCTCCACCTTTTAGTACCTCAGTTTATATTATACTACTTGCATGGAAAGTTAAAGACTTAAAATAAGGCTGCTCAGTTTAGCAGTTTAATTATCTATCATTTATAATATGAAAGTGAACATATTTCCGAAATAATTCAGTAATACCATGAAGGGAGCCACTTTAAACTTTTTCAAACGAGTTATAAAAAATACGATAAAAGATGGAAAAATTAGAACAGAGCTCTAGCTTGTTTGTTAGCTGCTGAAATCACATGAAGGAATATTAGAAAAAGCTGCTCCCACCCCCTCCTGTAATACGCAGAATATAAATTCCCCACAGTGCATGGTACTTTCCACAAACCTCCTGTCTGCACTCCCTGCCGCCTCCAGCTCCTGTGCTGCCCTCAATATCCGGCACCTGGAGGCAGCCGGGCCCAGCCCCAGCCACCGGCCGGCGGCGAGCGTCCGCCCACCTCGCTGCTTCCGGGCTGAGGAGAGCACGTGTCAGCGACTACGGCAACCGCCTGTGGACAAAAAGCTGCATGGCCCCTCTTTACAACTGGAAGCTTCACAGCTCCGATTTTCTCTGCCACCACCCTGGAGTCCTCCCCCATCCAGGCAGCAAGAGGAGGCGGTGTCTCCGTGCCTTCAGCCAAGCTTAATCTCAGAGAAGAGGACAATGGCCTCACTGTATGGGATGGGGGAGGGCTGTGGTGCACTTTTCCCTCCTCCCTCCCACAAGCAGTCAGTCAGCAGCGTTACTTAATGGCCTCACTGTATGGGATGGGGGAGGGCTGTGGTGCACTTTTCCCTCCTCCCTCCCACAAGCAGTCAGTCAGCAGCGTTACTTAATGGCCTCACTGTATGGGATGGGGGAGGGCTGTGGTGCACTTTTCCCTCCTCCCTCCCACAAGCTGTCAGTCAGCAGCGTTACTTAATGGCCTCACTGTATGGGATGGGGGAGGGCTGTGGTGCACTTTTCCCTCCTCCCTCCCACAAGCTGTCAGTCAGCAGCGTTACTTAATGGCCTCACTGTATGGGATGGGGGAGGGCTGTGGTGCACTTTTCCCTCCTCCCTCCCACAAGCTGTCAGTCAGCAGCGTTACTTAATGGCCTCACTGTATGGGATGGGGAGGGCTGTGGTGCACTTTTCCCTCCTCCCTCCCACATGCAGTCAGTCAGCAGCGTTACTTAATGGCCTCACTAACAGGTCGATACAGTAAAGTGTGCTCCGTCGGAGCGCACTGTCAGCCTGCTCTGGACGCGTGTTTTCCCTTACCCCTTATTCAGTAAGGGGAGGAAAACACGCGGCCCACCCGCGGCACCAAATAGCGCCCTCAACATGCAAATGCATGTTGATGGCCCTATTAGGTATGCGCGCGGGATCCAGTAAGTAAAATGTGCAGCCAAGCCGCACATTTTACTCTAAGAAATTAGCGCCGACCCAAAGGTCGGCGCTAATTTCTTCCGGCGCCAGGAAAGTGCACAGAAAAGCAGTAAAAACTGCTTTTCTGTGCACCCTCCGACTTAATATCATAGCGATATTAAGTCGGAGGTCCCCAAAAGTAAAAAAAAGTAAAAAAAAAATAATTTGAATTCGGCCCGCGACTGTCGGGCCGAAAACCAAACGCTCAATTTTGCCGGCGTCCGGTTTCCGAGCCCGTGGCTGTCAGCGGGCTCGAGAACCGACGCCAGCAAAATTGAGCGTCGGCTGTCAAACCCGCTGACAGCCGCCGCTCCAGGCCAAAAGGAGGCGCTAGTGTCCCTAGCGCCTCCTTTCCCTCGTTTGCACCGCATCGCCTAATTTGCATGCTGGAGCATACTGGATAGCTCGCACCGGCAAAGGGCCGGTGCGTGCGCCGGGAGAGCGGGCGTTCGTCCGCTCTCCCGCGGTATGGGGGAGGGCTGTGGTGCACTTTTCCCTTCTCCCTCCCACAAGCAGTCAGTCAGCAGCGTTTACCTCGCTCCACCCCGTTACTTTTTACTTTAATTTCCCCTTCCTTCTCTGCAAAGCACGAGGGTTTTCTTTTGTTTCTTCTGCTGTTTCTTTTCCTTGTTGAGGGCGACAGAGCAGCTCCCCAATCCCTCAGTTAACAGGAGGAATTTTTCAGGAGCCTGGCTTGAATCTAACCCCTTCCTGATTTTAAAGCTACCAGAAAGCAGCTCATTTTTTGTTTTTTGCTTTAAAGGTGTCCCCTGCTTAGTTCTCCCCTATTTTCTCTGATATTCCTTTCATCCCCGTTCCTCATTTATTGTTGACCCAGCAATTGCCTTTACCAGTGTAATACGATGGCTTAAAAAGTGCTCTCAGAACAAACATTATGCTGTCCTGTCACTTTTTAAGCTTGGGAAACTTGGTTTTTTAAGCAAAAAGCTGTGTCAGCAGGGCTAAAGCAAGCTGTTGTGCAAAAGAGCAGCAGGAGGAGGGATGCATGGCCAGCAGTCCTCAGGCTCGCTTGCCTGCAGGTACATTTGTTTACAAAGCCCTATAAAAGTTCGGGGCTCTCCAGTGTGCGCCCAGAGCCTTCATCTGTGCACCGACGACTGTCACAGGATTTTTCCTGTTGAAGCTGTGTGCTCCTGTTTTGTGGTGGCACCGGGACTACCCCGCCTGATGAGTGGCAGGATGCTGATTAGCCGTGCGCTCCTGTTTTGTGGTGGCACCGGGACTCCCCGGCCTGATGAGTGGCAGGATGCTGATTAGCCGTGTGCTCCTGTTTTGTGGTGGCACCGGGACTCCCCGGCCTGATGAGTGGCAGGTTGCTGATTAGCCGTGCGCTCCTGTTTTGTGGTGGCACCGGGACTCCCCGGCCTGAGTGGCAGGTTGCTGATTAGCTTTGTGCTCCTGTTTTGTGGTGGCACCGGGACTCCCCGGCCTGATGAGTGGCAGGATGCTGATTAGCCGTGCGCTCCTGTTTTGTGGTGGCACCGGGGCTCCTCGGCCTGAGTGGCAGGTTGCTGATTAGCTTTGTGCTCCTGTTTTGTGGTGGCACCGGGACTCCCCGGCCTGAGTGGCAGGTTGCTGATTAGCCGTGTGCTCCTGTTTTGTGGTGGCACCGGGTCTCCCAGACCTGATGAGGGGCAGGATGCTGATTAGCCGTGCGCTCCTGTTTTGTGGTGGCACCGGGACTCCCCGGCCTGAGTGGCAGGTTGCTGATTAGCTTTGTGCTCCTGTTTTGTGGTGGCACCGGGGCTCCTCGGCCTGAGTGGCAGGTTGCTGATTAGCTTTGTGCTCCTGTTTTGTGGTGGCACCGGGGCTCCCCGGCCTGATGAGTGGCAGGATGCTGATTAGCCGTGCGCTCCTGTTTTGTGGTGGCACCGGGACTCCCCGGCCTGATGAGTGGCAGGATGCTGATTAGCCGTGTGCTCCTGTTTTGTGGTGGCACCGGGACTCCCCGGCCTGATGAGTGGCAGGATGCTGATTAGCCGTGCGCTCCTGTTTTGTGGTGGCACCGGGACTCCCCGGCCTGAGTGGCAGGTTGCTGATTAGCTTTGTGCTCCTGTTTTGTGGTGGCACCGGGGCTCCTCGGCCTGAGTGGCAGGTTGCTGATTAGCTTTGTGCTCCTGTTTTGTGGTGGCACCGGGGCTCCCCGGCCTGATGAGTGGCAGGATGCTGATTAGCCGTGTGCTCCTGTTTTGTGGTGGCCCCTGGCACTCCCCGGCCTGATGAGTGGCAGGATGCTGATTGAGTATGTATAATAGTCAAGGGAAATGAAGTCTGTGTGCTGTAAATAAAGCTGTATTACCTTGTAGCATAGCGTGTGTGCGTAGTCTGCCTATCTCACATTCGGGCAACCTGTAAGATTTGGCACAGCGAGCAGGGTTTCCTTGTCTAAGAGAAGGGCAGTGCAGAATGCCTTTGTTTAAGAGAAAAAAACCCTGATATTTATTTAGGAGTTTCTATATACCGTCATTAAGTTATTCACCATCATAACGGTTTGCACTAGGGCACCTGTATCAAAAAAATATGGGTCATACATTACATAGGGGGTGCCATTAGTTTTCAGTAACAAAAAGGCATTTATTTATTTATTTATTTTATTTATTTAAATGCTTTTAAAATATACCGACATTCATAGGACATATCATGCCGGTTCACAATCAACATTGTAAAGGAGGAAGAGGAAGTTACAAATAACAGGGAGGGGGGAGGTGGAGCAGTGAAGGAAAAAGGAGAGGATGGGGGTCAGGTGACAGTAAGCGCAGAAGTTGCGGGAAGGAGAAAGGTAGTGAAGTGCTAGGGGAGAGAGAAATTGATAGGAACTGTGTTAAAAAACTGAGAATAAAAAATTAACAAATTTAATTGGGGGATTGAGTGTTTCATGGTAATATGTCCTGATGGTTGACTACAGTTAAAATAGTTGAACTAGTTCCTTAAGGAGCATTAAATTAGGCATTCGGTGCTTTATGCCACATATCGTTGACTAATTGCCTGCATCAAGTAAGAATCAGTAAAGAATCTGAAGGGGAGGAGGTGAAAGTGCAAGGGAAGAAGTAAGCTACTGCCAGCTGGACAATGAGTGGGGGTGTAATATGGGCTTATGTCAGAACTGGGATAGGAAGGTAGGGATAGAATCTTGTGAGTTCACTTAAGGGTTCATGAGCCGCAGCCCCAGAAGAATTAGGGAAATTAAAGCAGGACAGATCTGTAAAGATAAAGCAGACAAATATCAAGTGGCACAGAGAGGGCAGCCCTACCTGTGGCTTGATCAGATATAACCTGGTGCAGAGAACCGGGCTACACAAAGTGAAAGGAAATTAGTGTAGTCTAACATGTAAATAAGCAATATAAAATGTATTTATCTTGTAAGTAAACAAGAAAAAAAGAGAATAGTGAAGGTAGTGGGGTAAAAGGCTTCCTGGATATCCCAGGATGGGAGAATAAACCATATAAAATGCTGAATCAAAGGTGGAAGGTTTATATCAGCCTTTAATTTGTATGTGTATTGTTGACCTATAGAGAGTGGACTCTTGGTCTGACTTAAGCTAAATAAGTCAGAAGATGGATTTTAAACAGTAGTTTTGAAACTAACCTCAAAGATGATAAGACTTGACCACGTAGTGAATCTCAAAAAGGTATTTAATCAAAATACAAAGTTCAGGAACAGAGTAATAGTCTTTCAATAGGTGAATTCAGGAAATAAGTAATATTCTCATAAGACAAAATCAAGGCAAAAGTAAAGGCAGAGCTCTGGCTGCAGTGAAACCTTCACAGTTGTAGTCAGTTGCCAAGACAACCAAAACGCTTCCCTGCAGAGCATCTAAGGAACCAAAACGCTTCCCTGCAGAGCATCTAAGGAACAAACGTTAGGTGAGAATTCTAAAGAGCACGAGCCATAACGAGTACATAACAGCGAACATACCTGAAGGTTCAGTAGCACGCGCTTCCCATTCCAACAATCTCCCAAAAGATAAATACATGCACTGGAACAGCAATCAGAACAGACAGCGACAAGTGTCCCTGAGATGACATGCGCACGCACACACCCCGCGTGCGCGCACACCTCCCGACGTCAAAAGCCACGGGTCATCATAACACGCAGCGCCGGTAAACTTCCCGGACGATGCAATGAGCAGCCAAACAATTACCACCCACCCGGTTCAGCGGTAAGGTCACAACATGTATCCCTTCATCTTTTACTGTGAAGGGCCGATTTGTTTATCTTGGGACCGTCTAGCTTGTGTTAAGAATTTTTCTTGTAATCTGCAGAAAGCTGGATAGTGCATAAGAAAATCTATTCAGTACAGAATACTCTGGGGTAGATTTTATACAAGTACGCACGCGCGTATCCTTTAAAACCCGGGATCGGCAGCCTGTGCGCGCCGAGCCGCACAGCCTGCCTCCTTTCCCTCCGAAATCGGAGCAGCCTCGGAGGGATCTTTCCTTCCACCCCCTGCACCTTCCCCCCCAGCCCTACCTTTGTTTTAAAAGTTGCGCCGGCCAGCGCGCAATTCCCTGGCCTGGGAGCTGTTTCCGAGGCCTCGGCCATGCCCCGAGCTGGAACCACGCCCATGGTCCCGCCCCCGAATGATGCACCGGCATGCCCCCCCCCCCCCCCCCCCAGGAAAGCCGTGAGACTTACACACGTCCCGGGGCTTGCCTGCGCCACCGAGCCTATTCAACATAGACTTGGCGCGCACAGGGGGAACGTGGGGTAGGTTTTCGGGGGTTACGTGCGTTTCGTACGCATGTACCCCTTTGAAATTCTGCCCCTCTGTGTGTATTTAACTTTAGCATGATGTGGCAACAGAAGGTGTCATTTATTAAGAATCACAAGGACACTAAACGAGAATTAAAAGCTGCAACAAAGAGAAAGCATCTTTTGGAGATTGCAGCAGCAGTAGGTGGGAAGAACCCATGCGATTCTAACGTCACAGCAGACTTAAATTCTTTTCATGATGTAGAAAAGAAAATTATTACTTACCTGCTAATTTTCGTTCCTGTAGTACCATGGATCAGTCCAGACAGTGGGTTATGTCCCCAATCCAGCAGATGGAGTCAGCACAAGCTTTGAGGGGGCGTTCCCATATATCCTACTATCCCCTCTGCAGGAGTTCAGTATCGAGTATATCAAAGCCCGAGTAGAAACCCCCGAAGGATCAAGTTTGTGGAAACAGATAATGAAAACAATTGTAACCGCAACAAGTAACTGCAAACATCCTACCAACTTGTAGGGAGTTGTGAAAAACAGCAAAAAAGGAAACGACTGAAGACACAGAGCACTGTGAACAGGAAATAGCGCAGAGCTGAGCAGGATCAAGAACCCAAAACGTGGTGGGCGTCTGGACTGATCCATGGTACTACAGGAACGAAAATTAGCAGGTAAGTAATAATTTTCTTTTCCCTGTACGTACCTGGATCAGTCCAGACAGTGGGATGTACCCAAGCTTCCCTAAATCGGGTGAGGTCCTGCGAGGCCTGCTCGGAGAACCTGCTCCCCAAAGTGTCCAGAGACCGAAGAGGCGAGGTGCAGACGATAGTGCCTCGAGAACGTGTGTAACGATTTCCAGGTGGCTGCTCTACAAATTTCTTGAGAGGATACCGAGCGAACCTCCGCCCAGGAAGCCGCCTGAGAACGTGTAGAATGCGCGACGATGCCGGGTGGGGGAGTCCGTCCCGCCCCAATGTAGGAAGCAGCAATGCCGGCCTTCAACCATCTGGCAATGGTAGCCTTCGAGGCCTGAGACCCCTTCTTAGGTCCGGACCAGAGTACGAAGAGATGGTCAGAGATCCGGAACTCATTTGTAGCCTCCAGGTAGAGGCGCAGAGTGCGCTTGACATCCAAGAGACGGAGAGATTTCGGCTCTGAGGAGGAGAAGGACGGCAGCTCCACCGTCTGGTTCACATGGAATGCAGAAACCACCTTCGGAAGGAAGGAGGGAACGGTGCGAAGCGAAACTCCAGAGTCGGAAAAACGGAGATAAGGCTCTCTACACGACAGAGCCTGCAGCTCCGAGATGCGTCGAGCGGAACAGATGGCCACAAGAAAAACAGTCTTGAGAGTGAGATCCTTTATCGTTGCGCTGCGCAGCGGCTCGAACGGTGGTCCCGACAGGGAGCGAAGCACAAGGTTAAGACTCCAGGAGGGACAAGGGTCCCGCACCGGAGGACGCATATGCTTGACACCCTTGAGAAAACGAGCAATGTCAGGATGCTGTAGAAGAGAGCCCCCATCGCTCAACAGCGAACCAAGGGCGGCCACCTGAACCCGTAGGGAATTATAGGCGAGCCCTTTTTCCACTCCCGCCTGTAGAAACTGAAGGATCTGAGGTACAGAAGCCTTAGCGGGTCTCGTGGCCTGGCTGGTACACCACAGCTCGAACACCTTCCAGACCTGAACATAGGCCGCCGACGTCGATGTTTTTCGTGCCCGCAATAGCGTGGATACTACCGCCTCCGGGTAGCCCCGATGCCGGAGGCGGCGCCTCTCAAAAGCCAGGCCGCAAGACAGAAGAGTTCTGCCTGCTCGAAAAATACCGGGCCCTGATGTAGGAGCTGGGGGAGGTGCCCCAGCCTGATTGGCCCGATCACCAGCTGTAGCAGGTCTGCAAACCAGGGTCACCTGGGCCATTCCGGAGCGACGAAGACCACGGTCCCCTGATGGCTTTCTATTCTGCGGAGCATCCTGCCCACTGGTAACGCAGAGAACCGTCGTGTGTGATCCCGCAAGGATTGAGCCTTGTCCTGGCGCAGAAAAACTTTGCCCAGTAGGGTGTCGAAGGTCGCCCCCAAGAAATCCAAGCGTTGCGAGGGAGTGAGGGAGCTCTTGGAGAAGTTCACTACCCATCCCAGGGAATGTAGAAACCGTACTACTCGAGTCACCGCTGAGCGTCCATGATCGAATGACTTCGCCCGGATGAGCCAATTGTCCAGATAAGGATGAACCAGGATGCCTTCCTTCCGGAGAGCTGCAGCCACGACTATCATGATCTTGGTGAAAGTGTGCGGCGCCGTCGCCAATCCGAACGGGAGAGCCGTGAACTGAAAATGCTGGTCCAGGATTTTGAAACGAAGGAAACTGTGGTGGTCCGGGCGGATGGGAATGTGCAGGTAGGCCTCCATTAAGTCCAGGGAGGCGAGAAACTCCCCCCGATGTACCACCGCAATCACTGATCAGATAGTTTCCATGCGGAACCGAATGACTCGAAGGGATTTGTTGACTTCCTTGAGGTCTAGTATAGGCCGGAAGGAACCGTCCTTCTTTGGCACGACGAAATAGATGGAATAGTGGCCCGAGCCCACCTCTCCGAAGGGCACGGGCGCAATAGCGCCAATCTCCTGGAGTCTGTCCAGAGTCAGCTGCACCGCCCTTCTTTTGAGGTCCGAGCCACAGGGAGAAAAGATGAACCTTCCCTGCGGGGGGTGGACAAATTCCAATGCGTAGCCGTGTTTTATGGTATCCAGGACCCACTGGTCCGAAGTGATCCGCGCCCACTCCGCGTAGAAAAACGTTAACCGGCCCCCAATCCTGGGGACAGGGGAGTGGGCGAGACTGGCATTATTGTGAAGACTTGTTAGAGGGGTTCCCGGGTCCGGGAGTAGTGTGTGCGGGCCGACGCCCGCGAAAGGAGCGCAACCAGGGCTGAGACCTGGGGGCGGATGGCCGGGCGCCCGCCTGTCTGTATCCCCTGTAGCGCCGCTGCGCTCTGGCTCTGGTCCGAGAAGAAGAAAATGCTCTGGATGGACGAAACCGATCCTCCGGCAGCCGATGAACAGCGTTCTCCCCCAGGGACTTGATGATCTGATCCAAATCCTCCCCGAAGAGGAACTTGCCCCTGAAGGGGAGAGAGCCCAGACTGGACTTCGAGGACGTATCTGCCGCCCAGTTGCGTAGCCATAGTAGTCGGCGTGCCGCCACTACTGATACCATGGATCTTGCGAGGACCCGAAAAAGATCGTACGAGGCGTCCGCCCCATACGCCACTGCGGCCTCCAGCCGATCCGCCTGGGCAGCCTCATCGGCCGGCAGATTCTGAGACATGAGGAGCTGTTGTACCCAAAGGAGACTAGCCCGCTGGGCAAGCGAACTGCACATCACCGCCCGCATGCCTAGCGTGGAGACCTCGAAGACCCGCTTAAGGAAAACCTCCAACTTACGATCCTGTGTGTCTCGCAATGCCGCACCTCCCGTTACTGGGATAGTCGTCCTCTTCGTGACCGCCGACACTGCGGAGTCCACCTTTGGGACCTTGATGAGGTCCAGAAAATCTTCAGGGAGCGGGTACAGCTTTTCCATCGCCCGGCTGCTCTTCAGGGAGGCCTCCGGGGTGTCCCATTCCCTGGTGAGAAGTTGTAAAAATGAGTCATGGATAGGAAAAGCCCGAGCCCTCGGCCGAAGCGCCGCCAGGACAGGATCTCCCTTCTTTGAGGAGGTGACGACAGCGGGAGCCACTGGAGCAGGCGGGTCCGGTGGAGGGTCCAAATCTAATTCCTGAATGATCTGCGGGATGAGGTCGTCCAGTTCTTCCCTCTGGAAGAGGCGTAGGGTATGCGGATCATCCCCTTCTTGCGTGCCGTCCCCTTGGCCCCCGTCCGGGAGGTCAGGTCCCTGTCCCGCTGGGTCGGGCACCGCCCCCACTGCCGCTGAACGGACCCGAGTAGGAGGACGTGAGGCCCCCGCTCCCGAAGGGTCGGGGGGGGCCGGCGCCGAGGGCGACATCCATGGGATCTTAGGGGGGGGGTCCCACAGGTGTGTCCAGCCCCTGTAGATAAGCGGTATGCATGAGCAGGATAAACTCCGGAGAGAATCCCGGCCTGCCCGGGTGCGTTTCGAGGGGCAGCGTGGTTCCTGCTCCCTGGCTCTGGGTGCTTGGCTCCTGCACCGGAATGGGGGGGGCGCCCCCGCTTGTAAAGTCTTCCCGAGAGACGTTCTCCCTCGTGGCCTGCGCCTCCGGGCGCTCAGAATGTAAGCTGGCCCCCGTGCCCGCCAAAAATGGCGGAGTGGCCGGCCCGCGCCGCCCGGGCAAAAAAGAAAATTCAGTAAGGGACTGTGAGGTACCTTCCCCCCTGGGAAGGCATCGTGCACAGATGCCCTCCCGGGAAATCCGGGACCCCGGGTCGCCGCAGGCCGCACAACAGCCGCGGCATCGGGATCGCCGGGGGAGAGATGAAAAACGGCGGCAAAAAAGAGCAAAAGCTTCGGGGGGGGGGCCACGCGCACAAAAGCGCCGCTGCGGGGGGGCCCGGGCGGCCCGCACTGCCCGCTGTCCGCAATTACAGGGGGGTGCCGCGGGGGGGCCTTCCCGGCCACACAGCCCGCCCCAGAAGTCTCTCCCAAGCGCGGCAGCAGCCCACGAGGAGCTGCAAAATGGCCGCGGGCGAGTGAAGAAAAACGAAGAGGCCGGCACCACCGGCTTTCGCGGGCACCAGGAGCTGTGCTGTGAAGAAAAACTACAGAGGAATAAAACTTACTTACCCCTGCTGCAACGACAAAGAAAACAGCACGGCTGCAGAAAAGAGACAGGAGAGATAAGTCACTCCCCAAAAGGTGAAAGGACCCTGCTTTACTTTCTTTTTTTTTTTTTTTTTTAACTTTATACAAGACTTGATACAAACTTGATCCAGAGAAAAAGGCAGCAAAATAATCAAGCAAAAGAAGTGAGAAAGAAGGAAAAGGAGGAGAAGCCTGATTCCCCTACTCGCATCTGCTGGAGTCAGAAGATACTGAACTCCTGCAGAGGGGGTAGTAGTACTTATGGTGACGCCCCCTCGAAGCTTGTGCTGACTCCATCTGCTGGATTGGGGACATAACCCACTGTCTGGACTGATCCAGGTACGTACAGGGAAAATAAGATTTCTACGTATATCCATGCCACAATGCTCAAAAATAAGAGTAAGCAGAGCACAACCTTAACATGGCTGCTGTTAAATATTAGGAATGCTTGGTCACAACGCCTTAAGATGCTGACATAAGTTGGGACAAGAAAAGTGGAATTGATTAAAACAGGAGAATTTCTTTTCTGCCCAGTTGGCAGAAGATAGACAACGCCATGAGCTACGTGGGACTGATTTAATTGAGAAGCTAAAAATTGCTAGTACTCAGCATGAAGCTTTAAAGTCTGAAATTACCCGTCTAAATAGTTATTTGATAAAGAGGAAGAGTTAGAAATTCTTTGGAAACACCGTAAACCCAAATCCTCCTCTGATTATAAGAATGAAAAAGAAGGTAATATAAAGACCTCTGTGAACAGGGTAGCAAATGATCCAGAAGGGGAGGGAGTGAGAATGTGGCCACTGCGTGCATCCATGACAGGACGTTAAAGGGAAGGCCTGCATTTAGTTGGAAATTTCGTGGCATTTGTTATCCATGCAGGAGAAAAGGACAGACAGCAAAACATGGTCACAAATCATGGATTTTACATTCAGTATTTACCTCCCCCTCCCAGCAGGCCTGCAGATTAAGTTGGGGTGGCTGACCCCAGTCCTACTCTCAATGTGGCACACCCAATACTTACTTAAACTGTGGGGTGTTTGGCCTCAGCTGATAACCTAATTTAAAGTTTTCAGTCTTTTAATTGTGCAGCTATAGGTTTAGCAAAAAGATTTTGTAGAAGCAGGGAGAGATCTGTCTAGTAAACCTTTTTCCTCTCTCCCTTCTATCTGGAGTGTCCAAGTTTGAAGGAATGTAAACAATTCTGGTTTTTGTGATTAAGCAATCAGAATCTTTTAGTTTGATTAACTTCTAAGTAGTGGTTTTCTACTTTAATGGTGTAGATCAGTTACCTACAGCTAGCCATTTAATACTTTGTAATGTGATTTAAAAAGATTAAAATTAACCTCTCTGACGGGCCGATACAGTAAGGAGCGGTAGGAAGAGCTGCATTAGTGCCGGGCGCACCCGCGTTTGCCGCACCCACAGTCCGGCTCACCTACCGCTCGATACTGTATTTAAATAGCTTGCAAATGCAAGCCGCGTCCAAGAAGCTTCCGTGAAGCGTTAGGCCCGCGCAACCCATTTTACTGTATAGAGCGCTTTATACAGCGCCTATACAGTATCCTGGGTGCACTGGTACCTGTCATTTCAAATGTCAGGTACCAGGAAGTGGATGGTCCTCTCTCCCTCCCGAACGAAGCAAGGCACAGGGCGAAAGTTAAAACAAAAGTGAATAAAGAGTAATAAAAGTAAACTTACTGGCGGGAGCGCATTCATCGAGGGAGGCGGGAGCCGGCGGCGAAAGCGGCCTCCAACAGCCCCCGCCAGCGGCGAATGAATGCACGCCTGTATATGCCTGTGCAATTTGGGCGCTCAAGGCGTGACATCACACATGACGCCAAACGTGACGTCACGCCTTGAGCGCCCAAATTGCACAGGCATATACAGGCGTGCATTCATTCGCCGCCGGCTCCCGCCTCCCTCTAAGAACACGCTCCCGCCAGTAAGTTTACTTTTATTACTCTTTATTCACTTTTGTTTTAACTTTTGCCCTGCGCCTTGCCTCCTTTTTCGCTTTCGTTGCTTCAGAGGAGGGTAGAGAGGACTGGGCTGCCCCTTTGTCGCTTACCGGCCAGGGCAGGTGAGCGAGGGCTGGGGGAAAGTTTGCCGCCTACCCTTACCCCTGCCTCTAACGCAGGGGTAAGGGTAGGCGGTAAGTTGGCAGGTTAAACGTGCGGCTAAACTGCAGGTTAAAAAGGGGATAGTTGGGGCGCGCGTTACTGAATGGGAGGGAATAGCTAATCCGATCGTTTACATCTCATATACATGCCGCGGGCAGAAAGGGTTACTTGTTGATTTAAAGAGGCGGTAAGAATGGGTTAAAGGGGATAGTGGATCACGGGTTGGGCTAACGCGGGTTAGAAACAGGGTAACCGCGGCCGCACTTTACTGTATTGACCTGTTTGCATGTGAGATTTTTCTTTTACAAATTTACAAGAATAAAAGCTGCTGTACAGGACAAAGTGTAAAAGCTGAGGTTTTTTTTCTCTCCCCTAGATTTATTTTTTTTTAACAGATGTTTTAAAAATTCTGATTTTTGCTTAATTCTGGATCCAAAGATTTTAGTATTTTACTTTTAAAAGGCCTACTTTTTGAGCTCTATTCGATAATTGTTTACTGTTTGTGATTTTCTGTCATGTTGTACATGTTACATTCTTTCCTGTCTGTGGTTCTCTGTCATTGTGTGTTCTGTTTGTGTGTCATATGTTGTACATGTTACATTCTTTCCCGTCTGTGGTTCTCTGTCACTATGTGTTCTGTTTGTGTGTCATATGTTGTACATGTTACATTCTTTCCCGTCTGTGGTTCTCTGTCATTGTGTGTTCTGTTTGTGTCATATGTTGCAATCAAAACACTTCTCCAAAAAGGAGGAATTATTTTACCCTTACTAACACTCAAAAATGTTTTTTGGGGAAATTGTATCAGAATGATTGTGCCTTCACAGTCGCCTGGCTCTTGCCCTTACAGGGCTACAACCAGTATCGTGTATATAGCACACAGAGTCACCTCATTCACTCTTTCCAATTTATTTTTTTAAAACCCCATCATGTGACTCACTATTTTCTTAAAAACCTCTCTCATATGCAGTATTTAAACTTTACCCACACCCAAGTGCTCCACACATATCCTCAAAACATTTCTTTCAAATTCTCAATTATTGATCATTTCAAATCTCAAAAACATTTAAATGCTTATCTCTTTCTTTGCCCACTATTCATTCAGTTCACAATGCCGCTGTTATGTACACACTCCCGCGCCTCCCGACATAGATGTTTCGGCGGAAACACCCGCCTTCTTCAGGGGATCTCTCCTAAATATGAAAACACAATCATTCTCACTTATCAAAATTGTTTCTCAAACATTTTTAACTTTTTATGGCTCTAGCTACGTGACTTACTTTCAGTAATGGCCGCACCCGGCTCCTTGCCCCAGCTCTGCTTCAAAAATGGCGCTTGTCTCAAACTCCCAGAAACCACTGCTTTTAAACCAGGCAAGTTCCTGCTCTCTCATCCAATCAAATCTCCAGAAAGACTGACCAATCCACTTCTTTGTTCAGTCCCTCCGGATGAACCGTGCCCAACTTAAATATCCAATGTACCATGTACTAAAGGAAGCCCCTCTAGTACAACATTGTACGGAGCAAGGCCATGGCTTTGAAGATCTAAGATGCACAATATTGGAAGTTGTAAAAGAAGATCAGCGGGGTGGGAATGTTAATCTTAAACTGTTGCAGAAGGAGCAAAAATGGATATTTAAGTTGGGCAAAACTTCTGATAGTTTTGTAAAGAAAAAACTAGGTTCAAAACATATTCCATATCAATTGTTAAGAAAGCCAAGGAGACACACTTATCTGCAATTATCTAAAATTTTAATACCTGCAGACTACACAACTTGACAGATGTCTCAAAAATGTCAGGTAATCAGGTGATAGAGCTGCAGTGCAATCAGTTTATTGTGGGACTGAGACACACAAGTTCCATCATCTGATTACCTGCCGTGTTTGAGATATCCATCGAACTGTCCAGTCTGGAAGAATCAAAAGTTTGGATAATTACAGATGTGTATTTCCTTTGATCTCTCAGCTGTTGATACGAAATGTGTTTTGGACATAGTTTTTGCATTAGAAAAATTACAAAGTTTTGGGATGCTCCTTATTATATTGGTTTAAGATAAGTAAAACATGCACCTTTATCTAAACAGCTTATTGGTTGATACCATGTTATGTAAATGCATTATCTGTTATCATATACTTATAAAGACTTGTCCACTTTTTATGTTTGTTTACTTCATAAGTTAGAGAAGAAAATGTGAGACATGACCTAAAACAGATCAGCAGAGATTTCAAAGTTCTGCAAACTGGTTGTGGCGAGAAGTTTTACCTTTAATGCAGTTCTGAAGGAAGTGGTCGCGAGGCCCTGCTCCCAGCCTCCATATTAGTTTTATTCACACTCTCATGTCACAAGTCCCTGGGTTTTTGTTCCTATTTTTCATATTAAGAGATCAATGAATTCATTCTTCTTTGCCTAGCGATTGCACAACCTCATGCCACAATGAATCTGTTCTTACAGTCATACGAGTTGTAGTTCTGATGTATAATTTCAGGGCTTGTCATTTCATTAAATACATTTTTATTTTTTCAGTATTTCAAAGCACCGATATATCTTTGTTTCCTTTTAAATTCAGTCCAGGAAGTCTTTTTGAAGAGAAGAGCTTGTCTGTTGGTCTTTACTGCATATTGTGTTGTAAAGCACTGATGTTTTGTGATGCCACAGTGACTCCATTTTTACAGTTTGCACAATGCTTGAGCCACTTTTGAACCACTCTTTCTGTTCAAAGCTTTGCAGATAAAAGAACCAGCTTCAATGACTTTCTTTAGATCCACCCCCTGTACACAGAAAAACAGACAGGCAGATGAGAAAATGATTGCTGGAATTTAATCTCCCACACTAATGGCACAGCAAAGTAGCACTGGTTAGCTGCTGCATTGGTAGAAATTGTATGCAGTGTAAATAAAAGTGCAAATCATAAGAACATACCGTTAGCATATCCCTTCCCTCGAGGAGGAAGGAGCCCTTAATGATTAAGAGGAGATCTAAGACAAAAAGATTCTGCATAGCCCCAATGTTGCTTATGTTGGGTTTCTCAAATCTTTATTTATGCTGACCACCCTCCGCCACCAAACCTCATCAGTACACACACACGAAAGAGAGGAGCTAGCCCCTGCGTGCGCGCCTGAGTAGCACTGTTTCCTTACTTCACTACCTCAGCAATCATCTCAATAATCCCAAAACCGTCCCTCACAACCATGGATCAGCTGTACTATATTGAACATATACGGGGACCTAAGGAGGAAAACCACCAGCATGAAACAAAGAAGACCAAACAATCTTCCCAACGATATGTACCAACACATCCACTATCTCCTCCTCAATGTTCACTCATTATTAAGTGTTCAATCTAAAAAAACTCCTTCTGATTAATGACTTACTAGAAGATTTACAACCCACTATCTTTTGCGTAACAGAAACCTGGCTGACTGACAAAGATAACTTAATCCTAAATCAAATTTCCCACCCAAACTATGAGGTAGTCCATGTAGTTAGATCGAAACAAAGGTGGGGGGTTTATTAGTAATCAGTAAAAAAAAATAAAATAAACTAGTACATTACAAAGCAGAAATTATCCCACCCTATGAAGTGATACTAAAATCTCTTTAGCTAGACTTAGGACTGGTCTATTACCTCCAGGCCTACTACACAAAGACTGCTCACATCATCACTGAAGCGGCGACTCACCAGGACCTACAAGTAAGGCCGCAATCAGACTCTCCTCTTCTTCTCGGCCAGCTCCCTCGCAGCGTCCGCCTCGGTCCGGCTCCCCGCGATCGTCGACGGACCCAATCGGGGTAGGGAGCTCGCCTCGGCCGACCCCCATGACGCCATTGGAGCCTCCGGACCAGGCCGCACCTCCCCTCCGAACGGACGGCCCACCCACCGTCACTGAAGCGGCGACTCCCAGGAGTTGCGCGACTAAGGAGCACGACTAAGGGGCCTGCCCCTTAGTGTGCTCCTTTGTGCTGCCACTGTGCTCCTTGACCTGCCTCGTCCTCAGAGAATTCCCAGGCCCGAACAGCAACCCAACCGCAGGCACAAACGGACACCCAGCAGACTAACAGTTCCCCACGAAACCATAACTGACCGCGGCCTAACCCGCCAGCACCTGAAACTAGATACAATCCATTTCCGAAAAGTGCCACGACCAGCGGACCACACAATAAACGCTCACGCAATCGGCACAAACCCACCGGCGTAAGAGCCAACCTCCGCAACCCGACACCACTTCAGGCCCTGCAGAGACGACCCCTAACACCACGTTCCACCCCAAGAAGAGCGACCTAAGGACACACTCTCAATATGCTACTACACCTCACCACACAAACTCTGAAAAGCCTGCCCCCTCCCCCCAATATGCTCCCACCGCACAACACCCCCTCCCACCCAAACCCATACCCTAACAACCTCCTTTCAAACCCCCTACCTCAACACCCAGCACCCTACCCCCAACATTAACACAACCCATCAAACCCAACTCCTACAACATCCGCTAACACTCCAGACGTACACTCTACCCAAATAACCACCCCATACTACACATTCTACCCACACCACCTTCACATTGCATACCCCTCCCCTCACCCTCTCACCAACATGCACCCAAACCACACATCCCCACGTCTAACCAACATGATGCCTCCAGTAATACAATAGCAACACGCACCCTCAGAACACGAAAATTCAGCACCATCCCCATGCACCCAAACAAGCTATACACAACCCTCACTTTAATATCACTACTCCTAATCAATGCACAGTCCATCACCAAAAAGATGCCAATAATACATGACCTCCTAATTGACTTGCACCCTGACATACTCTGCATAACCGAGACATGGCTCAAAAACACTGACTCCACCCTCATCAACCAACTGCCCAAAGCAACCTACAACATCTACTCCATACCAAGACCAAAAAAGAAAGGCAGCGGCATACTCCTCATGGCCCTGAAGAAACTTAACATTACACTCCACCCCAAAAACCATCCACCCCCCATTGAAATCAGCCTCTTCAAATCCAAAGCTCTACAAATTATCCTACCATATGCCCCTCTAGGAACTCTACAACACAACATATCCGCCCTAATTGAAGCCATCATCTCCAACATCAACATGACCATACCTGCTATCATTCTAGGAGACTAATCTACACATGGACAAAATCCCACTCCCATCAACCGGCGAACTCCTCCTAGAAACCATGACAGCCATCGGTTTCAAACAAATCGTCAACATCCCCACACAACTCCGGACACTCCCTTGACCTAATATTCATCAACAATCTTATAGACCACTCTCACCCCCCTTCAGCCACCACCATCCCCTGGTCAGACCATAAACTCATACATACCAACCTACAACTGAACCAACAAACTCATCGAATTCACCAAACTATGCCACTCAACGAACTCACTGAAATCCTCCCAATTAAACTGAAAGACCTAGACATGAATGATACAAACACCGCCACAAACTCCTGGACAGCCATCAACACAGAAGTTGCAAAGATCAAATGCCCAACCATCAAAAAAAACAACAATCAAGACCGCTAACAAACACAAAACACCATGGTATACGCCCAAACTAAAAAACATCAAGCACCTTCCAAGACAATCAGAAAAAAAATGGATAAAAGATCCATCTCCCCAACTAAAAGACAGATACAGAACCATACTATACATCTACAGAACAGATATTGAAAAGGACAAAAGAGATTACTCCAAAAAGATCCACGGCCACCAATTTAACCCAAAAGCCTTATTTGCATACGTCAGGCCTGATACAACCTACCACCAACACACTTCATCAAGAAGACTCCACCAGAAACTGCGATGAATTCGCCAACTACTTCAAGACAACATTACTAAAATAATCGCCACCAATCCACACACCAACCAGCCTGCACCCAAAGTAGCACATCTCTCCACACCATCTTGGACCCAATTTGAAACAGTTGCATCAACCGAAGTAGAATCAATAATTCAAAAACTAAACCCAGCTGCCCATTTCATCGACCCTATTCCTATTAAACTCCTAAAGCAAATCCCAAACGCCATAGCCAAATCCATAGCGGACATAATTAACAAGGCACTTTCCCTGACTCTCTCAAGTGTGCCAGCATCAAACCAATCCTCAAAAAACCACAACTCAAAGACGACCCATCCAATTACCGACCCATCTCCAACCTTCCCTTCCTCGCCAAGATCCTTGAAAGAATTGTCAACAGTCAACTCACAGCACACCTGGAAAACTACAACATCCTTTCCCCAGCTCAACACGGACTCAGAAAACACTTCAAAACCGAAATGTTCCTCCTTTCCCTTACAGACCACATCCTAAGAGACCTGGACCGCGGACAATCATACCTCCTCATCCTTCGACATCTCTGCCACCTTTGACACTATCAAACATGAAACCTTACTAAACAGACTAAGTGACATCGGTCTCTGCAAAACCACTCTCAAATGGTTCAAATCATAACTGACAAACCGATCTTACAAAGTCAGAATTAACACCGCCGAATCCAAACAAATCCCCCTGATACATAGTGTACCTCAAGGATCATCCCTCTTCTCCACCCTCTTCAACATCTACATCTTCCCCCTCTGCACACTCCTATCCGGACTAAATCTAACCTACTTCCTATACGCAGATGATGTTCAGATTCTCCCCTCCATAAAAAATCTATCACAAACACACTAAAAACCTGGGACAACCTCCTCCCTGAAGATAACACAACTATTATCTCAAATGTCCCTCAACCTCAACCACAGCAAAACTGAAATACTTCACATCAACAAGACCATCACAACTCTCAAAGACCACAACCCAGCACCTGCAACAGACAACAGAATAACCACATCAGCCAGAGATTTCGGCTTTATCATAGTCAATGAACTCAACATGAAAAATATCAAATCATTAATAAAGGATGGATTCTACAAATACTCAAAAGAATCAAACCACTCCTCTATGCCCAAGACTACAGAACAGTTCTCCAAGCTCTGCTTTTCTCCAAACTTGACTACTGTAATGCCCTACTCTTTGGCCTCCCTTCCAATACTCTCAGGCCACTCCAATTGCTACAAAATGCAGCAGCAAGATCGCTCTCTAATACCCGAAAATCTGAACACATCTCATCAATCCTCAAAAACCTACACTGGCTGCCCATCACACACAGGATTCAATACAAAGACCTAACACTCATACACAAAGCACTATACACTGAAAAATTTGACTGGCAGAACCCTGCCCTTCACTTTCAATCCACTCAGAGAACACTCTGATCCACAAACACTGGTCTCATTCCTACACCATCACCAAAAATGGCCCACCTTACCTAAACAAGGGAACAATCCTTAACAGTGGCAGGTCCAACACCCCAACTCAGACTCAACCCCACAACCCAATCATTCAAAAAGAACAAAACATGTCTCTTCAAAAAAGCATACCCAATCACCACCCAAGATTTCCTACCACACTAGATACTAATATAATATATAACGTCCCCTCACAGACCAATCAATACCCATGCTACAAAGTTCAATGCAATATTATGTGAAATGTGAAATTCAATGCAAGTTTTTTATAAAACCCAATACAAAATACTACAAAGTTCAATGTAAAAATGTTACAAAGCTCAATGTAAAATATTACAAAGCTTAACCTAAAATGTTACAATGTTTCAATCTAAAACAAGAAGTCTACATCAATAGGCTCCTCTGTTCCCTGTAAACCAGTGTGATGTCCGATAAACATCGGCATAGAAAAACAAATAAATAAATAGAATTATTCACCAAGGTATTTCCTTCTCCAGAATCTACAGTAATAGGAGATTTTAACCTACAGATAGACAAATCACCAAGAACCTTAGCATATGAAATGTTTCTAGATGCAATGGAAGCCATGGGTTGGTCACAATTTGTATCGAATGCAACGCACAATGTGGGCCACACGCTAGACCTAATATTTGCTAACACAAGTAACTGCGTAATCAATACTTCACACACGATAGTGCCATGGTCCGATCACCAATTAATAAAAGATGAAATAGCCCTTACCAACCAAATCTACAAGAACATGGTTAATAAGCAGAGATTTACCTTCTGAAAAATTATGTTTGTTTAAAAAGTGTGTCACCAACATGAAAAGTTTGGAAAGCTCTGGTATAGAGGATGTGAATGAAGTGAGGAGGAATGGGGGCGGCAGTGGAGCACAGGACTTGGTGAGAGAGGTAACGGTGGTGGGGCCGCTTGGCAATAGTGATCATAATATGATCAAATTTGATTTAATGACTGGAAGAGGAACAGTGTGCAAATCCAAGGCTCTCAGGCTAAACTTTCAAAAGGGAAACTTTGATAAAATGAGAAAAATAGTTAGAAAAGAACTGAAAGGAGCAGCTACAAAAGTAAAATGTGTGCAAGAGGCGTGGTCATTGTTAAAAAATACCATCCTAGAAGCACAATCCAGACGTATTCCACACATTAAGAAAGGTGGAAAGAAGGCAAAACGATTACCGGCATGGTTAAAAGGGGAGGTGAAAGAAGCTATTTTAGCCAAAAGATCTTCATTCAAAAATTGGAAGAAGGATCCAACAGAAGAAAATAGGATAATGCATAAATGTTGGCAAGTTAAATGTAAGACATTGATAAGACAGGCTAAGAGAGAATTTGAAAAGAAGTTGGCTGTAGAGGCAAAAACTCACAGTACAAACTTTTTAAAATATATCCGAAGCAGAAAGCCTGTGAGGGAGTCAGTTGGACCGTTAGATGATCGAGGGGTTAAAGGGGCAATTAGAGAAGATAAGGCCATCGCGGAAAGATTAAATGATTTCTTTTCTTCGGTGTTTACTGAAGAGGATGTTGGGGAGGTACCCGCACTGGAGAAGGTTTTCATGGGTAATGATTCAGGTGGACTGAACCAAATCACGGTGAACCTAGAAGATGTGTGTATGAATAGCCAGCACAAAACTACACTTAGTAGATTGATAGCCAGCACACGTGACACCAGCACTGTGAAAGTTATGAAAACGAAACTTACTTAGACCCATTTCCTGGAAATTACAGCAGAGGCTTCTGCCCATAGTAACCAGGCACCATTATTCCACTTTGCCACTTACTCTCCAACCTAGGCCTGAAGTTTTTCATGTACGCCGATGATGTGCAAATCCTTATCCCTATGCAAAAAACACTCCAGGAATCCCTTCTATTCTGGGAATCTTGCCTTTTCCTTCATCAATTCACTACTAACCAACCTACATCTTGCGGTAAACGCATCTAAAACAGAAATCCTCATCATCTCCAAGCAACAGGTCCACACATCTCATACCACCCCCCTCCTAACTCTACCGCAGCCCATACCTCACTGCACTCTGTACGAGACCTAGGCGTCTCCCTAGATCAACACTTAAATTTCAAACCTCACATCAATTCTCTACTAAAGGGGGGCTTCTACAAACTCCACATACTTAAAGAACTTAAGCCCCTCCTCCACACCCAGGACTTCCGCCTAGTTCTCCTATCTAGACTGGACTACTGCAACTCCCTTCTCCTAGGCCTCCCGTCCTCCACCATTAAACCACTACAAATCCTTCAGAATGCTATGGCAAGAATCATAACCATCACCCCCATACTAAAGGACCTTCACTGGCTACCCATCCACTTCCGTATTCAATACAAAATTCTTACCATTTTACACAAGACACTCCACAAAAACAATCATTCCTGGCTTGAGGAAATGCCACATCTCCGTTCCTCCAACCGCCCCACCAGAACTTCCCTGGCAGGCATTCTTCACACCCCATCCCTTAAAACTGCACACCTTACCCTCACCAGAGAAAGAGCCTTCTCTATTGCTGGCCCCTCCCTCTGACCTGGAGGTCAGAGGGAGGGGCCAGCAATAGAGAAGGCTCCTTACACACTTTCAAAAAAGGCATCAAGACATGGCTTTTCAAGCAGGCCTACCCGGATGCCAAACAGACAGTACCCCTCCCCCCTGCCTCGCAGAAAGCACCTTGCATTTTATATCTGTGCGTATAGCTAATCTAATCATTTTATAGTCACATCCGTTGATGTAATGTTTGTGTTATTATGGTTACTCTCTACTCTCCTTCCTCCCTCTATCCTTTCTAGCTCCCTGCCCTCTTCTCTCTCCCTTTTTCCCGCCTGCTCTCCCTTGCCCCTCCCCCGTTTGATGTAATTTTCCTTTCTAGTAGTTAATTGTAAACCGGCGTGATGTGTTCTACGAATGTCGATATATTAAAAGTTCACAAATAAATAAATACCATAATACCCACCTGGTGTATCCATAGACCCTATACCGTGGACCATACCATGGCAGTAGGCAATTCATCTTGCATGACACCTCTTCCACCACCATCAGTTATACCCATTGGCCAAACTCATCCATGATCCCTAACCTAACCCTCTGGAACACTGAGCCCCTTCTCTCGATAGGGAACCGCAAGATCCCGACCATCTGGCTTGCCCCACGTGGATTGTATTGGATATGTGGACAATACGCACACGCCTACTTACCGCATGATTGGTTTGGAACCTGTACCATAGGTACTATTCGCCCCTCATTTTTCTTAATTCCCCTAAAAATGGGTCAACAACTAGGGATGCCCCTGTATGGTACATACGCAGATGTGCGCAAGAAGAGAGACCTTAAGATAGGTAACTGGAAAGACGACGAATGGCCCCAGAACGAATTGTAGCTTATTATGATCCAGCCTCCTGGGCTCAGGATGGCTCTTGGGGTTATAGAACTCAAATTTACATGTTAAATCGTATTATTTATTAATTTAAGGTTTTTATATACCGGCATTCATGATACAATCACATCATGCTGGTTTACAGTTAAACAGGGGTGCAAATACATTAAAACTAAAAACAAGTGCAAGGAAATTGCAGTTACAAATAACAAGGGAGATCGAACTGGGAGAGAAAGGGAAATACAGAAGTAGATTAACATCGAGCTAGTGGCGTAGAGAAATACCAAGCTGTTGTAGAAATAATTACTAATGAAACTGCAAAAGCACTGAGGATATTAGCTGCACAGCAAAAGGGTTTCTGGAATACTCTTTACCAGAACCGTCTAGCGTTAGATTACATACTAGCTTCAGAAGGAGGACTATGTGGTAAATTTAACCTCAGTAACTGTCGTCTTCAAATAGACGACCAGGGTGAAGTAATTGAAGAGATCACCCGAAACATGATGTCAATTGCTCATGTACCTGTGCAAACCTGGAAAGGACTTGATGTCAGTGATCCATTTGGATCCCTTGGATCATGGTTCTCTAGCTTAGGTTCAGGATTCAAAATTCTAATTGGCTCCATGTGTACGATTGCCTTACTGGGACTTGTCTGCCTCTGTATCTGCCTACGAAGATGCTGCGATCAAGTATCTGAAATGTTGATAACTCAGACCAGTGCACGGATCATGATAAATCAAGCTGAAACCTTGAACCTAATGCTCCTGGATTCCAATGATGACACCGAACCATTCCCCACCACCTATAATAGCTATCTGTGAAAAATGAGCACATTGGTACCAAGACTGGTAAGTCTCTAGCCAGTAAGGAATAGCCTTAACTAGGCGGAACAACCTAAGACAAGCGATGTGCGATGCAGATAGGTGTGAAGGGTTCCTAGGAGAAACCCTTCAAAAGGAATGTATGAATAACCAGAACAAAACTACACTTAGTAGATTGATAGCCAGCACACGTGACACCAGCACTGTGAAAGTTATGAAGACGAAACTTACTTGGACCATTTCCTGGAAATTACAGCAGAGGCTTCTGCCCATAGTAACCAGGCACGTACACACAAGCATATATTTAATGATTGGTCATAAGGTAAGAGGCGGGTAAATGTAATGTGATGGCGAAATGGAAAGACAGTATATAAAACTTGATAAATAAATAAATAAAACCACCTCAAAACCCGTGGGTCATCTCCCTCCACGGGGGGGATTATCAAGAGAAAGATCTGGGTTGGCATCTGGATCAGGCAGCGGCATGGGAGGAGGAGAAGGGTCAGGTGGATCCGACCCACCAGGTACAGACCAGACCCTAGTAGCACCCTGCGAGTCTAGGTCACCAGAGCCCTGGCTAACAACCAAATGAGGGATTTTTGCAGGTGGAGGGCCCGGAGTGGGATCCTCCTGCACCTCCAAGCTTGCTAAAAAAGGACTTGTGTAAAAGGAGCACAAATTCTGCTGAAAAAGGAGTATGAGCTCTGCTGGACCCCTGGGGGGTCAGAATCAGCATCAGGAGATCCCATAGGGCTTGTCAGGCGGTAAACAAAAATCTGGCTCCCCTCCCCCCTGAGGATCAGAGTCTGCTGCGAGGTCCGGGCACAAAATAACTGCCGCTCCCGTGGTGTTTTGTGTGGAGGACGGCCGGTCGCATGCTTGCTGACCTGACCTCGGATCGTCGACTTCAAAGGAGCCACGGAGGGTCCCCTCCCCTCCAGGCAAGCAGAGCCCATCACGGGAGAGCTGTGAGGCGGGTTCCCCGCAGGCAAGAGAAAACGCAGACCTCGGCATTGGTAAGTCAGCTGGGAGTGAACCAGCTGAGCGGGGAAGCAGACTGAACGGCCTCGAGTCGCTGCTTTCCCTGCCAGATGGCCCGGAGCAGTGGAGAACTGCCTTATTCCAACTTTTACACGGAAAGTAAAAAATTCTGCTGTGTCTCTCCTTTTCTTTTTTTGAGAAACAGCTAAACAGGCTGAAGTGTTTGTGCCAGAGCAGAGGAATTAAACATCTCTGCAAAGGACCCGAGGAATAATCACATCTCAGGGTCACCAGTGCAAAAGAGGGGGAGTGACTGGACCACCAGTATCACCCCTAGGCAGAGAATTAGGCTACCGGGAAAGAGACCTAGGCTGAATTACTCAAGGAGAAACCACCCCCCCCCCAGGTCGCTCAAGAGCCTGGAGACAGAACTGTCTCCAGAGAAAAGAAAATTCACTGTTCCTGTATATATAGTTTTTTTGGTTTATTTTAGAAATACTTGCTTGACCCAGCGAAGAGAAAACAGAAGACGTCACAAGAAGAAATAAAGAAATATCGTTAAGAGGGAACCGCAGGTTCATCCGTCTGCATCTGCTGGAACCAGAGAAATACTGAGGGCTGCAGGGTGAGCGCTGTCCTTATATAGGATGCCCTTTCAGTTTTTCTCTGGCTCCCTCTGCTGGACAGGAGGCTCAACCCACTGTCTGGACTGATCCGGGTACGTACAGGGAACTGCCATTAGATAGACGGTAATTTAATTCAGACAGACAGTTACCAACACTGTAACCAATCGCTTTATTTCTGATTTTTGCTAAATTGATAACTATGTCACTTTGTAAAACGTTGTGATCTGTACATGGAATGACGGAATGTAAAATGTTTAAATAAATAAATTCTAAATTATACTTGCTCTTTTTTTCTCTCAGACAGCATGAAATTCAGTGGCTGGATGCTAGCGGGAGAGGACTGCTCCCCTGCCCTGCCCTCAGTGCCACACTTGCACTAGCAGACGCTTCTTCATGTTCCCTCCCACCCAGACATGAGGTGCATTGCTTGGGAAGCCGGTCCAGGCCCTGAGAGACAGTAGTAAGATCTTGAGTTGCTGTGTCAAGCTCCGCTACTAGCTGTATTCAAATCCAATTTATAAACTCATCTTTTTGAAACTGCTTTTAAATCTTAAGTACTTCTCTATAATACACTTCTTACAGATCCCAGTTTGTCGTGTTTATGTCTGTCTTGAGTACACTGTAAGCTGCAAGGAGCAGGAATTTGTCTTTATATCTAGCAGTGCTTTAAAAATGATAAATAGCAGCAGGACATTAGTCTAGAGTCTCCTGTTTTTAAGCAGGAAGTTTAATCTTCCTACTTGGCCATGATAGTCCCAGCAGGGTAAGTGACTGTGTATAAAGCTCCTATATTGTACAAGTTCTCAATCTAAGCCAAAAGGTGAAGGAACCATCCTCAGTTAATGGCTCAAACCTTACATTTGCCCAGTGCCAGACAAAGTTCAAGAAGCAATGTGCAAGTCAGATGCAAGTCATACTGGAACACCACAGCATGTACAACTCTAGCCTTCCAATGCTTAGTTTTATGAGAGGCATTTTACTCACGGTGTGAATCCCAAGTCCATGCAACATGTACACCACATCTTCTGTTGCTACATTTCCTGATGCTCCTTCTGCATAAGGACAGCCCCCAAGACCAGCGACCGAAGAATCTACTACGCTGACCCCCATCTGTAAAGAAAAGAACAGATGACAATTAAGAGATCTGAAAAGATCCTTTTTAGGATGTTAATACAGAAGAGATAACAGGATGAGTGCATCCATAGACTTCATAATACGTACTGTTGTAATATATTCCTGTAAGGAAGCTGAAGATTAACTCATAACTGCATCTGTTTACCACCAAGACTTCACAATTAGAGCAGTATTGCCAGCAGTTTTCTCTTCCCTCAGGTTCTTCCTCTGCAGATGGCCATTCTAGTTGTAAACTGTAAAGCTCGTAAGCTTTAGTGCGAGGTCCCTCCTGATGTAGCTAATCGAAATGCGGTCTGTGTTGGTGGACCGTGCACGTGGATTACAAATATACTCTTATGTGACACATTCCTGAGGTGAAATAAAACCTTTGCTTAAGTTGCAAAGGTCTTGGACATTGCATCCTATGACCATTCCTTTTATTTCTGGATTACTGCTGATAGGAGGGTGAAGAAGCAAACTTATATGCTTAGAGAGATTATGCACAACATTTTCTGTCTGCACACTGTTGAATCTTTGACACAATAGAATATTGTTTGCAATTTTTGAAAATAAATTTTAACCCCCACCCAAAAAAACTGCAGGGTAAAGGACCTTGAAAGCATTGGTGTGGAGGTACACGGTAAACAATTGGGCTTTTGTAGGTGGAATACGCTAGGTGACTAAGCAGCGACTATCAGAGTGAAAGGAGGCGTTTGTGACAAATCACTTTCCTACTTTACATCTTAACTGCAAGTATCCTCACAGAGCAAAGTACAAACAACCTAAAAGAACAATTCATAAGCACTTTTCTCTATTTAATGGGATACACGAATACTTTAACTGTATTTATTTCTTGATTGAATTTGTGTGTTTCATGTATTCAGCATAAATCTGTTACCTGCAGAGCTATCAAGATGTTAGCAAGGGCTTGACCATAAGTATCATGACAGTGAACAGCAAGGGCTCCAACTGGCATCTCCTTCATGACAGCCGAGAGCATCTCCTTCATGCCACCAGGCGTCCCAATACCTAGGGTATCACCCAGCGAAATCTCATAGCAGCCCAGGGAGTACATTTTTTTAGCTACCTGGGGAAATATTAAACAATTTAATATCAAAATTAGCCATACAGAGTAACAGTTCACATACTAAACTAAGGAGTTTGAGAAAAAGTACTGAAGAGACAGATGGATTATGGTCAGTTTCTGGAGGCTGCTACAAAGAACATGAAAACTCTTATATATAAATTTAGTAACGCTACCTATGCCCGTGACTCCTGCCTTACATGGCTCCTCTCAGAAGCCAGTGTCACAATGATCCATTGGCTTACCAATGTCATCAATGCCTCTGAGCAGAGGGTGTTGTCCTATCTCATTGAAATCAGCAATACTTGCTCCTATTTTGAAGACAATTTCTTTATATGTGCTACAATATTAGTTATAGGCCAATATCCAATCTGCCTTTCTTGGCTATTTACAGTCCAACCTTTGTGACTACCTAGAGACAATTAACTTGCTAGATTGATCTCAGTCAGAAATCAAAAAAGGTGTTAATAGCACTAATGGATAACTTCAGGCTAATGATAGGCAGGGGGAGTCAAAAGGATTAATTTATTTTTTTTTTAAATTGCACTTAGATTTTATTAGCCACCTTAATTTACTCAGGAGACTGGGCAATTGTGCATTAAGAGGTGAATTTTAAAAGAGCTGCTTGTGTTAAAAGGCCCATATACACGAGCATCTCAGTTGAGCGCAAGTAATTCGTATTTTAAAATAGTCCAATTATATGCCTATATGCGAGTGTGGGAGAAACCCAACACATGGATACGAGGGGCAGAGTTAGGGCATTTCAGGGGCATTCCAGGCAGGACCAACATTTAAGCTCGTAAATCCAGATTTTAAATCCCAAACCTGCAGTGTACATTAGCTGTTACCCAGAAGTGTATACAACGTGATATCACACTTCTGAGTTCAATCAAAGTAATGGCCTGCAGATCACGATTACCTGCAACAGCACATCAGTGATTCAATAATTTGTAGAGAGATGTGCATTCTGGCATCTGACCCTATCATAATCATTAAACTGGCTGACAAATGAAGCAGCACAGCTTATATTGCTGAGGGGAACAGATGATTGGCCGATACAACTTTCTATCAGCAGCTTAATAATCAATACATCACCCCCAAAGAGGCAAATGTTTGCTTGAAAAGTTTCCCACAATTCAAATACTTACAGAATCCTCGGCTTAGGCTCCTTCTCTAAATTCACTGTTAAATTCCTCCAGCGTTTCGTTCCCCTTATTCCTTCATATGTACGCGACTCTGGACATTTTATTTCTCTCTTACAGGAATTAGAGTTATCCTGTGACTGCTTCTATCAGGTCACATTAGACACAGATTCTCTTTATAATAATATTCCACAGCAAGACGTTGAACCAATGACCACCTAATCCTCGTGTACCAACTCACTGTTTGCTGAAAGTGGCCCGTTTAGCACTCATGGACACCTTCTCTCCTTTCAGGGGTGTTTTATCAGCTAAATAAAAAAGGCAGAGCAATGGGGACTAAATGGCCCTCAACACTGCCTGTTTATTCATCTTTCAATTTGAAACCAAGTGTATTTATGGAAATATTTTCCAACAATTTATACGAGTCTGGCTTCGATTCAATGACGATATTTTCCTATTATGGTCAGGTACAATACATTTTTTGCTTGGCTAAACACTCATAACTTGAACTTCACCAACAATATCCAGCCTTCTCAAATATCCTTGTCTTAGTTCAAGAAGGATCACTACATATTTACATCTTCTGCAAGAGTACAGCCAGAAATACTCTTGAGATATGAAAGTAATCACCCTCACTCACTTTGCAACAATATCCCCACTGGACAATTCTTTTGTTTAAGATGTTTTCAGGAACTGAGTACATCACATAGGTCCAAGTTATGAAGTCTCAGTGTTTACTGAGAGGTTATCCAACATATATAATTAAAAAAGCCCTCACATGAGCTTTATACATCAAACAAGACTTTTTCCACTCCTCTCTGCCGAATCTAACAGAATTACTTGTATCTTGCCTTTCTCTAGCAGAATTAATGAGGTCTGAGTAGCATTAAAAGGCACTGACAAATATTGGCCCTATAGGTTATTTGTTCTGATCCCACCCGTTTTGCGTTCCACAGAGTTAAAAGTCTGCGGGACTTACTGGTTACTTCTGAAACAGACCTACCTGATTCAGAAGAATTTCATAATCCTGGTCAATTTCCTACAAATTTTCTCTTTCTATTGCTGATTTTACAGGCAAAATGTATTCACTTAAAACATATTCTGATTGTAACACCATGGGTTTAATTTATATAGTCAGATATGCGTCAAACCAGTCAACTCATAGGAGAGGATCACCTTGCTGGTGGCTGAAAGGAATCAGTAAGTTCTGCTTGGGAAATAATAAACTATTGGGGTATATTATTTAGTGTGTTTGTGCTTTAAATAGTCAGAAAGGCAACTAATAAGCAGAAGTTAGAGTGTTTGTATTTCCCAACCCTCTCCCTCCAGCTCATCCTTTAATTTATAGGTAGGTGCCACTTTTACACACACACACACATACACACACACAAAATAAAAAATCAGCCTTTTAACTTCACGAATTTCCCACACCTTATTGAGATTTTGATCATTCCCTTGCAGGTCACTACCAGATATATAGTGAATACACTAATAGATTTAAAGGACCCTAATTAGACACATTCCTACTCCCACAGCAACCTAAAACTTAACTAGGAACTGAACAAATTTAAGATGAAGGCAGCAGTCCAGCAGCAAGAAGGGGGCCTCCCAGTCTTTTGCATAGAGTGTCACATGTATGATTATTTTACCCGTCGGTGAGAAGTTGTACATGTGCATGCGATGCAAAGAGCTCCTGTCTCAGAGAACGAATCCGATCTCTGGAGGCTAGAGTGGCAGACCTGGAGGAGCTGAGGCAGACAGAGAGGTATATAGATGAGATCTTCAGGGACATAGCAGCCAAGTCCCAACTTCAGACTGGCAGCCCTGGTGCTGCCTTGGAGGAAGAAGGTCTCATGATTGGAGAGCATCAACCTGGTGCAGCAGGAAAGGATCCTGTAGCAAGGACCTGCTCTCCAGGTGGTGCATTCTCCTCTCGCACCAAGAATGTCTCCTAGGGCTACTGCCCAGGAGGAAGGGTTAGGTCGGCCGTCATAGTTGGTGATTTGATTATTAGATCAGTTACCAAAGAAAAAAGCTCACTGTGATGGATGACTGTCTGAGGCACTAATCTTTTCCCTTGCACAAATGCAAAGGGAAAGTGGATAACAAAACTAAAGAGGTCACAAAAGGAGTCCAGGAACAGCAGTAACCTGAATGAAGAAAGCTGGAAAGCTATGAGCACAAATGCTCGTAGTTTGGGCAATAAAATCCCAGATCTGCAAGCCCTAATGGTGGAGGCGGACTTGGACGTTGTTGCTGTCACAGAAACATGGTTTACGGAATCTCATGACTGGGATACGGCAATACCAGGCTATAACTTGTTAAGGAAGGACAGAGAGGATAGGAAAGGGGGAGGAGTGGCTCTTTATGTCAGAAACAATAAAGGGAAGCAAGAAAAAAATCAATATAGAAAATATGAAACTTGCTACCTATAATTTCTCTATAAATTAATAGTCCACCTTCATTCAATACCAAATGAATGGTTATCGCACTGATAAGCTCTATTAATTCTTCAGAGCTTTGTAAATCATTAGGTAACCGGGTATTGTGCTGTATGATATGCTGTTTCAGTCCAGGCAAATAAATGGTTTAATCTGGTACTCGAAGTACTTATCTTAAGATCCACTTGGAATGAGGGTTCTTGCTGTCCGACAACACGTGGTTTCGGGGTGAGGGCACCCCTTCTTCAAGGACCCGACTTAGAACGGAATACACAATGGATGTAGTATTTTTGCGAGGCGATGCTAGCCGCTATCGCTAAAAGATCTTGAGTGTGGAGAACGCTTGTAATTCCTGGAAAATGCAAATCCAATAGCGTGTGATTATCGTGGTGCCCTGGTTAGATTGTTGACATCCGCGGGTGAGGAAATGTCCCTTTAAAGGTTTGAGGTGCCGTGCGGGCTACCAAAGACACGTGGAGAAAAAGTTCACTCTGCTGCCAAGCATCTGAGCTGCAAGGAAGATGGGGTAATGAAGAAGCACTAAGGGGCGACCTAAAAAAAGATGGGGCATCCATTTTTATTGGAGTGGTTTACAGACCTCCAAACCAAAAGGAAGAACTGGACAGAGATCTGGTTGAAGACATCCATAAGATAGGAAAGAAGGGAGAAGTGGTGATCGTTGGAGACTTTAATATGCCAGATGTAGACTGGAGAATCCCTTCTGCAGAATCTAATAATAGTAGAGAAATAGTGGATGCCCTGCAAGTAGCTTTGTTCAAACAAATGGTAATTGAACCCACAAGAGAGGGAGCTATACTCGTCTTAGTGCTCACTAATGGAGATAACGTCTCTAATGTCCAGGTGGGCACCCACCTCAGACCAGTGATCAAACGGTATGGTTTAATATCACAAAAAGGATTCGGAGAAGAAGCACGAAGACCTGAGTTTTGCAGTTCAAAAACACAAACTTTGATGAAATGGGGAAGAACCTGGGAGGAAGAACTAAAAGGCTGGGAGAACGAGAGAGATGTGGACCAACAGTGGAACAATCTAAAAGGAGCAATTACCAAGGCAACTAATCTATATGTTAGAAAAGTAAAGAAAAGCAAAAGAAAAATGAAACCTATCTGGTTCTCAAAGGAGGTGGCTGACAAAATAAAGGCCAAAAGAACAGCATTCAAGAAATATAAAAGATCCCAAAGGGAGGAGCACAAAGAAGAATATCTGGTAGAATTGAGGGAGACGAAGAAATTAATCAAGACAGCAAAAAGTCAAGCGGAAGAGAGGATTGCCAAGGACGTGAACAGAGGTAACAAAACATTTTTCAGATATATCAGTGAAAAGAGAAAAGTTCAAAGTGGTATAGTGAAATTGAAAGGTGGAAAGGATCAATGTGGAGAGAGACGAAGAAATGGCAGAAATATTAAACGAATACTTCAGTTCAGTGTTCACTAAAGAGGACCCTGGAGAAGGACCGTCGCTAGTTAACAAGAAACTGGAGAGGGGTGGAGTAGATGTAACTCCATTTACAGTAGAGAATGTATGGGAAGAGCTGGGGAAACTGAAAGTGGACAAAGTCATGGGGCCTGATGAGGTTCATCCCAGGATACTGAGGGAGCTAAGAGATGAGCTGTGTGACCTGTTCAATAGATCCCTAGAAACGGGAGTGGTGCAGAGTGACTGGAGAAGAGCGGTGGTGGTCCAGCTTCCCAAGAGTGGGAACAGAGAAGAGGCTGGAAACTACAGACCAGTTAGCCTCACTTCGGTGGTGGGAAAAGTAATGGAGTCACTGTTGAAAGAGAGAATAGTGAACTATCTACAGTCGGGAGAATTGCTGTACCAGAGACAGGGGAAGATCCTGTCAGACAAATCTGATTGACTTTTTTGACTGGGTAACCAAGGAATTGGATCAAGGAAGAGCACTCTGTCATCTACTTGGATTTCAGCAAAGCTTTTGATACAGTCCCGCATAGAAGACTGGTGAATAAAATGAGAAGCTTAGGAGTGAGTGCCGAGGTGGTGGCCTGGATTGCAAACTGGTTGACGGACAGAAGACAATGTGTGATGGTAAATGGAACTCTCTCTGAAGAGAGAGCGGTGAACCGCAAGGATCGGTGTTGGCACCGGTCCTGTTCAATATCTTTGTGAGAGACATTGCGGATGGGATAGAAGGTAAGGTTTATCTTTTTGCGGATGACACTAAGATCTGCAACAGAGTGGACATGCCGGAAGGAGTGGAGAGAATGAGACGGGATTTAAGGAAGCTGGAAGAGTGGTCGAAGATATGGCAGCTGAGATTCAATGCCAAGAAGTGCAGAGTCATGCATATGGGGAGTGGAAATCCGAATGAACTGTATTCAATGGGGGGAGAAAGGCTGATGTGCACGGAGCAGGAGAGAGACCTTGGGGTGATGGTATCTAATGATCTGAAGTTGGCGAAACAATGTGACAAGGCGATAGCTAAAGCCAGAAGAATGCTAGCCTGCATAGAGAGAGGAATATCGAGTAAGAAAAGGGAAGTGATTATCCCCTTGTATAGGTCCTTGGTGAGGCCACACCTGGAGTACTGTGTTCAGTTCTGGAGACCGTATCTCCAAAGAGACAGAGACAAGATGGAGGCGGTCCAGAGAAGGGCGACCAAAAAGGTGGAGGGTCTTCATCAAAAGACTTATGAGGAGAGACTGAAGGATCTAAATATGTACACCCTGGAGGAAAGGAGGAGCAGAGGTGATATGATACAGACTTTCAGATACTTGAAAGGTTTTAATGATCCAAAGACAACGACAAACCTTTTCCATCGGAAAAAAATCAACAGAACCAGAGGTCACGATTTGAAGCTCCAGGGAGGAAGACTCAGAACCAATGTCAGGAAGTATTTCTTCACGGAGACGGTGGTGGATGCCTGGAATGCCCTTCCGGAGGAATTGGTGAAGACCAGAACTGTGAAGGACTTCAAAGGGGCGTGGGATAAACACTGTGGATCCTTAAAGTCTAGAGGACGTGAATGAAGAGTGGGTGGCTCGCGGGAATGACTGCTACTACCTGGAGATAATACTCTTATTCAATAAACATACACACGGTTAATGCGACTCCAACATTGCTCTAAGCTTCAACGGCAAGAGGAAATGTGGAAAAAAGGATTTGTATTCACAAAAAAGCGGGGAGTAGCTTGCTTGTTGTGGCGGATACTACCCCAAACCAAATAAGCCTGATACTTCACTTTCAATGCATATCCAGCATAGCGCTCTGCTTCAACAGCAGGGGAGGAAGACCGATACTTCACACATATCTGGCATAGCTCTCTGCTTCAATGGCAGGGGAGGAAGACCGATACTTCACACATATCTGGAATAGCTCTCTGCTTCAACGGCAGGGGGAATGAAGAAAAGTGGATCTATATACAGACAACAACCAACAAGGACTGAATTACATAGTCTGGGTAAACAAATAAGCATGGGTGTGGCTTGCTTATTGCGGCGGTTACTACCCCTAACTAATTAAGCTAGATATTTCACTTAGATGCAGTTCCAACACTGCTCTCTACATTAATGGTGGGGGTGGAAGGGAAATAGAACCAAAAGGTTACTAAGAGCCAAGAGAATCAGATAAGTATGAGAAAAAAAAGTGCGAAGCTTGCTGGGCAGACTGGATGGGCCATTTGGTCTTCTTTTGCCGTCATTTCTATGTAGGAATGTAGTCAGCTGGGTAGCTGGTGGGCGTGAGGATCGCCTGGTAACACGCCTACCTGGTGCGAAGGTGGCGGAACTCATGCGACATCTAGATATGATTTTAGACAGAGCTAGGATGGAGCTAGCTGTCATGGTACATGAAAACATCAACGACATAGGAAAATGTGGGAGGGAGGTGTTCTCTGATATCCTCCCTGTTCCACGCGCAGGTCACCAGAGGCAGGCAGAGCTCCGAAGTCTCAATGCGTGGATGAGACAATGGTGCAAGGAAGAGGGATTCAGTTTTGTAAGGACCTGGGGAACCTTTTGGGGAAGGGGGAGTCTTTTGTGAAGGGATGGGCTCCACCCTAACCATTCATTTCATTTATTAAAATTTATTAATCGCCTAACACTTAACAAGGCCTAGGCGATATACAAGGATACATACATAATAAAAACAAAATAAAATACAAACAGATTTCAGCTTCACAGAAACCAAGCCGCAAAATACCAAATATTAATGGTACATTTACTATTTTAGACATAAGAGCATATTCCAAAAATTGAATATTCAATTAATAAATCGTCATATCTTTTAATGAGCAGATTAAGAACATTCATGCAGCCTCATTTATCATTAAACGCACGATGAAGCAGATATTCCTTAAATGCCGTTTTAAATTTTTTAACATCTTCTAAAGATCTGAGGTCAAAAGGAAGAAGGTTCCATTGAATGGGTGCCGCAATGGAGAAAGAAGTCTCCCTAGTACAGGATAAACGGGCATGGCGAATTGAGGGAATCTCTAGCAAATTAAATTGTGAAGATCTCAAACATCTAACTGGATTATAAATCCGTAACAGAACATTAAACCAAAAGGTAGAATCTGACGCAGGAAGCTTGTACACTAACATGCCTATTTTGAACACTATACGTTCATTCACTGGTAACCAGTTAAGTCTACAAAGGGGGCAAGGTTTGCCACTTTCCCTCTGTGGACGTCTCAACTTATTCAAGATGGTGTTATTGCCAAAATGGTTGTTTCTTTTGCAAAACTTACCTCTTTTACTTAAGCGCCCGGATATTAGATCCATTGATAAAGCCCTTCGCATTTTTCTCTGGAAGGGAGGGAAGGCACGCATATCGCTGGTGGATCTTAAAGAGCGATGGGGGGAGGGAGGATTGGGAGTCCCGGATTTGCAGCTTTACAATTTGGCATGCAATCTCAGTCTTCTTCGGGATTGGATGCTTGATCAATCTTCCTATGTACACCTCACTGCGGAGTCGGCATTGGTGGTACCCCATGCTCTCTCCTATGTAGTTCAGGCTCCCTCCCACGAACTCCCCTCCTCTATCCTTCATTCCCCGTCAATTAAACCGCTGAGGGATACTTGGCGGATAGTCACGAACTTGTTGAAGGTCCCTCGGGTGTGCGTCCCGCTGCTGCCTATACAGGGGAATGGTGCCTTTCTCCCTGGCTCCCAGACTAAAGGGTTTCAAACCTGGCGGACCCTGGGTATTACTCGATTGGGCCAAGTAATTAACAATGAGGGTCAGTTGTTGCCTTTTCCTGAATTACGCTCTATGTATCAGTTGGATACCTCACATGTCTTTCCTTACCTCCAACTTAAGCATTATTTTCAGTCATTGCTGTTGGAGCCTGGGCCGGTGGAGGTATTAACCTCATGGGATAAAGTACTGCGTTTTAAAGCCCAACAGGTTCCCAAGTTGTCTCTATTATAAAACTCTAAAATCCCTCACGAAAATTGAACCCTATGCCATACTGCTCGAACGCTGGAATAGGGATGGGATGTTTGCTCTCACGGTTTCTATTCTAAAGGCAAGTTTTGGACGAATTAATCAGATAACCGTAAATATGTATTATAGGGAGATGCATTATAAGTTCTTGAGAAGGGCTTATATCTCCCCACAAATTGCTTATCGCTCAGGGTTGGCCCTCAGTGCACTTTGCAGTAAATGTCAAGGAGCCGTTGGGCATTCATCCCATTCCTTTTGGGCCTGTCCTAAGGTCCGTCGATTCTGGGGACGAATCGCATCTTATTTAATGGACCTGCTGGGAGTTAAATTGCCCATAACGCCATTACTTTTTCTTTTTGGTCATTTCCCCCGTATTTCTTTAAAGAGGGGTCAACGTCTTCTAATTCACAAAGCTTGTATGGTGGGGAAAAAAGTCATATTGTTGCATTGGCGGGACTCTAATGCTCCGTCTTTTTGGACTTGGCATAACCAATTACACCACTTGTTACGACTGGAGGAACTGGACTCACGAGTGGATCCCCGATCTCGACGGCAGTTTTTGCTGATTTGGGACCCGTACTTGCAATCTCTGTCTCATCGTTCCCGCAGTTTGGTCATCAACGATTGCTGAGGTTGTCATAGCGTTTGCCTCTTGAGGACATCTACAACTGGTTGGACTTACCGAAGGATTGAATACGTGCATGGATTCTACCCTTGGACATATGTTTATAAGTTCATGGTGGGTGGGAGGGTGGGGGGAAGGGTTGCTGGGTATCTGTTTGTGAGATGTCGATATTGCAAGGTCTGTGTAGAAGTCAGTACACGACTTCTCCAGGCCGCTATCTTGATTGTAACTTCTGACATTGTTGGTATACATAATAAAAACCGTTAACATTAAATCTACAAAGGGTTGGCGAGATCTTTTCAAAGCGCTTTGTGTGAGAAACCAGCCTGGCAGCTGAGTTTAGCAAAAGAGAGAGGGTGGAACCAGGGTGAAACCAGGCTGCTGGCACTAATCTTTAAAAGCTGCTCTATCTCCTTTTTAAACTAGAACAGAGGGGAAAGCTGACAGTCGCTCAGCAGTGCATGGTTTGGAGGGAGGTATCGTCAAAGGATACTAATGGCGCACTGGAATTAGGGCATCCCGACAGTGAGGTTCCAATAAGAGAAGTAGTCCAAGTGCCTGTAATTAAAGACTCACCTGAGCTAAAAGATTCCAATTTATCCCAATCAATTAAAAAGTAGAATGAAAATACAAACAAAAAACACACTTTGAAATGTTTGTATGCTAATGCCAGAAGTCTAAGAAGTAAGATGGGAGAATTGGAATGTATAGCAGTGAATGATGACAGACTTAATTGGCATCTCAGAGATATGGTGGAAGGAGGATAACCAATGAGACAATGCTATACGGGGGTACAAATTATATCGCAATGACAGCGAGGAGCACCGGGAGGTGGTGTGGCGCTTTACGTCCGGGATGGCATAGAGTCCAACAGGATAAAGATCCTGCATGAGACTAAATGCGCAATCGAATCTTTATGGGTAGAAATCCCTTGTGTGTCAGGGAAGACTATAGTGATAGGAGTATACTACCGTCCACCTGGTCAAGATGGTGAGACTGACAGTGAAATGCTAAGAGTAATTAGAGAAGCTAACCAAATTGGTAGTGCAGGAATAATGAGAGATTTCAATTACAACAATACTGACTAAGTAAACGTAACATCAGGGGCATGCTAGAGAGATAATGTTCCAGGATGGCATAAATGATAGCTTTATGGAGCAACTGGTTCAGGAACAGACGAGAGAGGGAGAAATTTTAGATCTAATTCTCAGTGGAGCACAGGATTTGGTGAGAGAGGTAACGATGATGGGGTTGCTTAGCAATAGTGATCATAATATTATCAAATTTTAATTAATGACTGGAAGGAGGGACAGTAAGCAAATCCACGGCTCTCGTGCTAAACTTTCAAAAGGGAAACTTTGATGAAATGATAAAAATAGTTAGAAAAAAAAAAATGAAAGGAACAGCTACAAAGGTTAAAAAAGTGTACAAGAGGCGTGGACATTGTTAAAAAATACCATCCTGGAAACACAGTCCAGATATATTCCACACATTAAGAAAGGTGGAAAGAAGGCAAAATGATTACCTGCAAGGTTAAAAGGTGAGGTGAAATTTCATCTGCAATTTGGATGCCCAATTTTTCAGTCTCACAAGGTCCTCCTGCAATTTATCAAAATCTGCTTGTGATTTAACTATTCTGAATAATTGTGTATCATCTGCAAATTTGATAAACCTCACTCCTCGTATTCCTTTCCAGATTATTTATAAATATATTGAAAAGCACCGGTCCAAGTACAGATCCCTGAGGCACTCCACTGTTTACCCTTTTCCACTGAGAAAATTGACCATTTAATCCTACTCTGTTTCCTGTCTTTTAACCAGTTTGTAATCCACGAAAGGACATCGCCTCCTATCCCATGACTTTTTAGTTTTCGTAGAAGCCTCTCATGAGGGACTTTGTCAAACACCTTCTGAAAATCCAAATGCACTACATCTACTGGTTCACCTTTATCCACATGTTTATTAACTCCTTCAAAAAAATGAAGCAGATTTGTTAGGCAAGACATCCCTTGGGTAAATCCATGTTGACTGTGTCCCATTAAATCATGTCTTTCTATATGCTCTACGATTTTGATCTTTAGAATACTTTCCACTATTTTTCCCGGCACTGAGAGCAGGCTCACTGGTCTATAGTTACCCGGATCGCCCTTGGAGCCCTTTTTAAATATTGGGGTTAGACTGGACACCCTCCAGTTTTCAGGTACAATGGATGATTTTAATGATAGGTTACAAAATTTAACTAACAGATCAGAAATTTCATTTTTTAGTTCCTTCAGTACCCTAGGATGCATACCATCCAGTCCAGGTGATTTGCTACTCTTTAGTTTATCAATCTGGCCTACTACATCCTTTCAATTTCACTATCCCACTTCGGACCTCTCTCTTTTATATCTGAAAAGTGTTTTGTCATCTCACTTTACCTCTTTGGCAATGCTTTCTTCCATATGACTTTTTGCTTTCTTGATTTCTCTCTGTGTGTCTCAGTTTCACCAGATATTCTTCCCTGTGTTCCTCTTTTTGGGATTCTTTATTTTTCTTGAACATTGTTCTTTTTGCTTTTATTTTTTATTTTGAACTGAGGAGGATAGTCTTAGAAAGAAGCCTTGGAAGCAGGCATAATGTGATGCTGAAACAGAGCTGTGTGCCAGCTTTATACTAGAAGATATGTATGCTCCATGTGTTTGCTCGCATATATGACTGCCCTTGGATAAAAGAATATTTAAAATAGTGGTTCTTTGATGCCCTTGGTATGCCCAATTATAGTATTTTTTTCCACAGTTTAGCATACTCATAATTGTCAGGTCGGTTCCAATTGGAATTGATTGGTCATTTTGTAAATTTTTCACTCATACTAAACTTGACTGCCAGCAGTTCTGCATGCTTTTTGCTCCCAAATCCTTTGTTAGAATTTGTAAGGACTTTAGACTATTTCTTTTCTATGTCTTCTTTTCTAAGGGAGGGCAATTTTGTAACAACTTGTGTAGGGTTGAAGTCTGCGTGTAGAAAGTACACGTAGACCTCAGCCCTAATTTTCAAAGCTGACTTGCGTGCATAAGTCCATTTTGAAAATTGCGGGTGCATGAGGACTCCAGTGTGGCATACGTGCACATATTTACATCCACTCAGAGCAGGAATAAGTGTATATGTATACATTTACTCGCAAATAAATAAATAAAATGCTAAATCATGTTACAAGTTACCACGAGGATGGCTCCTTGCCCCTCACATATTCTCTTGTATATTGCACTTTATCTTCGTTTCCCCCTTTCTTGTTTCCTACTCCCAGTTAAGGCATCCTTGTTATAATGTAACTTTATACTCCTTCAATTTGTCTCTTGTTGTTTGGTTTGGTTACAGTTACTGCATTGTTCGATGTAAACCGAGTTGATTTGATTTGTATCAAGAAAGTCGGTATATAAAAGCCTTAAATAAATAAATAAAATCAGCCATTTCCTTTGAGAACCAGATTGATTTCTTATTTCTCCTACTTTTGTTTACTTTTCTAACATATAGATTTGGTGCCTTTGTAATTGCTCCTTTTAGTTTGGCCCACTGTTCCGCTTCTCTCATTTTCTCCCAGTTCTGCCTCCAGGTACATCCCAATTTTGACAAAGTCTGTATTTTTGAAATTCAAAACTCGGGTCTTCGTGTGACTTCTCTGTATTCTATTTGCGATGTCAACCATACCGTTTGATTATCACTGGTACTGAGGTGGGCACCCGCCTAGACATTATTTTATTTATTTATTTAGCGTTGTTATATACAGACATTCATCAGGGATATCACATCAGTTTACAGCAAACGTTAAACTGTACATAATATGCACTTGACAAATAACGAGAAACAGGTACATATGAAGCAATTAACAGAGTATATGCCTAAATGTCTAAATGATATATGTATGAGACAGTGTAGCTGAATATAAAGGTAACTTATGTACAGAGTAGTAGGGTTATTTACAAACAATTACAATGCTATTCAAAATGTGGACATCTTAAAGGAGTGAAGCAGAGGAAGCGTGCTGGTAGTGTATGGGGTGTAGGATTAGGTGTACGCTTGTGCGAACAGCCATTATCCCCATTAGTGAACACTAGGTCAAGTATAACTCCCTCCCTTGTGGTTTCCATTACCATTTGTCTGAAGAGAGCCCCTTGCAGGGCCATCCACTCTCTAATTCTGGTAGATTCTGCAGAAGGGATTCTCCAGTCTATGCCTCACAGATTAAAATCTCACACTTCTCCCTTCTTTCCCACCTTTTGGATGTATTCAACCAGATCTCTGTCTAGTTCTTCTGTTTCAGTTGGAAGCCTGTAAACCACTCCAGTAAAAATGGATGCACCATTTTTTATTTTTTTTTTAGGACGGCCTATAATGCTTCTTCTCTCACATTCCTTGCAGTTCAGATTCCTGGATATTGTTTTTACATAAAGCTACTCCTCCCCCTCTCTGTCCTTCCTTAACAAGTTATAGCCCGGTATTGCCATATCCCAGTTATGAGAATCCGTGAACCACGTCTCCGTAACAGGAACAATGTCTAAGTCCATCGCCATCATTAGGGCCTGAAGGTCTGGGATTTTATTGCCCAAGCTATGAGCATTTGTAGTCATAGCTTTCCAATTTTTCTCCCTTGATTTGTTGCACTTCCTAGACATCTTTTCTACTTTTTTGAGCTGATTGATTGTTATTTTCTCTTCCAACTTCCTGTATTGCTTGGGGGCGACATGTCAATTTCATTGGCCATCTCCTGCCACCCCCATTCTTTAGTTTAAATGTCTAGTAATATATGATCTGAATTTCTCACTTAGTATCCTCCTTTCTGCTACAGACAAATATAGGTCCACCCTTACCATATAACCTTTTACTGCTCCATACACAACCCCAGCCTCCAATGTATCCAAAACCACTTTCTGAAATGATGTGCTGTAGCTAACTTAAGAATGAGAATAATAATAAAAATGTTTGAAGTACAGTCCATGGAAGCAGAAACAATGTAATAGTAAGGAGAAATTACTACCTACCTGATAATTTCCTTTCCTTTAGTGATGGATACGTCAATCCCAACAAGTGGGTTATGTACCTTTGCCAGCAGATAGAAACAGAGCAAAAGCTGACATCACAGCCATATAGTCCTGCTTTGCCATCAGCCCGCCAGTATCCTCTGGAAAAGCCAAACTGTGTACAAAACTGATTATACTTGAACATTAGTAACAGGCAACCATTCATGTTTCTCAACCAATAGAGACACTGAACTCAAATGGAGGACATATCTAAAAAAACTAAGGGCAAGAGAAGTCGTTTACCAGTAGTGAATGAAAAGCAGGAATCATACTCTGCATAGCTCGCCCTAAGAGAGGCTAACCACAAACTGAAACAAACATCGGCAGCCGAGGGCTGGTCTGGGATTGACCTATCCATCACTAAAGGAAAGGAAATCAGTTAAGTAGCAATTTCTCCTTCCTTAGCGTTTGGGTAGGTCAATCCCAACGAGTGGGATGTACCAAAGCTAATCTTGAAAAGGGCAGGAGGCTGCCAGCAGTCCAGTTAATACCACCCGCGCAAACTCAGCATGCTCCCTAGCCCTAAACAGTCAAGCAGTAATGCTTGAAGAAGGTGTGGAAAGATGACTATGTTGCCGCTCGACAAATTTCAGCAGGTGACAAACGAAGTTCTACCCACGATACCGCCTGAGCCCTCGTGGAATGCGGACTAATCTGTTTTGGTAAGGCAACCTCAGTGACTTCCTTAACCCAGTGGGCAATCGTTGCCTGCGTCGCCAGTGCTCCCTGCTTATCTCCACCATGGAGCATGAATAGGTGATCAGACTTGGTCATGCCCAAGCCACACAGTAGATGATGCTCGACGTCCAAAGAATGCAGAAGGCATATTGTTCTCCAGGGTCTCCCACTGTTTAGACTCTATCCTATTATTTAACTCTATAACTACTTTAAATTGTGAGGCTACATAATAGTTGGTGACATTGGGGACTCACAAACCTCCATCTGCTTTATTTTTATATAACACTTTCCTTGCTACTCTTGGAGGTTTCCTTTTCCAGATGAAAGAAAAAAAATTTCTTTTGTAAGTTTTAAATAACTAACTGGCAGGAACAATACATGGCAGAGTCTGAAAGAAATCTTCCAACCTGGGCAATAAAGTCAGTTTTATTGCAGCAATCCTGCCCAACCAGGACAGAAGCAACCTGTCCCATTTATGCAGATCCTGCTCTATTTGTTTAAATAGGGGCAGACAGTTTAAGTGGAACAGGTCTGCATATTCAGACCCGACCTGAACCCCTAGATATTTTACCGTCTTCTTCACCAACTGAAAGGGGAAAGTCATTTTTAACTTCTGAATCTGTGTCTGACAACCCCACCTTTGTCATCTCATGAAACAGAAAGGGCCAATGAACCCTACCATCTCACTTCACAGAACTCCTCAGAGACATGAGCGGAAGGGACAAATGTCCTTTTCTCCTGCTGTCTGTCTTTTTTTAAAAGGCAAAACAAAAAACTTTTACCTTAGCTCAGCCCTCCCTGGCTGAGAGCAGGAACAGGTCCCGGCTACTGGGGGAGAGGGCTAAAGCCTTCACCATCGAGCCTCTCTTGGCCTGCAACCGCTATTGAAATTTTTGGTCCTCATCAGTCAAGATTACCAGACTGAGGGCACGACCACATGGCATCCCCTCAGGAGGCAAGCAGTGTTATATAGATGTCTCATCTGTCCATTAACTCCTTTCAATTCCTTTTCTTCTTTTTACTCACAGGCAATTCCCTGAAGGAAATGCATGGCTACCATCTGCTGGAGACAGAGAATACTGGCGGGCTGATCTGCTGGAGACAGAGAATACTGGCGGGCTGATGTCGGAGCGGGACCATATCAGCTTTTGCTCCGCCTCCATCTGCTGGCAGAGGTGCATAACTCACTTGTTGGGACTGACCTGTCCGAATGCTAAGGAAATGTGTTTTGTCCATGAAAGGATGCGCTGTAGCTAACTTAAGAATGAGAACAATAATAAAAATGTTTATAGTACAGGCCACTCAATGTCTTAGGAGACTTTGCAATATTTTCTTGAAATCAGGACTTGTTTTTGCAGAGGACATGCCTCGAAAAGTGATTGGATGTATCCTGTTTACTGTACTCACCTCCGCTACTTTAGCTGGAGCGATCCTTCCTTCATAGGGACACCCAAGAACACAAGACACATACCTGAAGTTAGTAACAAAGCATTAGATTTCTTATATCAGAGAGAGTGACATACATATTTGACTTGCAATGATAGCAAGTCTTCTAAAGGACAAAGCACATTTTACATTACTAGGATTATATTTTTTCAAGCCATGAATATAAAATCCCAAAATACAGTAGATATAGTATTTGGTATTCAAACTATCTTTATTTAAAATAATTGTTGCCTTTTGATTTAAATACCAAAATATGAATCAGGAAAAATAATGGATTCTAAGAATGAATGCAAGGTCCTCTGTGACCTCATGTGAATCACTTGTAGCTGCCAATCTGTCTGTGTCATAATGAGATATCAGGCCAGTTCTTGTTTTATTTTGAAAACTGAAGATACAAATACAGACTGTTTCAAATACATCAGGCATGTAAAATAATCACAGTTCAGACTATTTCCCCTATCTTCCTCCCCTCAATATAATCAGAGATCCAGTAATTTCTCTTACTCATCATATACAGAGGACACTCAAGGATATAACCTCCCTAGCAGCTATATCATTAACTGGTCTAAGGACCTAAAGTGGTCTATAAAAGACTTCCAGATTCAAGAAAACAAAATATCATAAGTTAACAGGTTCTCAATTAAGTACAAATTCCATTTCCTGTTCTAGGACAGCTGCAGACTGGGGGCTTTACTTTTCTTGCAAGCAGCTGCAACCTCACAATGTGCAGCTACTAAGGATTTTGTAATCATTTCAGCAATACATTTCCTCCACCAGCAGTCCTACAACAAATATTTTCAATACACAACAGTATTTTCCCTGTAATTTTTTGTATCACCCTCTGAATTGTTTTACAGTGTTGAAACATTTCTGGACAAGTCAGACAAACACACTTGCCTGTGCCAGTGTCCTTATATTCCCACCGATAATTAACCCAGGGAATATTTTACTATTTCTGTAAGGTGTACGGTACCACCTATAGAGCTATGATGACTACCTTCCTTTAATAAAAGAAGATAGTCATAATACTCCTTACTGCTTTCCTTCTCTGCTGCCGCTCTCTCTCCTCTTCTCGTCTGCTCCACCTTCCCCCTCCCTGTTTTTTGTATTTTCCATCCTTTTTCAGTTATATTGTAAACCGGCGTGATGTTCCCACGAATGTCGGTATAAAAAAGTACATAAATAAAGATGATACTGCGTTATTACCAGCACTTTACGATATCTTCCCATTCTTCCTCAGATAGTGGAAAAGAGGATTTGCATTCAGACAACAACCAACAAGGACTGAACTCAATCTGGGTAAACAAATAAGCGTGGGGGTAGCTTGCTTATTGCGGCTGTTACTACCCTAAACCAATTAAGCCTGATACATCACTTTGAATGCATATACAGCGTTGCTCTCTGCTTCAACGGCAGGGGGAAATGTGGAAAAGAGGATTTACATTCAGACAACATCCAACAAGGCATGGATCTGTGCAGTCTGGGTAAACAAGCATCGGGGTAACTTGCATGATGCGGCGATTACTACCCTTAACCATTAAGCCTTATGCTCACCTTTGATGCAACTCCAACATTACTCTCTGCATCAATGACAGGGGATAGCAGGAAACTTGAATCAAACAGTTACCAACAAGGGCCCTGAAATTGGTGAAAGGTGAAACAGATACGTATGGGAAAATAAGTGTGGGAGCTTGCTGGGCCGACTGGATGGGCCGATTGGTCTTTTTCTGCCATCATTTCTATGTTTCTATGTTTAGTTCCTGCATGCATGCTAAGATGTTTAGGTTTTTATGCCAAGACCTGCCTTAGTAGATGACATAGTATTGTAATGTCTTCATTTCTAGCCACATATAACAATTACTCAAAAGGTGTACATTCCTCTGTGATTAATCGTTTTATTTCTCCTTGGATTTGCAAAAAGCCAAAAGAGTCTAATACTGGTATATTAAACTTCTCTTGGAGCTTATGAAATAAACCTATTCTATTTTTCCTACCTGGTTAAGATAAGGATGCATTTTCCATCCCATATTTTAGAGACTGTCCTTCCTAATCTAGGAATAAAGTTGTATTATGTCTTAAAGGCATTTACAAAGAGAAATCTCATGGGTCTACACCAAAATGCTTCCAAAACAAATGTAGTCAAGCTTTACTAAATCTGGGACACAGAGTGAAAGTTATGCTTAAAATTGTTGATTGGCTTTAGTTTTCCAGATATCCTACTGGGTAAGTATATACGACCTCTGACTTGGGAATACTGAGTTAAGAAGCGAAAGGATAGTTTTTGGCCTTTTGTTCCACATCTAGCACTTGTTGAATTAAGGAAGATTTTGCTACCACCCAGCTTACATATCAAGCTGGATATCATGAAGAACTCTGTTAAGACCATGAACAAACCTAATGCTGCCTTCAATTACCTGCTGGTAAATTTCCAAGGTTAAGTGAGGCTAAGATAAAGGAAGGTATCTTTGTTGGCCCTCAGAATTGTGAACTTCTTTGAAATGATGCATTGCATGGTAAGGAAAAGACAACATAGAAAGTCTTCCAATTAGTGGTACAAATTTTCTTGCAGACAATGACAAGGAGTTGATGGAAAACCTCCTCAAGGCATACAAAAGCCTTATCTGCAACACTGCACTAAAGATAGATTTATTGCACTCTCATCCAGATTTTTTTCCACCAAACTAGAGAGCAGCGAGCAATAAGCATGAGGAGTGATTTCACCAGGACACTGCAGCATGTAAAAATGTTATCAGGGCAAATGGCTACTGCTGGACAGTGACAAGAGATTTTCCATCCAAAGAATATGAGGCAAAGGAAAATTAGTTTCTTACCTGATAATTTTCGTTCCTGTAGTACCAAGGATCAGTCCAGACACCTGGGTTGTGACTCCGCACCAGCAGATGGAGACAGAGCAAGACTTGTCGGGCACCCCTACATATAGTAAGGCGCCACCCACAGCCCCTCAGTCTTACGGAATGTCAAAGCAAATTGAAAGAACCAAACTAACTAACTATACTGCCCCAAACCAGGGCTGATTCAAGAAACCCCCAGCTGGATCAGAACTCCCAGAACCAGAGGACCAACAACTTACAATGAAATCAACCTCCAAGCCCAACCGAGCAGACTCTCCTTATCTTATAAAAAACACAACACAGACTACTCTGGCGGGCTCCTGGACTGATCCTTGGTACTACAGGAACGAAAATGATCAGGTAAGAAACTAATTTTCCTTTCCCTGTACTTACCAGGATCAGTCCAGACACCTGGGATGTACCAGAGCTGAATTACTGAGGGTGGGAGCCAGAGAGTCCCGCTCGCAGTACTCTCTCCGAAACCCCCCGAATCCAGGCCCTGAACATCCAGCCGGTAGTGTCTAGCGAAAGTATGCAGGGACTTCCAAGTCGCCGCTCTGCAAATTTCTTGCGGCGACACTTGCGAAGATTCCGCCCATGAGGTGGCATGGGATCGCGTCGAGTGAGCCCGAAGGCCCACAGGAACAGTCTTCCCTTTCAGTATGTACGCTGAAGCAATGGCCTCCTTGAGCCAGCGCGCAATCGTGGTCCGGGAAGCTGCACCACCTCTCTTTGGGCCCGACCACAAGACAAAAAGGTGGTCCGAGACCTGAAAAGGGTTCGTTACTTCCAGATAATGGAGCAGAACTCTATGGACATCAAGTTTCCTCAACAGCTTAGCTTCAGGACCAGAACGCTCCCCCTCCAGAAAAGCGGGCAGCTCAACTGTCTGGTTCATATGAAAAGCCGACACCACCTTCGGAAGAAAGGAGGGAACCGTCCTTAGGGAAACACCGGAATCCGAGAAGCGTAAGAATGGCTCCCTACAAGATAACGCCTGCAATTCTGAGACTCGTCTCACCGACGCGACTGCCACGAGAAACACCGCTTTAAGAGTAAGATCTTTTAGCGTTGATCGCTTGATGGGCTCAAAAGGCGCCGTGCACAGAGCAGAAAGTACCCAATTGAGATTCCAGGACGAGCAAGGATGACGCAACGGGGGATGCAAATGCTTAGCTCCCCGAAGAAAACGCGCCACATCCGGATGATGTGCTAGAGACATACCGTGTACCTTCCCCCTGAGGCAACCAAGCGCCGCCACCTGGACCCTAAGGGTACTACAAGATAGACCTTTTGCAAGCCCCGTCTGAAGAAAGGCGAGGACATCAGGCACGGATGGTAACACAGGATTCACTTCACGAGTTCTACACCTATCCTCAAACACCGCCCAAACCCGAACGTAGGCGAAGGACATAGAACGCTTCCTAGAATTCAGCAAGGTGGCTACCACCGCATCCGAATACCCCTTATTCTTCAAACGTTTCCTCTCAAAAGCCAAGCCGCGAGACAGAAGTGATCCGCGTCCTCCAAAACAGACAGGTCCTTGATGGAGGAGTGCTGCCGCCCCTCGAAACCGGAGAGGGGGCTCCCTTGCCAACTGCAGGAGGTCCGTGAACCAAGGCCGCCGTGCCCACTCCGGCGCCACCATGAGCACATCCGCCGGATGCATCTCTATTCGAAGGACCTTGCCTATCAGGGGCCAAGGAGGGAACACATACAGAAGAATGTCTGTGGGCCAGGGGAGTACCAGAGCATCTACCCCTTCGGCCCCTCGTTCTCTCCTGCGGCTGAAGAACCGTGGAGCCTTGGCGTTCTGAGCGGTGGCCATCAGGTCCACGTGTGGCATTCCCCACCTTTTGCAGATGAGATGATAAGCAACCTCCGTCAGCTCCCACTCTCCTGGGTCCAACCGATGTCGACTGAGGAAATCCGCTTGGACATTGTCTACTCCGATGTGGGACGCCGCGATGTTGCTGAGATTTTTTCCACCCAGTGCATTAACTGCTGCGTCTGCTCCGCGACAGCCCGGCTCCTCGTTCCCCCTTGGCGATTGATATACGCCACTGTGGTCGCATTGTCCGACAACACTCTGACCGCTTTCCCTCTGATCAACGGGAGGAAAGAATGCAGCGCCAACGTGACCGCCCTGGTCTCCAAGCAATTGATGGACCACTGTGACTGAGCTTTGGACCACTGTCCCTGCACCGAGCGGCCCATGCAAACCACCCCCCAGCTGGATAAGCTGGCATCCGTGGTGACTACCGTCCAGTTGGGCATGAGCAGGGACACTCCGCGTGTCAGATTGTCGGAGCTGAGCCACCACTGCAGACTGGACCTCGCCTGATCCATGAGTGGGAGGTGAAACTCTTCCGACACCGGCCGCCATCGGGAGAGCAATGCGGATTGCAATGGACGTAGATGAGCGAAAGCCCAGGGCACCAACGCGAGCGTTGACGCCATCGACCCCAATACCATCAGGTAATCGCAAACCTGAGGAATCCGCAGGGACAATAAACGGCGTACTTGACCCTGAAGCTTGCACACACGCTCCTTGGACAGAAACACCCTGCCTCGCTTCGTGTCGAACAGTGCTCCCAGGTATTCCTGGGTGGGAACCAGCCGACTTTTGGCGAGATTGACCACCCATCCGAGTGAGCGCAAGAGCTGCAGGACCCTGTCGACGGCCTGTCGGCATTGCCTTTCAGATTTGGCCCGGATTAGCCAATCGTCCAAGTAGGGGTGTACCAAGAACCCCTCCCTCCGAAGCTCAGCTGCCACCACCACCATTACCTTCGTGAACGTCCGCGGAGCGGTGGCGAGGCCGAAGGGGAGAGCCTTGAACTGATAGTGTCTGCCCAGGATACAAAACCGCTGATGACACGGCTGGATGCCGATGTGAAGGTAAGCCTCCGTGAGGTCCAAGGACGCCAGGAATTCGCCCGGTCGAACCGAAGCTATCACCGACCGGATCGTCTCCATTTTGAAGCATGGAATGCAAAGACATCTGTTGACTCCTTTCAGGTCTAGGATGGGTCTGAAAGTGCCCTCCTTCTTTGGCACGATGAAGTAAATGGAGTACCGGCCCCGACTGTGCTGCCCCGGGGGTACGGGCATTATCGCGCCCAGGTCTTCTAGCCGTCGCAGCGTATCCCGGACTGCCACTCGCTTGCCGTGACCCTTGCAAGGGGAGACAAGAAATTTGTCCACCAGAATTCGTGCAAAATCTAAAGCGTAACCTTGTCTTATTACGCTGAGGACCCACTGGTCCGTCGTTATTCTGGTCCATTCCCCGTAAAAACGAGCCAACCTGGCTCCTACATTTGGCACGACCGATGGAGCCGGCTGAGGGGAATGGACCTTCCGCATTTCATTGAGAGGCTTTTGGACCCGATCCCGACGAGGGACCGTCTCGTCTCCCAAACTTTCTCCCTCGAAAGGACTGAGACCACGACGGCGATCTCAAGGAGCCAGATCAGTAGGAGGACCCTGACTATCTCTGCAGCCGTGATTTTCTGGGCCCTTGGAAACGGGCCCTATTGGAGAAAGATGTTCGGCACCGGTGCCTGTCCTCCGGAAGCTTGAAAGCCCTGTTTTCTCCGAGCGACTGCATCAAATCGTCCAGTTGTTTACTGAACAACAACTTCCCCTTAAACGGGAGCGAGCCAAGATGAGCCTTCGATGACCCATCCGCCGCCCAATTGCGGAGCCAAAGGAGCCGGCGCACTGAAACCGCCGAGACCATGGCTCTAGCCGAGGTCCGCAGGAGGTCATGCATAGCATCCGCGCTGTACGCGATCACCGCCTCAAGGTGGTCTGCCTGCGCAGCCTCTTCCCCCGAGAGACCTGCATTGGCCTGAAGCACCTGAGCCCAGCGCAAACCTGCCCGCAAGGCAAAGTTACTACAAATAGCCGCGCGGACCCCCAGGGCCGAAGCCTCGAACACCTTTTTAAGCTGGACCTCCAGTTTTTGATCCTGAATATCCTTAAGAGCCGTGGCGCCTGTGACCGGTATCGTGGACCGTTTTGTGACTGCGGACACCGCAGCATCCACTCTAGGAAAACGAAGGAGTTCCAGAGCGTCATCCGGCAATGGATACAGCTTATCCATGGCTTTACTCACCTTAAGGCCCAATTCTGGGGTATCCCATTCCCGGAAGAGGATATCGGTCGCCGAGAAGTGGAACGGAAAAGCCACAGCCGGCCCCGTAAGGCCCAGCAGCACCGGGTCCATCTTGGCATCTGTTCGAGACCCCACCGGGGGAGCATCCACCCCCACTTCCCGAAGGATAGCAGGGATAAGCGGCGCCAGTTCCTCCTTCCGGAACAAGCGCACGACTTTGGGGTAGTCACCTTCCACCACTGGCGTTCCTTTGGTGGTCCCAGGATGCACCACCTCCTCTTTGGAGGGACCCCCGGTTCCCCCCGGGGCCCCTACGTCCTGTTCTTCCTCCACTGATTAGGCCGAATCGAAGTCTGTGTCCTGGGGAATTCCCCATAAGGGCCGGTGCTCTCTGGGCAGGTCCGCGGGTCTCCGGGGACCCTCCCCCGCCCTCTTCTTCCGGGGTTCTGATAGACTGTCCGAACCCCCTATAGCCGACCTTCCTCTTTTTCTTTTGGTCTTCTTATATTTTAAAATTTTCTGAAGCAAAACTGCAAAATCAGAGGAAAAGGAGGCCTCCAAATCCGAAGAGGCCTCCTCTAGACTTTGCCCCGTCGGCGAAATCAACCCCCCCCCCCCCCCCCCCCCGGGACCCGCTGCTGTGGGGAAAGCGCGGGAGGCAAGCCGGCATCTCCCGCGGCCTTCCTCGTGGCTTCCCTCACAGTAGCTAAAATGGCCGCCGTTCCCGCGCTAAGCAGGAACGACTCAGAACTGACTTCTTCTCGCGGGCCATCGCACGGCAGCGAATGCGCCGGCCGAGGCCGGACCGCCCGACACAGTTAGAGCAAATTCCCGAGCGCGCCGAGCCGCACGCGTGGCACGAAGCCCCCCTCGGCACTCAGCCGAGAATCGAAACTAAAATTAAATTAAAAATTCAGCGGCCCTGTCCAGCGAAACGGCCCCCACCCCGCGACAAACACGGAGCAAGAGGACGGCGAGCCGGCGAAAGCAAACAGACTGGTTTTTTGTTTTGTTTTTTTACTCTACTTGCTGCTGACCCTGGTCCTGATCCTTCTTGCTCCAGCGGGGGTGAGTGAACCGGGCTCCCCGGTGTCACCCCCGACGCTGCTGCCAGAAACAGGCCGGGTTCTCAACCCTCAGCAGCGGCCTCAACCAGGGGGGGATGGTCCCCTCAGAACCTTGCAACCCCCCTGGGAGGCTTCCAGGACTCGGGCAACTTTCCTCTTCTGACTTGCTACTTTTTTTTTTTCCCCCACCAACAAGAATCCCTGACTAGCCAACTCCACTAACCAGGGACCACCAGAGACTGTGGGTGTACCTGCCCCATCTGCTGGAGACAGAGAAAGACTGAGGGGCTGTGGGTGGCGCCTTACTATATGTAGGGAGCCCGACAAGTCTTGCTCTGTCTCCATCTGCTGGTACGGAGTCACAACCCAGGTGTCTGGACTGATCCTGGTACGTACAGGGAACCACTGAATAAGGACTTAAGTGAATATATACACACACACACATATATATATATACACATACTATACACATATACATATATATACACACAGAACAGGTGAAATATTATATGACCATAAATACACAAAAAGACCCAAGTTTACAATTTATGATTAAAACTCTACAATCTATTTATTTATTTATAACTTTTATATACCGAGGTTCAATTAACAGGATCAATCACCACTTCGGTTTACATTACAACCAGCAAAAGCAACAGCGACTTGTCTTACATTGAACAGGGAAGAGAAACCTGGATAAACATAACTAGGGTGAACATAGATAGAGAAACATGGGTAGACCTAACTTGGGCGAAATAGGGGATAGCCTTGACTAATCTACACATTACCTATACCATAGACAGATGTAAAATGTAAAATCTCAAATATCAGGGAAATAGCTAATTAGCCAGTTTAAAAGTCATATCTGAAATTAGCACATCAACATCAATAATTAAAGGCACATTTTACTGCTGAAGTAGACAACTTCTAAAAGTTTGTACACCAGTCCTTAGCCAATTTCAAATACGTTCTAATTTATTATGGGATAAATAACGAAAACTGCACACACTGATGCAAGCTCCACTGATACTTTTACCTGCAGAATTTCCTCCCGGGGTAATTTTTCAAAAATTGCAGCGTTCTCTATGCATAGTTTTCACTATACATAAGGGCTTCTGATTTTACACATTTATAAAATGTAAATTTAAGTGTTTATTTTCCAAACATCTGTGTTTTCCTGACACAAGCACTGTTGGGTACCTTTTTCAGTTGAATCAAATGCATACATTTGTGCAGTTGAGGAGTTATTAACATGGAAAGGCAGAAAAATAAAGCAGAAGATGCAGGGTAGGGAAAGGAAGGGTGAGTATGAGGAGACGTGATGTTTTTCCAATCTTTATTAGAGAAACACTTTTTGTATTTTTTGCATTTGGAGTGTTTTATCAGGGTTTTGTTGGTTACCACGTAAAATTGGAAGCCCTAAATATACATAGAAACATAGAAATGACGGCAGAAGAAGACCAAACGGCCCATCCAGTCTGCCCAGCAAGCTTCCCACATTTTTTCTCTCATACTTTTCTGTTTCTCTTAGCTCTTGGTTCTATTTCCCTTCCACCCCCACCCTTGAAATATCTAGCTTGATTAGTTAGGGGTAGTAGGGGTAGTAACCGCCGCAATAAGCAAGCTACACCCATGCTTATTTGTTTTACCCATACTATGTTATACAGTCCTTATTGGTTGTTTTTCTTCTCTCCTGCCGTTGTAGCAGAGAGCCATGCTGGATATGCATCGAAAGTGAAGTATCAGACACATTTGGTTTGGGGTAGTAACCGCCGTAACAAGCCAGCTACTCCCCGCTTTGTGAGTGCGAACCCTTTTTTCTTCTCCCCTGCCGTTGAAGCAGAGAACTATGTTGTATATGCATTGAAGGTGAAGCATCAGGCTTATTTGGTTTGGGGTAGTAACCGCCGTAACAAGCCAGCTACTCCCCTCTTTGTGAGTGTAAATCCATTTTTCCACATTTCCTCTTGCTGTTGAAGCTTAGAGCGATGTTGGAGTCACAGTAAGCATGTGTATGTTTATTGAATAAGGGTATTGACTCCAAGCAGTAGCCGTCATTCTGGCGAGTCACCCACTCTTCATTGGCGGCCTCTTGACTTTATGGATCCACAGTGTTTATCCCACGCCCCTTTGAAGTCCTTCACAGTTCTGGTCTTCACCACATCCTCCGGAAGGGCATTCCAGGCGTCCACCACCCTCTCCGTGAAGAAATACTTCCTGACATTGGTTCTGAATCTTCCTCCCTGGAGCTTCAAATCGTGACCCCTGGTTCTGCTGATTTTTTTCCTACGGAACAGGTTTGTCGTTGTCTTTGGATCATTAAAACCTTCAAGTATCTGAAAGTCTGTATCATATCACCTCTGCTCCTCCTTTCCTCCAGGGTGTACATATTTAGATTCTTCAATCTCTCCTCGTACGTCATGCGATGAAGATCCTCCACCTTCCTGGTCGCCCTTCTCTGTACCGCTTCCATCTTGTCTTTGTCTTTTTGTAGATACGGTCTCCACTGTTCGGTCTCACACTGTTCGATTCCATACTCTAGGGCAGCGACTCTCAACCAGTGTGTGTTGCACCTCCCAGTGTTCCACTGTCCCGTTTGTATTTCTCCCTTTTTCCCAGCCCCTGCAGGCCAATGGGAAGCCTCCTTCACTCTTCCTGCCCCCGTGCTCAGCAATCAGAAGCCTCCTCCCTTCCACCTGCCAGTGGGAGTAGGAAGAAGGGAGGAAGCCTCCAATTGGCTGGTGAGGCAGGAAGAAGGGGCATCGCATAGCACAGGGGTGGAGTGGGAGGAATGGCATATCGAACCCCAACCAAGCAAGGCCCCCCCATGGGAGCTCATCCCCATGGCAGTAAAGAAGAAACTTGACCCCGACCAAGGCTGCCATGGGAGCTCATCCCCATGGCAGCAAAGAGGAAACCCGACCAAGGCTGCCACGGGAGCTCATCCCCATGGCAGCAAAGAGGAAACCAGACCAAGGCTGCCACGGGAGCTCATCCCCATGGCAGAAAAGAGGAAACCCGACCCCGACCAAGGCTGCCACGGAAGCTCATCCCATGGCAGCAGAGAGGAAACCCGACCCCGACCAAGGCTGCCACGGGAGCCCATCCCTGTGGCAGCAGAGAGGAAACCCGACCCAGGCTGCCACGGGAGCCCATCCCTGTGGCAGCAAAGAGGAAACCCGACCCCGACCAAGGCCGCCATGAGAGCCCATCCCTGTGGCAGCAAAGAGGAAACCCGACCCCGACCAAGTAAAGCCACAGGAGCCCATCCCCATGGCAGCCTTGGTCGGGGTCGGGTTTCCTCTGCGATTGTAGCTTGCGGGCCCTTTCATTCGTCAGAAATACTCTGCCCTTGTTGGTATCTAAGAATGCTCCCAGATAGTCCAGAGTCTGGGACCGTACCAGGTGGATCTTCGCCAAATTCACCACCCAGCCTAATGATCGCAAGGTCCGAAGTACTGTTTTCACCGCTGTATGGCAACTGGCTGCCGACTTCACCCGAATAAGCCAATTGTCCAGATAGGGATGTACGAGGACCCCCTGCCGACGTAACGCCGCTGCGACTACCATGATCTTGGTAAAGACCCAAGGTGCCAGGAAAATCTGAAGAGGAGCGCCTGGAACTGGAAGTGCTGCCCCAAGACCATGAACCTCAGGTAGCATTGATGGTCCCGAGAAATAGGGATGTGAAGATATGCTTCCATCAGATCTAGGGACGCCAGGAACTCCTGGATGTGCACCACTGCTATCACAGAGTGCAACGTTTCCATCTGAAAATGAGGAACCCTCAACGCCACATTCACCCGCTTCAAGTCGAGAATGGGGCGAAAGGTTCTCTCCTTCTTCGGGACTACAAAGTAAATGGAATACCGCCCTGTTCAAAGTTCCTCCAGAGCCACTGACACCACGGCCCCCAGGCGCTGCAACCTGTACCCAGCGTAAGCATGCCCTCTGTATGAGGCTGGAACAAATAGCCGCGCGAAGACCGAGGGCCGAGACCTCAAAAATACTTTTGAGTTGAATCTCTAGCTTGCGATCCTGAACGTCTTTCAGAGCAGTCACCCTCGTAACCGGGATAGTCGTCTGTTTTGTCACAGCGGAGACCCTTGGGTAGGGCAAACTCTAGGGTCGGTTTCGGCAAAGCATACAGCTTAGCCATAACCTTGCCGACTTTCAAGCCCACGTCCGGCGTATTCCATTAGAACATAAAAACATAAGAAAATGCCATACTGGGTCAGACCAAGGGTCCATCAAGCCCAGCATCCTGTTTCCAACAGTGGCCAATCCAGGCCATAAGAATCTGGCAAGTACCCAAAAACTAAGTCAACTCCATGTTACCATTACTAATGGCAGTGGCTATTCTCTAAGTGAACTTAATAGCAGGTAATGGACTTCTCCTCCAAGAACTCATCCAATCCTTTTTTAAACACCGCTATACTAACTGCACTAACCACATCCTCTGGCAACAAATTCCAGAGTTTAATTGTGCGTTGAGTAAAAAAGAACTTTCTCCGATTAGTTTTAATTGTGCCCCATGCTAACCTCATGGAGTGCCCCCTAGTCTTTCTACTATCTGAAAGACTAGAGGGCATACAGAGGCCGTTGCAGGCAGGAGCTGCACCCGCTCGAGGGGTGCAGGTGCCCACAGAGGCACTGCCACATCTGCTCCACCAACGTCTGAACGGACTCATGGTACGGGAATCCAGCGGAAGGACGCCTCGTGCCCTGTATAATCGGATCTGCACCGTCCTTATGAGAGTCAGCAGGCGGAGACTGGAGCCCCAGTTCCTCCAGGACCTGAGGAAGAAGTGGTGCCAGTTCGTCTCTGCGGAACCACCTGAGGATCTTGGGATCATCCCCCTCTGCCGGAGGTCCAAATCGTCACCCAGGCTGCCATCCACCACATCCGGGTCCGGTGCCCGAGTACCGTCCAGTGTTCTCCCTGGACCGTCTGAATCATGTGGAGTTGCCTCGGTGGGCACCTGCACCCCTCGAGCGGGTGCAGCTCCTGCCTGTGATGGCCTCTGTATGCCCTGACCAGGAACCAAGTCAGGCAGCAATCCCCCCTGGGACAAGCCAAATTCCAGGAACAAGGGGGGGGGGGGGTTGCTGGCCCCTTCCACTAGGCACACCTCCCTTGTACTGTGCCAAAAAAGCCTTGTGCATCAAAAGCACAAACTCAGGCCAAAAAGGAGCCGGAGCCCGCCCACTGTCAGGCGGAGGCAAAAGGGGGCCCTCCCGGGGCTCCCTGTCCCTCTAAAGGACCTGGGAGCACTGGAAAAAGCACTGGAGGATCCTCTACAGGCTGCTGCAACGTGGACCCGACCGCCGGGGGATTCAAAATGGCCGTTGTTACCATGGTTACCGTGACAACGCCTCACAGTAGCTGCTGGGAGAAAGAACAGAAATGCTCCTCCGCCGTTTAGCAGGTCTGAGGGACCTTCCCCCCTGAAATGCAAGCCGTGTAGAGACCATAGCGATTCAGCCGCGCCAGGGTCGATCCACACGAGCAACAAGCCACCCCCCTTCACCATCTTGGCGCCGACGGCCCGACAAGGAAACAGTGAAAAAAAGACAGAAAAGCAGTGCAAAACCCGAGAAAAACCGCCAAATACCCGCCGGGGGGAGCCGACACAAGCTCCTACCTGTTCCTGCCTACCGGACCCTTTTTTTTTTTTAAACAAACTTTACTGCACTAAAAGCAGCCTCACTGAGATTCCTCTCCTAGCACTGAAGACAGTGTCCAGCTCAAATCAGCAAAAACAATTAAAACAGGAGAGGAAAGTGAGGAAACTAATTTGGGAGCCAACTCATGACAGGAAGGTATCCGGACCACCGGATGTGCACCTCAAGGTTACCTTGGGGTACGAGCATACAAAAAGGTCACCGACCCCCCAGCCCCCCCACCTCAGACAGGATAGGGGCTCCTCTGGAGCAACCCCGACCCCCTGGGAGGAAGGCTCAACTTAAAATTAAAGAATCAACAAAAACATAGTGAACCGAACTGCAGGGTTCAAGCATCAGTACTGCCCTGCTGGAGGCACTGAGGAACTGCAGGGGGCATCAGCAGATATAAAGCAGTGGCAGTTTTACTTTCTCTGTCTCCGCCTGCTGGCACGGACGTATGAACCCAGGAGTCTGGACTGATCCAGTTTAGATAAGTTACCGGAACACCTAGAAAAAAATTCAGGAACTGCAGGTAATTATCAGAGAGCAAAACGAGAAGGTAAATTCAGGGAAAGCTGCAGATCGGGTTCAGGAATTAGAAATGGCTATTAAAACCCAGCATTTCTATGCACCCCAAATTGTGCACACAGGCAAGCGCGCACTTAACATGGAAGCCGCTATCACCTGGGTACCCAAGCAGGCATCCGAGTAAGCATCCAAAAATTAGGAGCACAACTTAGATGCACAGTCAAATGCACTTGCATGCACCAACAGTCTGGAAGAGGGCAGCCCAACAAGCAAAAATGCTGCCGTGGCCTACCACGAAGTGCACAGAGAAAAGCCTAACAGCGGGGCCTGGCCCACACAGGCTGTGCAACCTGCTAGACTGCCCACGTCCCTTAGCCTCCCTCAGGAGTGGGAGCGAACGTTGGAGCTGCAGGCTGAGCACGGAGAAGCCTTACAAACCAACCCTTCTACTCTGTCTTTTTTTTTTTTTTTTAAACCTTACCTGGCTGAGTACAGAGAGGTTCTCCGGCTGCAGGGGAGAGGGCATTTACCATCACCGCTGCACTCGGCTTCCTGAACTCGCTGCCTTTCAGCTGTTTTAACAGCTAAGTCCACGCCGGCTGAGAAAAGCAGCTACCTGATCAAGGCACTCATCTGAGGGACCACAGAAATCACCTCAGGAATTTTCAACTGGAGGAGGGACCATTTGGTATCACCGCAGGAGAGCGGGGCGAATTAATTCTCCTTTTATTTCTCCTTCTAAAAAACTTGAAACAATCCCCAGTAGGGAGATGCACCTCCACCATCTGCTGGAGACGGAGAATACTGGCAGGCTGATGTCACTGCTGGGGCATATATACTGTAACGTCAGCTTTGCTCCGTCTCCATCTGGTTCTGGATTCAGACTGGACGCTAAGAAATGTGAAATTTCAGATTTTTAAACTGAGATGATAGTGACATTTATAAAAATAGAGCACGAACTAAGCACAGTCATACTCAGGACAACACGGAGGCAGGTTGGCAGCTCTGGTCTCTTGCTCTATGCATAACACTTTTTACCTAATTGCAATCTCTTCATAACATTAGCCTTTTTCCCCTTTTCTCCTCTGAAAGCTATCACAGACATTATGCATAAACAGTTATTTATTATTTATTCAATTTTCCCACCTCCCCAAAAAATAATGCTCAAAGTAGATTACAATTGTTAGCTAGATCTAAATACATTGTTATGACTGTGAAGCAAAATAGGATCAAATTATTAGTAGTCTGCAAATAGTCTGAGACAAAGGTAAACTTAAAGGGGGTAATTTTCAAAGCCATTTACACATATAAAATCTGTTTGAAAATTACCCTCCCTATGTCAAAGGAAAATTGGTTCTTACCTGATAATTTTCGTTCCTGTAGTACCACAGATCAGTCCAGACTCCTGGGTTCTGTCCACTCACCAGCAGATGGAGGCAGAAAAAGTTCCAACTGACTCCGCCCCTTCCGTGAGGGGCACCTACAGTACATCAGTATTTAAATGTAACAAAGCAGAAGAACTAAAAAACCCAACTAAGTAGCTAACTGCTTTATAAACTGGGAGAACATTCCATAAGAACCAGACTCACTGACCCAAACGGCAGCAGAGCACCTAACATAAAACAAACATATTATGTGAAAATACTTATCTGCAAAGTAAACAACAAGAATGAGCGGACTCTCCTTTATCTCCAAACTGAAATGGGCAGCACTCTGGACTGATCTGTGGTACTACAGGAACGAAAATGAGCAGGTAAGAACCAGTTTTCCTTTCCCTGTACGAACCCGGATCAGTCCAGACCACTGGGATGTACCAAAGCTGCTTTACCTAGGGTGGGACCCTGAGAGTCCCGCTCGGATCACCAAAACCCCCAGATCCTGGAGCCTGAACATCCAGGCGATAATGTCTAGCAAAAGCATGTAAAGACTTCCAAGTTGCCGCCCTACAAATCTCATGCGGAGATACTTGCTGACACTCCGCTCAGGAAGTTGCTTGAGACTGAGTAGAGTGAGCAAGACGACCAGATGGAAGTGACCGACCATGAAATAAGTATGCTGAACCAACAGCTTCTTTTAGCCATCGGGCTATAGTAGCCCTAGATGCTTTGTGCCCTCTCTTGGGACCGCTCCAGAACACAAAAAGATGGTCCGACATGCGGAAACCATTAGTGACCTCAAGATAACGCAATAGAGAGCGCTGCACATCTAGCTTTCTCAAATATCTAGACTGAGGAGCCGAAGGCTGTGAATCAGGAAAAGATGGCAGATCAATCAACTGATTCAAGTGAAAAGAAGAAACCACTTTTAGAAGAAAGGATGGAACAGTCCTCAAAGAAACTCCAGAATCTGTAATTCTTAAAAATGGTTCTCTACAAGATAAAGCCTGAAGCTCAGAAATCCAAGGGCTGAAGAAATAGCCACCGGAAAAATCACCTTTAAAGTAAGGTCTTTAAGAGTAGCCCTCTTTAGAAGCACAAAGAGCTTTAAGAACCAAATTTAAACTCCATGAAGGGCAAGGATTTTTGAAAGGAGGACGCAAGTGTTTTGCCCCCCCGAAGAAAACGAGCCACATCAGGATGGGATGCCAGAGTAACTCCTTTTATCTTCCCACGGAAGCAACCTAGAGCTGCCACCTGTATCCTGAGAGAGCTGCAAGATAAGCCCTTAGCCAGATCAGCCTGCAAAAAAAGACAAAATGTCAGGAATGAAAGCCAGAGTAGGAACCACCTGATTCTCCTCACACCAGGATTTGAAAACTCCCCAAACCCTGACATAAGCCAGGGAAGTAGAGGTTTTTCTTGATCTGAGAAGAGTAGCGACCACCGCATCAGAATAATCCTTATCTTTCAAGCGCCGCCTTTCAAAAGCCATGCCACTAGAGAGAAGCGATCTACCTTTTCCAAACAAACGGGACCTTGGCAGAGAAGATTCGGAAGGTTCCGAAAGCAAAGTGGACTGTCCACTATGAGGTTGACAAGGTCTGCAAACCAAGGACGTCTCGGCCATTCCGGAGCTACCAGAATCACCTCTGAGGGATGAGATTCTATGCGCCGAAGAATTGTGCCGATGAGAGGCAAAGGAGGAAACACAAAGCAGAATGCTCATTGGCCAGGAAAGAACCAAGGAATCGACTCTTTCTGCCCCTGGCTCTCGACGTCGACTGAAGCAGCGTGGAGCCTTGGCGTTCCGGAATGTTGCCATCAGGTCTATGCTCGGCGTGGACCACTTTTCGCATATGAGATGAAACGCCTGCTCGGAAAGTTCCCACTCCCTGGGATCTAGACGATGACGACTGAGGAAGTCTGCTTGAATGTTGTCGAGCCCGATGTGAGACGCTGCAATGCGAAGGAGATGTTGTTCCACCCATGCTATCAACAGCTGAACCTCGAACGTGACAGATTGGCTCGTGGTTCCCCCTTGGCGGTTGATATAAGCCACTGTCATCTCATCATCTGAAAGGATTCTGACTGACTTCCCCTGAAGCAGCGGTAGAAAGGCCTGTAAGGCTAGTCTCACCGCTCTGGTCTCCAAACGATTGATCGACCAATTAGATTCCTCCGGCGACCATTGCCCCTGAACAGACCTGTCGAGACAAACTGTCCCCCAGCCGGACAGACTGGCATCCGTCGTGACCACTGTCCAAACTGGAGCCTCTAGGTCCACTCCACGATGCAAATTCTGCGATAGAGGCCACCAATCGAGACTGGAACAAGCAGAGTCTGTAAGAGGAAGGGGAAGATGAAACCGTTCAGACACCGGATTCCAGCGGGAAAGCAATGCTGACTGAAGTGGTCTCAAATGAGCAAATGCCCACGGAACTAAGTCCAAAGTGGAGGCCATGAAGCCTAGAACCTGTAGATAATGCCAGACAGAGGAGACTTGGACAACAAGACCCAAATTTGACACTGTAGTTTGATGATCCGTTGTTCCATGAGAAAAAAAACACTTTCCCCCGCCGGGTGTCGAACTGGGCTC